>NC_134357.1:415609225-415925225 GCF_048569485.1 Anomaloglossus baeobatrachus | reverse complement strand
CCACGGGTTGCGTCACAAATTCTTATCCCCTGTAAATACCCCCTTTGCATTTGAAGTCGCAGTGAGCCCCCGGGTCCGGAGACCCTTGAGCCACAGCAACCCCCGGATCCGAGTGGTTAGACCGCTGCAGGAGCGGCACAGTAGTATTTGTATTTATTTCCAGTTTTGGAGGGTAATTGTATTACTGTGCTGCAACCATTGACTATTTCCAAGGAACAGAAATCTCCCATTTTGCTCAGCAGAAAACCTAGAAGTCGATATATTTAGCATATTACCCAGATATAATTTAAATAAAATCCATAGAAAGCAAAGAAATGACAACAACAACACAAGACATAAATAATAGGAACATTACCATCTGCCATGATAGGAGGTAACAAGTATGGAACAACACTTTAGATACTTGCTTGAAAAGGCATCAAACAAGCGCATCTATTTTTATGAGAAGTCATTTCCAGAATAATGCTCGTTATACTTCCTAGAATTCGTCTGCCTGTATTCAATATTTTCTCGCCTCATTGCTTATTTATTCTTAGTCATCCGAAGTGATAACTCCCACGTTTCTTCAGTCTGCTCTTCTATCCAGAAGAGTGCCATTAATCATATCATGTCCTAAATGCATTATTTTACACTTGCCTGGATGAAAGCACACTTTCGCATTCTCGTAAATTGTTCTTACTTCTAATAATATTCATTCAATCTGTTTAGATAGTTGTACAGGTTAGAAATACTGGGTCATCTGGAAAAGCTAGAATTTACGGCATCTAATATGATTCACAATACAGGAGAAAATATTCTTATGAAAAATTAAGTTACTGTAGTTCTCTATAAAAATGACACTTTTAGCTTTTTACAAGGCATGAACGGGAAAAAATATCACTCTCCTCTTCTAAGTGATCTGTCTTGGGAGAAGAAGTCAATTTATAATTAGAGCTGCAATCAAAATTATTCAACCCCAATTGTAAGTTGCTGTTTGCAATAAACCAAATAATCACAGTGTAAATATTTCAATGCAACTAATATATCAACTGGTTTCTCCACAAAATGCCACTTCCACTGACTACTACAGATTCATCCCCTTCACAACACGCGTCTTTAGTACTTAATAGAGCCCCTTGGCTGTTATGGCCTGCTGCCAATGTTATACATAGCCAGACACCACCTTCTGGCAGCGTTCCTGACAAGTCATAGCCTAGTCAAAAACCTCCATATCACTAATATTCTTGGGTTTCAAATCGCACTAAAGATTTTCTATGGGCTTTAAATTAGACAAATGTGACAGCTACTCCAGATTCTTCCAGGATGTTTTCGAAACAAAAGCCTTGGTGGACTTTAGGATACGATTGGGATCATTGTCCTGTTTGAAAGTCCAATGATGCCCAAGCTTCAGCTTCCTCAAAGAAGGCATGACATTTTCTCATAGTAATTCTTGATACTTAGCTGAATCTGTTTTTACATACATATGCTGCAGGTTTTCATTGACAGAGGAAGCAAAGCAGCCCCAAAACCTCACCTAGCCACCATCAAGCTTCACTGTAGGCATCACCAAGCCACTGCCATGGTTCATTGTAGGCATCACCAAGCCACCACCATGCTTCACTGTAGGCATCCCCAAGCCACTGCCATGCTTCATTGTAGGCATCACCAAGCCACTGCCATGCTTCATTGTAGGCATCACCAAGCCACCGCCATGCTTTACTGTAGGAATCCCCAAGCCACCACCATGTTTCATTGTAGGCATCACCAAGCCGCCGCCATGCTTCACTTTAGGCATCCCCAATCCATTGCCATGCTTTATTGTAGGCATCCCCAAGCCACCACTATGCTTCATTGTAGGCATCACCAAGCCACCACCATGCTTCATTGTAGGCATCACCAAGCCACCGCCATGCTTCACTGTAGGCATCCCCAATCCATTGCTAAGCATCATTGTAGGCATCACCAAGCCACCACCATGCTTCATTGTAGGCATCAGCCAGCAACCTCCATGCTTCACTTAACATCACTGAGCCACTGCCATGCATCAATGTAGGCATCACTGAGCCACCACCACACTACACTGTAAACATCAACTAGACACCACCATGTTTTACTGTAGGCATCACCAAGCCACTACCATGCTTCACAGTAGGCATCACCGAGTCACAAACATGGTTCTCTTTAGATAAGCTATTCTTTTCAGTGTATGCTTCATTCTTCCTCCTTCAGAAATACTGCTGATTCACAGGCTCAAAAAGTTCCAAACTTATTTTATCGCTCCACTGAACAGATTTCAAAAACGTCTGAGGTGAATTTATATGGTTTTGTATCCACCTTTTCATGTGATTTTGTGTCAGTACAGGTGTGCAGCTTGGAGTTCAGGCATAGAGATGTGTAGTTTTTAGTATGTGCAGCTTTTTATAACACTTTCTTAATTTAAGGTGCATCTACACTGTCCGATCCTTCAGATTCTAATTCTAAAAACCCATCGTTCATGATATTTGTGTAATGTGAATGAGTCTTTTTAAATGGTATGTCTTCTTAAAAGGTACGTCTGTGTAGACAAGAGGGTCAGGGGTGCTCTCAGCCGCTAGCCTGGCTATTTTTAGAAAGACCGCACGGACCGGGTCTCATCACACTGAACTCCTGAACTACTTCCCCGTGGGCAAACACTACTCAGACAATACAAGGTGAAATTACTACACTCCCTTAAGACTTTATTTGGTACCCAATAGACATCAGTATATAGTACATTCCCAGCAAGGAGATGAGATGGTGCAAGTGACTCACCCTCACCCTTCCACTGACTCGCCAGAAATTAGAAGCACCACGACTTTGGGGCATTCAGAGCCACTACCCCAGCCAACAGCAACCTGCTTTTGGTAGGCACCCACTGAAATCAAGAAGCCGACCAAGCACAGCGAGGTATGTGGCTGGAATCATGGTCCTTAGGCTAAAGTACTGTAGAATCACCTGTGATAGGAGCAGGCTCCTTTTTAAATCCTCCAACTCCCATTTCAGGGCATTGTGTCCCACAGGATTGGAGGAAGATATCATGGCTGTTCCCTACTTGTTTGCTAGTTCAGTTGCCCTCCAGATGATGCAGACTAGGGGTAAGTTCACACAGTGCGTTTTTCGCGGCGTTTTTGCGCGTTTTTCGGGTGCGTTCTTGCTCAGAAAACTGCATGACTTTGCTTCCCCAGCAAAGTCTATGAGTTTTCCTTTTTGCTGTCTGCACACTGCGTTTTTTTTTAGCTGCGTTTTTGTGGTGCCCAAAAAAACGCAGCATGTCAATTATTTCCGCGTTTCTCACCTCGTTTTTCATCCATTGAGTGCAATGGGATGTTGAAAAACGCAATGAGAGACGCAAATTGCAAATATAGCTGCGTTTTAGTGCATTTTAATTACTAAAAACGCAGCTATAAACGGAAGGGCTGGGTACTATAGTGACATGTACAGGAAGAGGATTCCTTCTGTCAGTAAACACAGAAGCGTGAATCCTCCCGGTACCGCCCTGTGCCATGTCAGCTCCCGTGCGGCGCCATGTACGGGCGGGAGGTGGAGGCAGCTGCGAAAACAAAAGTGAACAGTAGAAAGATGTCATACTCACTTGTCTGCAGACTCCCGGTGCCATGTCTGCTCCCAGCTTCTCTCCCGATACCGTCACCCCCGCTCCGCCTGTGTGCCGGCTCCCAGGCACGTACGATGGCTGCAGGACCTGGCGGTGGATCACCTGATGCGGTCACCTGACGCGCTTGCTGATCGTAAGTCTCGCGGTGACGCCGGCTTTTTACAGCCGGCCGGACGATCAGCTGATGCCGTCGGGAGATTTCATCAGATGATTACCGGCAGCTCCGTGTGTAGTATTTTTTCTGGGGGTGACTGATTCCCCGGCGCTTGCAGTCAGTTCATGACAGCTGCAGACATCCCAGGCTAATCTCCGGAGTTCAGGTGAGAGCACCGGAGATTAGCCCGGGATGTCTGCAGCTGACATGAACTGACTGCAAGTGCCGGGGAATCAATCACTCGCCGCTCGCTGTACATTCTCGGCTGCATGCCGCAGCTCAGGTGAGAGTGCAGTGCAGGTACCTGAATCCAAACCTGGCATTACTGGAGATTCCTCCGGTAGCCAGTCCAACGCTGCACTGAAGTGTGGATTTTTTATTTATTTTTTTTTGCACTGATGCATCAGCTGATTGTATAACCGGCTTTTATACAATCAGCTGCTGTGTCATGTGATTCACATCCTAGAACCTGACACATCATCTGATCGCTTTGCCTTCCAGCAAACCAATCAGATGATATTGGATCCGGATTGGACGGTGCAAGACCCTTGACCCAGGATTACTGCGGAGGGGGGTTCTTTATTTCAATAAAGATGGAGTCACTAATTGTGTTGTGTTTTATTTCTAATAAAAATATTTTTCTGTGTTGTGTTTTGTTTTTGTTTTATCTTTACTAGAAATTCATGATGGCCATGTCTAATATTGGCGTGACACCATCAATTTCGGGCTTAGGGCCAGCTGATAATATACAGCTAGCCCTAACCCCATTATTACCCAGCAAGCCACCCGGCATCAGGGCAGCTGGAAGAATTGGATACAACGCCAGAAGATGGCGCTTATATGAAAGCGCCATTTTCTGGGGCGGCTGCAGAGTGCAATTTGCAGCAGGAGTGCCCAGAAGCTTGGGCACCCTGAGCTGTGGATTCCAATCCCCAGCTGCCTAGTTGTACCTGGCTGGACACAAAAATTGGGCGAAGCCCACATCATTTTTTTTTTTAATTATTTCATGAAATTCATGAAATAATTAAAAAAAAGGGCTTCCCTATATTTTTGGTTCCCAGCCAGGTAGAAATAGGCAGCTGAGGGTTGGGGGCAGCCCGTACCTGTACCTGCCTGCTGTACCCGGCTAGCATACAAAAATATAGCGAAGCCCACGTAATTTTTTTTGGGGGGGCAAAGAAATCCTGCATACAGTCCTGGATGGAGGATGCTGAGCCTTGTAGTTCGACAGCTGCTGTCTGCTCTCCTGCATACACTATTGGATGGAGGATGCTGAGCCTTGTAGTTTGACAGCTGTTGTCTGCTCTCCTGCATACACTATTGGATGGAGGATGCTGAGCCTTGTAGTTCTGCTCCCCCTGCCTCTCCCTCCAGCATACAGTCCTCGATGGAGCATGCTGAGCCTTGTAGTTCTGCAGTTGTCTGCTCTCCTGCATACACTAGTGGAGAATGAAGAACATATTGAAGAAGGAAATGACATCAGACCTTTTTTCTTTTTTCTTTTTTTTTTCAACAATCTTTAATGGCATTGTTCACTGGTAAAAAAACGCATCAAAACGCAGTAAGAAGAAACGCAGCAAAAAACGCACCAAAACGCAGTAAAAACGCATGCGGGTGCGTTTTTGCCACAAAAAACTGCACAAAAACGCAGCGTCAAAAAAACGCAGTGTGTGAACTTAGCCTAGTACAGTATAGAGGCCTGATGCAATCTACAATCATCAGTCTTTCCACAAATTAGCATACAAAAAGGGCATAGGACAGTCCTACAAGAAAATGGCCCATGTCCCTTGACTCACAGAACAAAGGGAACAATACGTCTGGTATAATGAGGAATAGTTTACCCCCCCCAACCCCCCCCCAGACAAGTGGCCAGATATTCCTTATTGATGCTGAGTCATCACAATGTCCACTACTGGAAAGCCATACTTAAATGGTACCATGCCTTAAATAAAATAAAACAACATATGCTCACTCGATGTTGGTACTACAGTATGTCAATATGTCAAGTGAGCACTGCAATCTATCAGTGGTACAGATAGACTGCAGCCTTATCATAGACTGCAGTGTTCATGTGATATAGTAATAGCAATGTCAAGTGGCGGGAGACAGCGCTGACATCACTGTGATGGTGCTGATCTGAGAAGTATGTGTATGATTTGGGGATAAATGGCATTTAAATAGAAGTTTCCTAGTTATGGGCAAGCCCTTTAAATAGATAACCCAAGCATGGAGTTCTACAGGCCAAACTCATGGAAAAAAAAGTATGCAATAGAATGAAAAAGCTATCCTATAAACTACTGTAAATTGCCCAATCCTTTAATGAGTTTTGCAACATGACCACGAATACATGCCAAGCCAGAAACTCATCTACAGTCCGCCTATTTTAGGGTGCTTATCCAGGTCATGTTGCAAGGCTCTATATACAGTAGGACATTGACTTATAGTGTAGCTCTTATGTTGTACCCGTGAGATTGTTTCTTTCATTCTGCGAGAGAGCTAATTTGCATGTAGGTCCCCTTGAGCTTCAGTATAAATCCATCGTAAAGTGGCTCACAGTGACCACAAAATTGATGGCTTATACAGCAATATTTAAGGAAAAAGGAATGGGGGCAAAAAAAGCTGTTATTTGTAATCAGCCCTGTACCTTTTAATTTTTCTTCTTTTCTCTTTTTTTGCCTTTAAACTTCGGTTGATTTTAAGTCTCTGGTATTACAGCATAGTTATCATTCACCAACAAAGGAAATCCAATTTAAAAGAAAAATGGAACAGAAAGGAAGTGCAGTCAGGAAGCTGATGATCAATACTGCTTAATATCTCACTAATTATGGCCTGAAAATTCCATGTACTCGGGAATTTGGAAATACAGTACATCTTCAACTATTGTGTTCAACATTGTTTTGTTTTTTACTTCCCTTACAGGTTTTTTATTTTTCCTTTTTTTTGGGGGATAATTTATAAAGTGTTTTTTTATTACCCCACTGTATATTTCAAAAATCACTATTGAACACAATACACAGGAAGGCCTCTGTCACACATCTGTGCCTCCGGTACGTGTTTGCCATTTTTTGCACGTACCGGAGACACGTGCTTACGTCAAATCATTCATTTTAATGTTGAAAGCCTCACGTCAGTGTTTAGGCACGGAGCATGTGTACGTTCCGTGTATACATGTGGAAAAAGCGCTGACATGTCCGTTTTGCTCCGGGATCACGTACTCACGGACCCATTAAATCCTATGGGTCCGTGTGGACACATACGTGATACGGATGATGTCCGTGTGCTATCCGTGCGGTCAGTGTCCGTGTTGCTCAAATCAAGTTTGTTACAATTTTAAATACTTGCAGGTGGCAAAGGTACCCTACAAAATCCAACATAAAAATACTAAGGCCTCCGTGGATAATGGCATGGTTGTAGTATATATCCAAACACATTGGATATCCAAGTAAAAAGACCAACAGGTTAATTTATTTTGGATAATTATAAGAATGTGCTAATCAAATCCATCTATGTGTCATTTTTCCCAACAAATAATCATTAACTTAATTTGATGAAGATGTGAAAAACGGACAAGATACGGAAAGCATACGGAACACAGACTGACGTATTACACGCACAGAAAAACGCACACACATACACACGTAAAACACACGTAATGCACACGGAGACTACACGGAGAGGAAAAACGGACTCCAAAAACGGAACACGGACTACAAAAACGGACATCGTCAAACGTATGTTTTTTTCACGTGAGTGTGGCAGAGGCCGTAGGTGGTATGTTACAATTCACCCACTAATTACAATTTGCCCCAAAGAAAATAATATTCCACCACATAACTTCACTTTTAAAATGTTTTCTAGGACGTACATATACAAAAAAACTGTTGTTGTTTTCTCCCTAAAGTCATGTACTGTATATTCATATATAGTTGAAACCAGAACTTTACATCCACTATCTATAAAGACACATCTGCATGTTTTTGTCACTATCTAACATGAAATCAGAATAAACCTTTCCGTTTTAGGTCAATTAGGAACCAAAATTATTTATATTTGCCAAATGGCAAAATGAGAGGGAGAGAGAGAATGATTTAAGGCATTTTTATTACCTTCTGCAAAGTCAAAAGTTTATATATATATTTCATTAGTATTTGGTACCATTGCCCTTAAACTGTATGACTTGGGTCAATTGTTTTGGATATCCTTCCTCAAGCTTCTCACAGTAGTTGGTAGGAATTTGGGCCCATTCCTCCTGACAGAACTGGTGTAACTGAGCCATGTTTGTAGGTCGGCTTGCTCACACCAGCCCTTTCTGCTTTGCCCATAAATTTTCAGTATGAATGAGATCAAGTTTTTGTGATGGCCACTCCAAAACATTGACTTTGTTATCCTTAAGCCACTTTGTAACCAGTTTGGCAGAATGCTTCGGGTCATTGCCCATTTGGAAGACCCATTTCCGCCCAAATTTTAAGTTGCTGGCTGATGTCTTAAAATGTTGCTTCAGTATTGCCTCATAATCTTTCTTCATGATGCCTATGATGTCTATTTTGTGAAGTAAACCAACCCCACAGCATGATGCTGGCAACCCATGTTTCTCAGTTGAGATGGTGTTCTTAGGCTTCAAATCTTCTCCTTTTTCCTCCAAACGTAACGATGGTCATTATGTCCAAACAGTTCCATTTTAGTTTCATCAGACCACAGGACAGGTCTCCAAAAATGAAGGTCTTTGTTCCTGTGTGCACTGGCAAATATTAATCTGGCTTTTTTATGTTTCTTTTGGAGTAATGGCTTCTTCCTGACAGAATGGTCTTTCAGTCCATGCTGATACAGTACTCATTTCACTGGTGGTACAATCTTACTAGCTTCCGCCAGCATCTTCAGAAGGTCTCATGCTTTTGTTCTTGGGTTAATATGCACAAGTCTGACCAAAGCATGTTCATCTATGGTACACAGAACCTGTCTCCTTTCTGAGCAGTATGATGGCTGGACATTCCTATCTTGTCTGTACTTGTGTATAATTGTTTCTACAGAGGAACAATTCTACAATTCTCTTCCTGAGATCTTGGCTGATTTCTTTTGACTTTCCTATGATGCTACACAAAGAAGCAGTGTGTTTCAGGTGGGCTTTAAAATACATCTACAGGTGTGTCTCTAATTGACTCATATCTTGCCAATAAGCTTATCAGAAGCTTCCAAAGCATGACATCTTTTGGGCTGTCCCATATTGTTTAAAGGCATAGTACTCTTAGTGTAGATAACCTTTTGACTTTGCAGAAAGTAATAAAATGCCTTAAAACATTCTCTATCTCTCATTATTCTGGCATTTGGAAAATATAAATAATTTTGGTTCCTAATTGAACTAAAATGAGAAAGGTTTATTCTGATTTCATGTCAGAGAGTGAGAAAAACATGCAGATGTGTCTTTTTAGATAGTGTATGTGAACTTTTGGTTTCAACTGTATATTCACTCTTTCAGCATTAGTGACACTGTACCATATTTACTGTGTTTTGTAGCATGTCTGCTGTACAGGCTACTCAAATTACCATTTATTACGGGATGCTAAACACAGCCCCTTAAAGTGTTTCAACACAACACGGCATCATCAGGTGTGCAAGGACTATGGCATATTCTATACTATTACTTATATTATTTGTTTTATTATCAGTTTCTCTTTTAGATTGGTTTGATTGTTGGTTAAGGCTGCTTTCACACTTGCGTTGAACGACATCCGTTGCTATCCGCCGCCTTGAGGAATTACGGTAACCGTTGCAGGAAACCGTTTTATTCCTCATAGACTTCTATTAGCTATGGATGGCCTTGCGTTGCATCCGTCAGCCGACGCTGCGTTGCATCCGCCTGGTGGATGGAACGCTGCATGTAGCATTTTTCTGCGCTTGGCGGAGTGTCAAAAAAACGCAACCTGCAGGATTCCGTCGGCGTCCGTTGTTTTTATAATGGATGCCTATGGTGGCGGATTCCGTTAGAATCCGTCATTTGACGGATTCCATTAACGCAACCGTCTTTACACAACTGCGCATGCCCAGATGTGTAGAGTCAAGAAAATAAAACTATAATGGGTTGCGTTATTTTGTACGATCCGTAGCATCCGTTGTGCCACTATATGCAACGCATCCGTTGTATCCGTCACGCAACGCAATGCAACGGATGCCGTTCAACGCAAGTGTGAAAAGTAGCCTAACAGTAAAGAGAAGCAACAATATTAATTTATAAGTTTTATATATATATGTTAATAATTGACTAATTTTCGATTTCACACCTTGGCTCTTGTTTTACTGAACCAAATCTGTTACTGTAAAATTCACAATAGGGGAACTGTTACATCCAAAATATAGACTTTTAACACTACAAGTCCCAGAAATTTCGAGCTCTCCCCTGAAGTCCCGAAAGAGGGTCAAATGACACAATAAACTGAATAGAACTAACTAGAAACTAAATGGCTAAACGCAATGGAGAACAACAACCTCCTGTGGTGCGACAGTAATGGCCTTAATTACAGAACAGAAGACGGTGATTATAGGATGTTAGCTAAAATCCTTCAGGTCATTCGACCTGTCTCTGGGTTCCAAAGGTAGAAATGGTAAATTACCCCTCTCTGGGACTTCTAGTGTTAAAACAACTGTTTAGTCATCATATAAAACATGATATGTAAATCAGTAGTACCTACAGTCATATGAAAAAGTTTGGGCACCCCTATTAATGTTAACCTTTTTTCTTTCTAACAATTTGGGTTTTTGCAACAGCTATTTCAGATTCATATATCTATGATTGCACATTTTCTGTTAGTACAATAAACCTCATTTCAATCCAGAAATATTACTCAGTCCATCATTTATTAGATATATGAAACTGAAATAGCTGTTGCAAAAACCCAAATTGTTATAAAGAAAAAAGGTTAACATTAATAGGGGTGCCCAAACTTTTTCATATGACTGTATCTGCAATGATTACAATTTATTTATTATCAATGTTCGCTCTTGGGCTTACTTTTAGTTCAACTCCATGAATGTAGAGATGTGATCTATGACACTAACTTAAGGCGGCCTCGATACATGCCTCGATTTATCATGCGTTCGCATGTGCGATCGCACCCGCCCCCATCGTTTGTGCGTTACGGGCAATTTGTTGCCCGTGTCGCACAAAGTCGGTAACCCCCGTCACACGTACTTACCTCCCGAACGACCTCGCTGTGGGCGGCGAACATCCTCTTCCTGAAGGGGGAGGGACGTTCGGCGTCACAGCGACATCACATAGTGGCCGGCCAATAGAAGCAGAGGGGCAGAGATGAACGGGACATAACATCCCACCCACCTCTTTCTTTCTGCATTGCCGGCGGGACGCAGGTAAGCTGTGTTAATCGTTCCCGGGGTGTCACACGGAGCGATGTGTACTGCTTCGGGAACGATGAACAACCGGCGCGCAGAAAAACGATCGATTTTTTTGAAAATGAGCGACTTGTCAACGAGCAATAAGGTGAGTATTTTTGCTCGTTCACAGTTGCTCGTAGCTGTCACACACTACGATATGTCAAACGATGCCGGATGTGCGTCACTAACGACGTGACCCCGACAACATATCGTTAGATATATCGTAGCGTGTAACAGGACCTTTAGCTACAGTGCAGGGCATCTAAGGTTGTCTGAGAGACACCCCCTGTCTCACCATTGGTTAAAGCTCTGGCTCTACCTTTTTAGATTGGCTATTAGGAAAAACTCCCTACCACAAGCTCACCAGGACATCTGTGCATGGAAAGCAAATTAATAATTATACCAAGGACACAATTAGATTTCTAAGCAACCATTGAGAAAAAATGAGTATTGGGAATTTGCATCAAATATATGAGGATAATAAGAATGAATTAATAGGGAGAGCAAATGTGCCGCCCCTGCAGCGGTCGAACCACTCGGATCCGGGGGTGATTACTCGTGGCTCGAGGGTCTCCGGACCCGGGGGCTAGGGACCACACTCGAATGAAGAAAGGGGCTATTTACAGGGTAGATGGTATAGTTCGTGACGCCACCCGTGGTGTAGGTAAATAGGAGTACCGCCGCTGCCGTTAGGAGTACCTGGGGTGATGGAGTGGGGCAGCTAGGTGACTTTGCCCTCCAGGGGTAGGGACAGGACCCGGGACTCGGTGGGATGCCGTGGGATGCAGAGGTTACTCAGGTACTCACTCAGTCAATAAGCAGACGCTGACAACCAGATAAACCAAATCTCGGAGTATCGCTGCCACTTGAGGGGCGCTCATCCGGGTCCCGTTCCCTATGGTGTTGCCTGGTGATCCGTGACCTGCCTCCTGGCACTAAGTTTAACTTCAACGTGGTGGCCCAGTAGTCTGAAACTTGCCGGGCCACGCTTCCCACTGTGGCTAAGTGTGGGAGCCTGCTCTCAGCGCTCACTCTTGGGATTTTCTGGACTGTTTGTTTGGAAGGCCCTATATCCCCCTCGTTGCGCTAATGCCCCGATTCTGGAGCGAGTGGGAACAGATCATAAAGGTTCTGTTCTCCTCAAGTTAATTGCCGGGTTGCCTGAAGCTTCTCCCCAACCTAGGGTCCGTGTACCCTGCCATGCCTTCGGTTGGTTGATAGTGCCAGGCTGCTGACCATCCGCCTTGACAGGTCCAGGCACCTAGCTACAATCCCCTGCGACCGGGTGTCCGACTCCTCTAGGTCCAGACCACCGACTTCAACCTAGACAGCTTTTCCTGGGAGCCACCACTCCCAACCTCCTCTCACTCCTCACTCCAGACTCCTTACTACACTCCTCACCTCCCCTCCCTGACCCCCCAGGTGGGTGACTCTATTCCACTCAAGCCGTCCACTGGTGTGCCTGGTGAGTGTGGTGCAGTGTGTATCTAGGATTTGATTTGCTGTTGGAGGCAATTGAATTTTCTCTGACGTTTCGGCCTACGGCCTTGTTCACAGAATTTTACTGTCAAGGTGGTTCAATGTCCTTAGAGAAGGCTAACTGTCATAGTAGTAGTAAAGGGATAACAACATAGGTAGTCTGTCCCAGATGTATAGGATGTACAAGCTGAGTCATGTAATTGCCGGCGCTCCCGGACCTTGGCTCTTTGTGGTCTTCATGTCAATCAGGACAATGACCCGAATCAAATGTCAAAATTGGGGCAGAAATGTTTCTATAAACAATGAAGTAGAGGAGCTGGATTGGTCCCCACAGTCCCCAGATCTCAACCCAATCCAACACTTGTGTGTAGAGTTGAAGAAAAATTTGTATACATAACCAAGTTAGTCGACTAGTATGCACCAACATTGGGAACGTGTAGAAGAGAACTGGGATCAGACTTCAGTCAAGAAATACCTGAATCTGATGGAGAGCATGCTCAAGAAGAGTTCAAACAGTGATGGAAGCCAAAGGTGGATTTATAAAATTTAGATATTTTTTTTAGGAGCAAAACAATAACAATGCAGTAAAGTGACAAGAATCGGTATAACTAATTATATGCTAAATAGTTCCAAGTCAAATTTATGTATGAGATAGCCAAGATGATTATCTATAAAATAATAGTCTCACTTTGGAAGCTGTAGAGGTTGGTAAGTTATGGAGCCTGAAAGTTAAAAGTTCAAAACATTGTTACCCTTTTGCTTGTCGGTGTATCTAATACACAGGGTGTGCGCCAACTATGATTTTTTTTTGGGTAAGTTTTATGTGAGGATTTTCCCCAGAAAATTGCACTAGATGTGTAAACCCACAATATTAATGTGTTTTAAATGTGTTTTCAATGCACTAAAAATGTATGTAATCTGCCCAGCACTTTATCAATAAAGTTTTTCAAAGCCAAATACCAGGAAGTACAAAAAGCAAAGCAGCTTTATTTAAACTATGATATAACAAAAAGAGACAAAAGCTGAACTGTAGTGTGAAAAACATGGTAAAACCCACATAAAAAACACTCATAAGCGCAATAAAATAATGCAAGTAACCTAATATATCTAGTAGGAATACTCATCGTGGAAATGTAGCCTTAAGAAATGTTGTGCATAACATAAACACAGAAATTCTGGCTTTTTGCTTAGCGGCTCCAGTCTGCTACAACCAGTGCTTCTGGAATGAGAGTTTATTTCAATTTAATGCCTTTTCCATATTGTTGTATAAAAAGCTCTAACGATTTAACTGCGCAGCTGACAACACAAAATAAATGGCATTAATAAGAAGAAATGGATGCTCATTCTTAACATCCGCAGGTAGCAAGAAAAATCTCTGTGGAATTAATTAAAGGCGGAATAAATTGAGGGGCAAAATCACAGAACTACTGTTCATCTTCGGCAGTGCTCAGTCTCTCTAAGATGTACAGTGTCATAGAGTATATGATACATTAATATAATCATTACATTATATAATTATTTCCTCTCTGAGGTCTTTGATGACCTGTCCCATCCTACATCAGAATTTTCTACTGCAATCCGAGGCAGGGATGCCAAGTTGACTTTTTATTTTTTCTGGACAATCAAAAAATCGCACACAGACCATATTTTTTCTTAATACATTGTAAAACCATAAATAATTCTAAGTGATTAGTGTGTACAGCCCATAATTCTAATATGAAGACATTAGCATAGCTCTCAACCGTCCCGGATTCAGCGGGAGTGTCCGATTTTTGGGCTCAGTCCCACAGCTCCTCCTCATCAGGGGGCGAGGACGGCATCCCTCTCCAGTACATAAATTAAGAATTTTCCTCTAGTCTGGTCTCCCCAAGACCCAATCTCATGAATTTTCGTGTCTGTAGGCAGCAGCTCTACCAATGTGCCACTGCCCAGACTGAGCCACATAGGAGGATTTGGTAATCTTGACCTTGACCTTGTAGGCAGGGAACCCAGAAGCAATTATTCAGCTACAAAGAGATATATCTGCATATAGCTATGTACTCTATCTCCCTGCATTCTAAAAGGTGATGAAAACGTCTCATTTTTTTTAATCCTATAAAACTACTGTAAAATAATGTGTCATGCAACGTTCGGCTTTGCACACGCCTGTTGGCATGGTGTTGTTCACGCTACAGAGTCTGACAAGCAACCTGAGGCTTCTGTATTGTTCAGCCAGGTTCATTGGTCTTCAGCACTGCAGGAGTTAATTCCTGCAGATTGTTGCGCAGGACCTAAGAGCTCAGGTTGCTGATTGCCTAGTGCAGCTGTCTCCTCCCTATTTAAAGCAGGGCTTCCTTCCTGTATGTGCTAATGATTGCTTCAGATTTAGCTCCAGTGATCCCGGTCTTGGGTTTTCCTGTTTATGGTGATCCGTGCTACTCTTCTGAGTGGTGTGAGCATTCCACTGTTGTGCGTTACTTCCTGCCTTCTTTTTGTTGTTTCCCATTGTGACGACATGGACTCTCATGGGTTAAAGTTTCTTAAAATTCAGCCAGACAGCTTGATAAATTGTTTATAGATGGGGGAGAAGTCCCTCATTGTTTTTACAAGACTCTTGTTGACTCAATGTAATTGTGTTGGCCACTGAAAGCCAGACGTATTGTTCTCCAGACTTTTCCAGTAATCATTGTATTGTAGTTGTGTATTGATAATGTAATTACCTTAGTAGCCATTGTCTAGTCGGTGACTTGCCGACTCCATGTAGATATACTGAGTCTTTCTATGCACATCATTTAAATGAACATTATCCATGCAGCTTGAAATTCATCCAATGGGAGAAGCAATCTTGTCCAACCAATCGATGAGGACGCAGTGTATCCTAAGGGAAGGTTATGGCTATAAAAGGGACTTCTTTAAGCCACCAGGGTTGATGAAGGTTGATGGATGCTGATGGATCCAGTCTAAGCTCTTTGGAGCTGACTAGAGGATCAGGATATCTTATGGCTTCAATCTAGGGACCCCGGTTCCGGTTGGAGACCATATCCACAGCCTAGGGATTTCGACTCCGGCTGCCAGGATTGTCACATCAAACCAGGACTACCTAAGGAGGACACTCAGGTTGGGACAGTTCAGTCACCTGTTACAGACTTTGCAGACCTCACACAGCTTCCTGAATCTGGCATTATTCCATTCTCGGTGGGTGCCCGCCAAAAGCGGGGTGCTGCTGGACTGGAGTAAGCGGCCCTGGAAGCTCTGAGGCATGGACATTCTAAATCCCTGGTGAGCCAGCGGAAGGGTGAGACTCTGTTGCCTGTTACATTTGTGTGTTTTGCTGGTTATGTGTTATGTGCCGTTAATTGTTTGGGGATCCAATAAAGTCTAATTATTGTGGTTCCCTCACCCTGTGTTGTCTGAGTAGTGTTGCGCCCACGGTTGAGGAGGCCGGCGTTCAGTTGGGATGAGCCCTGAGCCACGCTGTCTTTCTAAAGGCGGCGGGTTTTAGTGGACGAGAGCACCCACTGAGCCCCGTGTCTCCACACCCATTACACATATTGTCTCTCCTGTGTTTTGAGTGCTGTTTCCGTTCTCCCTTGTCCGTGTCATTTTGTGGAGTTTTGTCTTTGTGGTTTCCTGTCCATCCCGAAGGTGTGTAAAATGGGGAGTAGGATCATGGCTCGGACAGGAGTTAAGGCTGCTTTACACACAGTGACATCGCTAGCGATGTCGCTGCCGATCGCACCCACCCCCGTCGTTTGTGCATCACGGGCAAATCGCTGCCCGTGGTGCACAATATTGTTAGTCCCCGTCACACATACCTGCCTAGTGACATCACTGTGGCCGGCGAACTGCCTCTTTTCTCAGGGGGCGGTTCGTGCGGCGTCACAGCAACGTTACACGTCAGGCGGCCAATAGAAGCGGAGGAGCGGAGACCAGCCGAAGGAAAGACACGCCCACCTCGTTGCCGGAGGACGCAGATACAGTGTCATTCCTGGGGTGTCACACGTAGCGATGTGTGCTGCCTGAGGAACGACGAACAACCTCCGTCTACAACGAGCAATGACATTATGAAAATGAACGACGTGTCAACAATCAACAATTAGGTATTTTTGATCGTTAACACTCGCTCGTAGGTGTTACACGCAACGACGTCGCTAACGAGGCCGGATGTGCATCACGAATTCCGTGACCCCAACGACATATCGTTAGCGATGTCATTGCGTGTAAATGGGCCTTAAACGTCATGCTGGGGGCTCGGACCTTTTTACCATCAAACCTACCTCCGAGATAAGGGACAGCACAGGGACTCTAGTCTGAGGGCCAGCCTAGGGTCACCTGTCCCTTCATTACATACCCTGTGACATAATGACATAAAAGTATATATATAAATTTTTTTTAAATCATTCCTGGAACTCAAACAACCTTCAAACATGTCAGCAGGAGCTCAGGCTTTGAGCCACAAGCTCTGTTGATGTCACAAAGAGAATTTTATGTACTTGAAGCTGCATTGCAGCCTCTGACTCCACAGGCAGATTATACTGGTGCATAGAGATATATTGTACAGAGCAGTGTATTTCTATGTACTGTATTCTAAAGAGAGCATAAAACAGATATTTTTTCTTCATATAAAATTATTAAAAGATAATAAAAATGTACAATAATATCATTTAAATGTTTTGGGTTTTTTTAAATAATAAACATCAAGAATCAGCATATAACATGCACATATTTAGTGTCCCTGTAATTGTATCAACCCGGACAACACAGTTATCAGATTATTTATGGGGATCAGTAAATGGTTAAAAAGATGGCGTGATTGATCTTTTTTTTCTCTATTAAATTCATAAAAAATGTAATAAAAAACGTAACACTGAAGCTGTGGTCACACGTAGCATAAATGACACGATTTTTTTTCTCCAGGTTTCCGCACCACGCAACGCAATAACAATCTTCTCTGGTTATTGTGTGTTTACTGCATTTCGTTATGCGTTTTCTCCCTTATTGATGTGTTTTTGGTGCAGATGAGAATACGGGTTTTTAATGCTTTTTTAATACTACAGAAAAGCTTCTATTCTGCTTTTAAAAATGCAACATTTTTTTTCACGCACTGAGGGTGGAGATTTCATGAAATCACATCCACTTTGTGTGTATATTTAGTCCGTGTTCACATGTAGCATAAATGCTGCGTTTTTTTCCCTGCTGCTTTTTTCCACAGAAATTCAGATGTGTTTAACTGTCCAAGCAAAGTGGATGTGGTTTCATGAAAGCTTCACCCACTATGCGTCTAAAAACAAGGCTGAACTGTGCGGTTGTGGCGCTTTTTTTCTCTACAGGCTATTGTTGAGCATAAAAAAATTTCAAGTAAAAAACTGCAGGTTCATTTTTAAGTGCAGAATTACAATCAATAAAGAGATTTTAATATAATCCCAATCAAAATAATCTGTATAAGTTTCTTCGGCTTCAAAAAAATCACAAACACAATTTTTTTACGATAGGGCAAAAAAGTGCCCAATTATGAACCGTCCTGGAATTTCTGGACTGTTGGCAATCCAGAGCCAAGGTAAATCTATGCACATAACATGCAAATTTTCCTGTCACTTCAACGTGGATTTAAAGGGGGGAAATCTGTTGTGAAAATCCGCAACAGAAAACGATTTTGCTGCTGATTTTAAAATCTGCCCTGAAGGTTAATATTCATGCGAAAAATTTAATGACCATGTAAATTAGATTTATATCCTATCCACGTGCCTGCTACTATACTATGCTAAGGATTTTACCTGTGTAATTCCATAGGCAAGATGGGCATCAATTATGTGCCTACATAGCAGAATAATGCGCTGTGCTTGATAGTTCAATGACTTTTTTTCCACTTACTTTCATATGGGTCAGACTTAATTTACAATTTTATTATATGTATATATATATATACATATATATATATATATATATATATATATATATATATATATATGAAATGTTAACCCTTTTTCTTTATAACAATTTGGGATTTTGCAACAGCTCTTTCAGTTTCATATATCTAATAACTGATGGACTGAGTAATATTTCTGGATTGAAATGAAGCTTATTGTACTAACATAAAATGTGCAATCCGCATTTAAACAAAATTTGACCGATGCAAAAGTATGGGCACCCTTATCAATTTCTTGATTTGAACACGCCTAACTACTTTTTACTGACTTACTAAAGCACTAAATTGGTTTTGTAACCTCATTGAGCTTTGAACTTCATAGGCAGGTGTATCCAATCATGAGAAAAGGTATTTAAGGTGGCCACTTGCAAGTTGTTCTCCTATTTGAATCTCCTATGAAGAGTGGTATCATGGGCTCCTCAAAACAACTCTCAAATGATCTGAAAACAAAGATTATTCAACATAGTTGTTCAGGGGAAGGATACAAAAAGTTGTCTCAGAGATTTAAACTGTCAGTTTCCACTGTGAGGAACATAGTAAGGAAATGGAAGAACACAGGTACAGTTCTTGTTAAGCCCAGAAGTGGCAGGCCAAGAAAAATATCAGAAAGGCAGAGAAGAAGAATGGTGAGAACAGTCAAGGACAATCCATAGACCACCTCCAAAGACCTGCAGCATCATCTTGCTGCAGATGGTGTCAACATACATCGGTCAACAATACAGCGCACGTTGCACAAGGAGAAGCTGTATGGGAGAGTGATGCGAAAGAAGCCGTTTCTGCAAGCACACCACAAACAGAGTCGCCTGAGGTATGCAAGAGCACATTTGGACAAGCCAGTTACATTTTGGAAGAAGGTTCTGTGGACTGATGAAACAAAGATTGAGTTGTTTGGTCATACAAAAAGGCGTTATGCATGGAGGCAAAAAAACACGGCATTCCAAGAAAAGCACTTGCTACCCACAGTAAAATTTGGTGGAGGTTCCATCATGCTTTGGGGCTGTGTGGCCAATGCCGGCATCAGGAATCTTGTTAAAGTTGAGGGTCGCATGGATTCAACTCAGTATCAGCAGATTCTTGACAATAATGTGCAAGAATCAGTGACGAAGTTGAAGTTACGCAGGGGATGGATATTTCAGCAAGACAATGATCTAAAACACCGCTTCAAATCTACTCAGGCATTCATGCAGAGGAACAATTACAATGTTCTGGAATGGCCATCCCAGTCCCCAGACCTGAATATCATTGAACATCTGTGGGATGATTGGAAGCGGCTGTCCATGCTCGGCGACCATCAAACTTAACTGAACTGGAATTGTTTTGTAAACAGGAATGGTCAAATATACCTTCATCCAGGATCCAGGAACTCATTAAAAGCTACAGGAAGCGACTAGAGGCTGTGATTTTTGCAAAAGGAGGATCTACAAAATATTAATGTCACTTTGATGTTGAGGTGCCATACTTTTGCACCGGTCAAATTTTGTTTAAATGCGGATTGCACATTTTCTGTTAGTACAATAAACCTCATTTCAATCCAGAAATATTACTCAGTCCATCAGTTATTAGGTATATGAAACTGAAATAGCTGTTGCAAAAACCCAAATTGTTATAAAGAAAAAAGGTTAACATTAATAGGGGTGCCCAAACCTTTTCATATGACTGTATGTATATATATATATATATATATATATATATATACTGTAGGTGTGTGTGTATATATATATATATATATATATATATATATATATATATAGATATATAAAAATATTGATATATATATATATATATGTATATATATAAATATATATATATATATATATATATATATATATATATATATATATATATGTATACATATATGTATATGTGTATATATATATATATATATATATATATATATATATATATATATATATATATAAAGGCTCCCATTGCCGGAATACCTCCATAATACCACCCAGTGGCACCAAAGAGCAGCAGTGCAATGCCTATGCCTCTATAATGCCTAAGTACAAATTTTCGGTGAATGTAAATGATTCTATTGTAGTAATGTATTCACATCTCTCCTCACAATATACTGTAAGAATCTGTTGGCTGACAACTGCTTATAAATTACAAAGGTGAATATCTAGCACCCTTGCAATTATTGAATATGATAGCTCTTGTCGAAGTACCGCAGTAGCATGCACATAAAAAATACACAGATATTAAATCTTTTTCTTGTTTAGCAATCAGCTTGACATTAATGGCGCCTATGCGGCTTGATCTTTGATTTAAAACTCAAAACCTGGGCTAAAATGCATACTTTAACTAGAAGTGTATCTAAAAGCAAAAAATAATTAATTCTTTTACAAAGCTCTGAAGAATTCTTGTTGTTTTTACACTGCAGTAATGATGGTACAGTGCTAAGCAAGCTTTACACGCTACGAAGTTGACTCGCCCACCCCAGGGCTATGGGACACCCGGTGCCGGGCCGGACTAGTCCGGGGGTCGTCAGTGGTGGCTGGGCCCGGCTCCGTGGCCCTGGTGGGTGTCAGTAGAATATGTGGCTTGATGAATAAAGTTTGTGTTCATGACGCCACCTGTGGTCTGCGGCTATTAAGCCACCGCTGCTGTGTGAGGCCTCCGGGGTGATGATACGGCAGCAATTGTGGTACTGCTCCCCACAGGTGGAGTGGAGCCCCGGGGACACTGTTAGTGCTCGTGAAAGTCTATGGGGTTGTGTGGCTAACACGGTGCAGGGCCGACAGGCAATGAAAGAACCAGGCACAAACAACAGTCTCTTTACCTTTTCCTCTTTTACTTTGGGAACAGTCCAGTCCTGGGAGACCGTTACAGGTGGTGATGGGGATCCGGTCGGCCTGGAAGTACTTGGGGTGATCTTTCTGGCCAGCTGAGTATGAGGCCTACTCCTGTGCTTTTCTTTGTTATGATAGGACCCTGCTTCTCTGAATCCAGCAATGGCCCTCTTTGCTGCTGGGACCGATGGTACGTCCCTTTCCCTCTGTAGCAGGCTGCACAGGCCCTCTCTGGTGCTTCTCTGCTGGAGTCCACACCGGGCCCTGATGCTGCAGCTGTACCTTTGGGATGTTTATGGGACAGGTGCTTGCAGCTCTCCTGCCCTTCGGATTCAGCTACCAGGGAGTATTTTAAGCCCTGGTGGCCACAGACTCCGATGTCCGAGTCTCTTCGCTGCCTCTCTGCTACTCCTGCTTCCCTGGGCCAAGCTACTCTAGCTCTATGCCCCAGATCCACAGGACAGCACTACTCTGCGTCTGCTTGCTCTGACTTCTCTCTACAGACTGTCTGCTACTTCCTCCCTCAGGTCAGACTTAAGGAATGCTCCCTGGAATTCCAGGTTCAGAGCTCCCCCTGCTGGCCGGAGGGAGAACTGCGTGGGATGTTAAACTTGCTGGCCAATGGACCTCCCCATTACCTCCAGGCTCAGCATTAACCCTTTGGAAGGGCAATGCTGTTGTGGCGACCAGGTCCTGGGGCGCCACAATATCGTTAATGAATTATCGTCGGGGTTATGTTGTTTGTGATGCACATCCGGCATCATTAACGATATCGCAGTGTGTGACACTTATGTGCAACCTAAAACGATCGCAAAAGTGGCAAAAATCGTTTGCCGCGGAGAGGTCGTCCTAAAATAAAAAATCGTTTTCTTCTAATTAGCGATGTTGTTCGTCGTTCCTGCGGCAGTACACATCGGTATGTGTGACACTGCAGGAGCAACGAACATCTCCTTACCTGCCTCCACCTGCTATGCGGAAGGAAGGAGGTGGGCGGGATGTTTACGTTCCGCTCATCTCCGCCCCTCCGCTTCTATTGGACGGCTGCCGTGTAACGTCGCTGTGACGCCGCACGACCCGCACCCTTAGAAAGGAGGCAGATCGCCGGCCAGAGCGACGTCGCAGGACAGGTAAGTGCGTGTGATGGGGGTAAGCGAAGTTGTGCACGATGGGCAGCGATTTGCCCGTGACGCACAACCAAAGGGGGCGGGTACGATC
This sequence comes from Anomaloglossus baeobatrachus, assembly GCF_048569485.1. Taxonomy (NCBI): domain Eukaryota; kingdom Metazoa; phylum Chordata; class Amphibia; order Anura; family Aromobatidae; genus Anomaloglossus; species Anomaloglossus baeobatrachus. Next base: position 415,902,684 of record NC_134357.1, on the reverse strand, counting down.
GCTTGTGATCTCGCTAGCGAGATCGCAGCGTGTAAAGCCCGCTTTAAAGGGCCTTGTAATCATTCATTCTAGTTGCCCCTGCACACACTTACAGTGCCTTGCGAAAGTATTCGGTCCCCTTGAATTTTTCAACCTTTTTCCACATTTCAGGCTTCAAACATAAAGATAAAAATTTTAATGTTATGGTGAAGAATCAACAACAAGTGGGACACAATTGTGAAGTCGAACGATGCTTGTTTAATATCTCATTCTTTTCTTTGTCCTCTATAATTAACTTATTATATTTTAAGGGGCCAATATTATCGTTTGTTTTCTCTTTCGCATTAATGTATTTATAAAAAATGTTGGGATTTAATTTAATGTCCATGGCAATTTTTGTTTCAGTAGCTAGTTGTGCTAGCTTGATTTCTTTTTTTACGTTTCCTATTGATGTTTATACTCCTGAAATGCTATTTCTGTATTCTCAGCCTTCAAGATTTTGAACGCCCTTTTGTTTTTGTTTTATTATACTTTGTACTGTCTTATTTATCCATAAGGTTTCTTTTTATTCCTGGACATTTTATTAGTAGAGGGAATAAGTTTTTTACAGGAGTCTAGTATTAAATCCTTAAACTTACCCAATTTATGTTCAGTATCCCTAGATACCGTGACATTGTTCCAATCTACACAATTAAGCTTTTCCCTTAATTTGTTGATATCAGCTTTCCTAAAATTCCAGTACCATCAGACACGGCCATTACACAGTACATAGCAGGGACATATGTAAGATTATCTCAGAGCAGGAAAATAAAATTTAAACCCATTCAACTGTGGAACTTATTATGATTCCAAGATCTATTGATTAAAATGAACTTGGTGTGTCTGAAAACCCCTTTAATTACTGTAGGGGCCAGTTAGGGGACATTATTACTGCTGTAATATATTTTACTTTTGCGGATTACCTGTACACTATACACTATATACACAGCTCCAATGTATAATGTCACTGATGATAACTGAATTACCTGTATACCATATGCACAGCTTCTATGTATAATGGCACTGATGGTAATATTATTAGTGTTTATTAGTATTGTGGTTTTTATTAATGATCAGTATTGTAGTATTCGGTCACTATGTCGGTCACTATGTGGTGTAATATGTGGTCTGGCCATGGTGTGGTGGTAGAATACAGAGAAAAGAGTACGGTTCACTGGAGGGAAAAAGAGAGTGCGGTGCTTGAATAACCTGGTTTAGCTCCCAGGTGAGTTGCAAATAGAAGTTGAAGAATCCAGCGCTGGATTCTTCGACTTTTATGGTGTGGTTGTACTTCTCCCTTGTTTATCGTACTGTTCTGTCACTACGTGGTCTGGTTATGCCGTGGTGGTTTTTCTCCCTTGTATATTTGGTTACTATGTGGAGGTAATATGTGGTCTGGCCATGGTGTGATGGTATTTTTCCCTTGTAGGTAGTACTAATCGGTTACTCTCTGGTGGTAAAATGGTGGTCTGGTCATAGTGTGGCAGTATTTGTTCTTTGTATGTAATATTATTTGGTCACTATTTGGTGATGGGACTATGTGATCTGGTCATGGTGTGGCAGTATTTCTCTTCTGTATGTAGTATTATTTAGTCACTATTTGGGGGTAATATGTTGTCCATTCATGATGTGGGGATATTTGTCCCTTGTATATGGTATTATTTGGTCACTATTTGGTGGTAATATGTGGTCTGGTCAGAGTGTGGTTGTATTTGGCCCCTGTATGGGGTATTATTTGGACATTATGTGGTGGTAATTTGTGGTCTGGTCATGGTGTGGTGATATTTGTCCATTGTATGTGGTATTACACTTCACTATGTGGTGTTAATATGTGGTAAGTTCATGGTGTGGTGGTATATCACACATATTTGGCTTGCGGCTGCTGAGGTCAGAGATCAAGTGCAGCAGACAATTTAGGCGACAAGCACAGTAGGTCATCTTTTCCAATTTTAGCTGGGTTTCTGTGGTACTATTTTTCAAAACTTATAGAACGCTTTAAATACTAATCACCATGCTAAGAAGTGACTGACAGTGACTGGAACTATGTGGAACTGACAGGATATAATGAGACTGTACATGAAGGTACACTGCAGTAAAAAGAGGAGAGCGCCTTTACTTTTAGTTACTGTTACTTGTATTTTATGGTTGATTAAAGTGTGTAGAAAAATGGGTGTGGATAACAAAATGGGTGTGTTTTTAACATGGGTGTGCCTTTAGCATGGGCAAGGTTTTCTAACACAAACAGGGAACCTGTTGATAAAAATTTGAATCCCACCCATGGGTGAGCCACAAAACAGAATGTAGAGGGGGCCCAGCAAAATTGGTCCACAGTAGTGAAAAATGGCTGCCAGCTTATAGGCTGACAGCTGACGTCAGCCACCGGCCTATAATTTTAACTACTGTGACGCATTTTAAGCAGCAAAAGGATGCCGTGAGTATGTGTTGTTTTAATTTACTATGTTTTTTTATATGCATGTGATGATATATAGGAGGTTATGTGTAGGCTCATACTGTATATACAACGCTATTTGGGGGATGATACTGTATGGGGGCTGTTCAGGCTAATACTGTCTATAGGAGGCTATGTAGGAGCTAATACTGTCTATGGGAGGCTATGTGGAGGCTCATACTGTATATATAAGGCTATGTGGAGGGACTAATACTATATGAGACACTTTTTGGCTAATGCTGTCTTACTTTAACTTCTTACCTACTTTATCTACAATGCATTGCAATACTGAAGTGAAGGACATTTAGTTTAGACATGGGATGGACGTAGAAAACAGTTGACCCTGGAAGTGTGGCTGACAGTCACAACATGGCATCACCACAATAACTCCTAACAATTTTTCCCTATTAGGGTTTAGGGACATCAGAGGAGTGATCTCTTGTTCAGGACTATCTTCTATGGGTCACAATGACAAGTTGAGAAAGGGTACATTGAGTCCACATAGATGCAAGGGTAACACACTGATTTTGTAAGAAGGTGGTCGGTGTAGGAGAGCTTCCCCCTGAAGACACCGACCAAAATATTTTATTGTATTTAATGTTGGTTATTGTGTAAGTGCTACTGCTGCCAGTAATGTAGCAGAGCTTCACCTGGTGTCACTCAGCCTCTCTTTCACCCCGTAGTGATGCGGACATCGTTGAAAGTGAGTGCCGCGACCGTTTGGGAGGATGTGCGTCTTGTAGGAGGAGATCGCGTCGGGACTCTTCATTTTGCCTACGCAGACGTTTCCTATGATCACCCAGCCTAAGTTGTAGCGCTGAGCGAATGGCGCATCGTGTGGCCCGTTGATGTGTTGGCGTACTTTGTGAAGCCGGAGGATGTCCCTTCCAATCAGAATCAGGATTTTTGCACTATGATCAAGAGATGGGATCTTGCTGGCGATAGTTCTCAGGTGAGGGTGGTGAAGAGCTGCCTCTGGTGTTGGAATCTCTTCCCGGTTAGCCGGTATCTGATTGCACTCGACGAGTGTTGGTAGAGGTATCTCTACGGTATTTTCAAGAGATGTTACCACGAGACCACTGGCTCTTCTTCCGCAAGCTTCTGAGATGCCGCTGCAAGTACCTAGTGTATAAGGGTAGGCATTTCCTTTTAAGCCGAACAAGTCGAAGAGTTCAGACCTGGCGAGTGACCTGTTGCTCTGGTCATCCAGAATGCTGTACACCTTCACGGCCCTTTCTGGGTGACCTTTGGGATATACCCTTACTAGGCATATTTTTGCACAAGACTTGTCCCAGAGATCTTCTCCGCAGACTTCAGTGCACGAGGAGGATACTGTGAGGTGGTTTGCAGCTTGGCCTGTACTCTCCCCGCCATGACTTATGGTAGGAGAAGGTGTAGGTGCAGGATCAGGCTGAGATGGGTGCAGCGCTTGTACGTGATCTGTGCTGTCACACTCCATGCACTTAATTGTAACCTTACAGTCCTTGGCAAGGTGTTCTGTAGAGGCACAACACCTGAAACATACCCCAAACCTTTTCAAGAGTTCCTTTCGTTCTTGAAGGGGTTTCTTCCTGAAGCCAATGCACATCTTCAGGGGGTGTGGCAGTTTGTGAATAGGACATTGGCGGTTCGGATTTTCCGCCTTCCCGCCTTCAGTGCCATTGTCTGGTGCTGACGATGTAGGTGGTAGAACATCGGTCTTTTTGACTGATACTGGGCCCCTACATTTCCTGTCATTTTGATGAGGGCTCTCATATCTGGGAGCCGGTGAAGTGGAGCCGGTGGGTTCTCCACAGGTGAAGCTGGGGTCTGCCTTACGTTCCGCGATGCCGTTGATGAACTCGCAGAAGTAGGAGAATGGAGGGAAGGACACTTGGTGCTCTTTTTTATAGTTTGTTCCTACCGTGGTCCACCTTTCCTGCACGTTGTAAGGTAACTTGGCGACTATGGGTTTCACCCCACGAGTGGTGTCCAGGTAGCTGAGGCCAGGTAGGTGTGTGTCTGTTTTGGCCAGCTGGAGCTCGGACAGCAGGTCGCTGAGTTCCTGGTACTTTGAAGCATCCTTGCCAGATATTTTGGGAAGGTCGTATAGTTGTTTAAGCAATGCATCTTCAATTGCTTCAGGACTGCCGAAGCCTTTCTCTAGTCTGTCCCATGCGGTTGCGAGACCAGTTGTTGGGTCACTGATCTAGACGGATCTGAGTCTCTTGATTCTCTCAGTAGACCGTGGCCCGAGCCACCTGATTAGCAAGTCCAGCTCTTCAGCAGCTGTAATGCCGAGGTCACGCGTTGCGGTTTTGAAGGCACACTTCCACCCTCTGTAGTTTTCGGGCTGGTCGTCAAACTTTGTGAGACCAGTGTTGGTGAGTTCTCGGCGGATCATGTACCTCGCAAAGTCGGACATGTCTGATCTTTCTGACGTTGGGGGCACATTTGCTGACTGTGTGGTGCTGGTTGCGTGATTCGTAGCTTCTTGGTTCGGGAACATGGGAAAGTATGGAGTGGCGTAGGCGTTTAGACCAGTGATCGGTTTGGTGTGTACAATCTCTGTTGTATACGGGGCTGGAACTACATAGTTGTTGGGAGTGTAGCGCCTTGCCGCCATGTTGGGTTGCATGTAGACATGGGCATACGGAGGTTGCTGATGCGCAGGGTGTGGCTGTGCATTGGAATATGAAGCTGGTTCAGGCTTGAAAGTCTGAGGTGCATTGGACTGACCTGGAAGGCTGGAAGCTGTAGGTGGATCAGTGTCTTGAGGCTCTGGAGAAGTGTTAGCACTGACGGGAATGTTGATGGTCGTTGGCAGTTCGTCGGCTTGGCTCAGCACGTAATCTCTTGTACGCTTAATTGAGTCTTCTGTGTCGAGATCACACAAACTGGCGCTGCCTTCTTGGCTCCCACCCAGAGCTTGCTCAAAGACTTTTAGCCTTGCCATGGCCGCCACATGTTCACATTCCTTCTGAAGGGCTTCAATTTCTGCTTCCTTGCGTGCAGATTCTGCTTTCATCTCTGCTTCTCTGCTTGCAGATTCTGCTTTCATCTCTGCTTCTCTCTGGGCGAAGATGGCGTGTACTTTTGTTGTTTCTGCTTCAGCGCGCGCCTTTATGAGCTGCTCGCTGAGGGTTGAGTACCTTGATGAGCCTGATTTGAGTGAGTGCCTTGAGCTCTTAATGGACCTGGATTTGTAAGATGCCGCTCCTGACATTTGCGCAATTTTTGCTTCAGTCTCGCTCACAATGTCGCACACGGTGCGGTCTCGTTCAGCATTAAGCTGTTGAAAGTCCTGTAGTTCTTTTTGAGACTCAGATGTATTTGATCTCAGCAGGGTAGAGGAATATTTTTTACAAATCTCTTTGTAAGACCGGTATGCTGAGTACAGTTGTTCAAGAACTCCCCCTGGTGGTAGCTTATCAGCACCGGGCGCAGATAAAACAGTCACTTGTTTTTGCACTCTTTGCCACAATAATGCTGTGTGGGTAAACAGTTCACTTCTGGCTGTTTCTAAGTTCTCTTTAACCTTCCATGTTGGTTTGGTCAACCGCTTAGATCTTTCACTGTAATGTAAGTGTGAGTCCCTGTATTCCTCTTGTTGCTTTAAAGCAGGTAGTGAGAGAGCTCTCTTTGACTCCATCAGGAAGGGTGAATGCTGCTCTGCACTGGTTGTCAGGGAAACAATACAATGTTGCAATCTCTGCAGCCAGCAGTCTGTGTTTTGCAGAATGTATTTGCAGAGTCTCTGGCTGCAATTTACAATTAGCTGATGGGTGATTCTAGGTTTATAGCTGCACACAGTTCTGATAACAGGTTAATACTTTACAGGGCACTTTGTCTGAAGCTGCTATAAGGTTTTATGCTGTGGCTTGTTATCAGCCCCTTGGGGTAATCCTTTCTCTGGATTGTATGCAGTATAGCACTCCTGGAAACAGGTTCTTTACTAGTGATGAGCGAGCATGCTTGTAACTACTCGGTACTCGCACGAGTATCGCTGTACTCGGGCTGCTCGGCGGGAACCGAGTAATCTCGCGATACTCGTGCTGTACTCGTGGTCTTCATCCCTGCATGTTGGCGCTCTTTTGAGAGCCAGCCCTCATGCAGGGATTGGCTGGCAGACCACTGCAATGCCACAGCCCTGTTAGTTGTGGAATTGCAGTGATTGGCCGGCCTGCACAGCGTGACCGAGCCTTTATACCGGCCGGCGCGCTGTGCTCTGCTCACAGCTATCCAGACTTTTAGTGCAGGGAGAGTGTCGCTGATTCAGGGAAAGCTTTGCGGCCCTTTATAGCTTTTTCAGTTGCAGGGCTGCAAACAGTGTGACCAAAAGTCCTTCTCAGGACTATTCTAGTTGTATACAGGCAGGCAGGGTATAGCCAGGTCGGAGTACAGTAGCAGAGTCCTTCTCAGGACTATTGTTGCTATATACAGGCAGGGTATAGCCAGGTCTGAATACAGGCTAGTGACCAGAAGAGTCCTTGTCAGGACTATTGTAGCAGTATACAGGCAGGCAGGCAGGCAGGGTATATAGCCATTCCTAGTGGTGACCGTATACCAGCCTTCATCATATCTGGGGCTGGTGTACACAGTCTAAAACAGTCCAGATAGTGTCAGACTTCTCAGTAATTGTCGCTCCTAAAAACCAGTTAGGTTCTTATTGCGTCCGTGCTTGCATTTAAAAACAGCACGTGTGTGTCTGTCGGTGGCAGCGTACAGGTGCACGTTTTGCACAAACTATTATATAACGCACAAGTCTAGTGTATAATACACGTCAGTCAGCAGTGGCTGATAGTGTCAGACTTCTCAGTATTTGTCGCTCCTAAAAACCAGTTAGGTTCTTATTGCGTCCGTGCTTGCATTTAAAAACAGCACGTGTGTGTCTGTCGGTGGCAGCGTACAGGTGCACGTTTTGCACAAACTATTATATAACGCACAAGTCTAGTGTATAATACACGTCAGTCAGCAGTGGCTGATAGTGTCAGACTTCTCGGTATTTGTCGCTCCTAAAAACCAGTTAGGTTCTTATTGCGTCCGTGCTTGCATTTAAAAACAGCACGTGTGTGTTGCAGTCGGTGGCAGCGTCAGGCTCCACATTGTCCCTGGATAGAGATGTGCATAAGGGCCTCAAAACATTGTTCCCATTGCAAAGGAGCGGGTCGCCTGTCGTTGTAATGTCCATTCTGAAAGAATGGTCGAAAAAATTTACCACTGGGGGTATACCTGAAACAACGGCCTAACTATTGTAACGGTCATCATGATGGCGCATGAGGAGAAGGAGGAGCAGTCCAGCGATTAGCCAAAGTCCAGAAGTGTGTACCCATGGGTGAGTGTAGGTACATGGCAAACTTTAAATTCCGCTCTCATTTGCTGGTGGTGTGGTGAAGTCTGGCCCAATCCAACCCTTGTTCATCTTGATCAGAGTCAGCCTGTCAACATTTACAGTTGACAGGCAGGTGCGTTTATCTGTAATGATTCCACCTGCGGCACTAAAAACACGCTCTGACAAAACGCTAGCGGCAGGGCATGCCAGGACTTCGAAGGCGTAGAGAACCAATTCATGCCACGTGTCCAGCTTGGATACCCATTAATTGTAAGGCACAGAGGAATGTCGGAGTACAGTTGTTTGATCTGCAAGGTACTCCTTGAGCATCTGGGCAAACTTAGGATTTTTTGTGGCACTACCCCGCACCTCAGGGGCTGTGGTATGTGAGGGCCTGAGAAAACTGTCCCACATCTTAAAGACTGTTCCCCTACCTCTGGCGTATTGGACTTCTGCCCCTCTCGGCTGTACGCCTTCGTAGTCCACTGATTCCTGACCTATGCCGCTAGCGTTTTGTGAGGGGAATGCTTTGCCTACTTCCGTGACTATGGCCTTCTGGAACTGCTGCATTTTGCCTGACCTCTTCGCCTCGGGAATAAGAGACATAAAGTTCTCCTTGTAGCGTGGGTGTAACAGTGTTACCAACCAGTAATGATTGTCGGCAAAGATGTTCTTAACGCGAGGGTCACGACACAGGCAGCATACCATAAAGTCAGCCATGTGTGCCAGACTCTTAACAGCCATCACTTCAGTATCCTGACCAACACGATGACTGAACATGCTGTCCTCCTCCTCCTCCTCCTCCTCCTCCTCCTCCTCATCTACCCTGTCCTCTGGCCAGCCACGCTGAACCGAGGATATGACTGCATGTCATATCCTCAATTTGGCCAGAGAGTTGCTCCATGTCTTCATCCTCCTCCTCGTCATAGTCCTCCACTGCACGTTGTGATGAGACGAGGCTGGGCTGTGTGTTATCACCCACACCCACTACTGTTTCTTGCTCAAACTCATCGCGCTCCGCCTGAAATGCATCATGGTTGTTTTTTGAGCAGAGACCATTTTAGAAGGCAGAGAAGCGGTATGGTGACGCTAATAATGTCGTCATCGCCGCTCACCATCTTGGTGGAGTCCTCAAAGTTTTGGCGGATGGTACATAGGTCGGACATCCATCTCCACTCCTCAGGTGTTATGTGTGGAGTTTGACCCATTTCCCTACGGCTTAGGTGATGCAGGTACTCAACAACTGCCCTCTTCTGCTCACATATCCTGACCAACATGTGCAGAGTTGAATTCCAACGCGTGGGGACATCACACACCAGTCTGTGAGCCGGAAGATGCAAAAGGCGCTGAAAGCCGGCAAGGCCGGCTGAAGCAGTAGGTGACTTTCGAAAATGTACAGACAGGCGGCGAACTTTTACCAGCAGATCAGACAGCTCTGGGTATGACTTTAGAAACCGCTGAACCACGAGGTTGAGCACATGGGCCACGCATGGAACATGTGTCAGCTGGCCTCGCCTCAAAGCCGCCACCAGGTTCCGGCCATTGTCACACACAACCTTTCCTGGCTTTAGGTTCAGAGGTGTGAGCCAGTGATCTGCCTGCTGTTTCAGAGCTGTACACACCTCTTCTGCATTGTGGGGTTTGTCACCTATGCAGATTAGCTTCAGCACAGCCTGTTGCCGCTTCGCCGAGGCAGTGCTGCAGTGCTTCTGTGTCGCCCTGGACAAGCCAGGGGCCACAGAGCACAACACTTACACACCCCACACTCCCTGCAGGCATATCATAGTCAAAACACAAAATCCTTGTTGCCTTCCCCAGGGGCTGTTGTCCACACCAGGGGGTGGAGCCAGGCGGTTGGTCTCCACTCACCAAGGAGGAGGGAAAACACAGGCAGTGAGAGTTAAGCTAAGGAAGTGGAAGGAGGAAAGTAGTAGAGAGGAGAAAAGTGACAGCAAAGAGCCTGAAGTTGGTCCGGGTGTGTGGCCCGGACAGGACAGCAAGGTTGGCAGGATGTGGTGACCGTCTGCAGTGGAGGCCGATTGGAGTCTGCCGTAAGGACCGTGGACGGGTGGTGACCCGGCCGTACCGGACCGGTATACAAAGAGAAGACAGCACCATTGGCAGGGGCCTTTCGGATCCCGGCAAGGCTTGGTGTCGCCGTGAATTTGCCAAATCCGTTAGTGAAGGGGACCTCAGGGTTTCCAAACAGCCAAGTCACGATAGAAGGCAACCGTCCAACCGTGAAGGGGAGACACCGCCACCGCCAAGGGCAACCGTCTCCCAGGGCCAGCGCCTGTGGGCAAAAGGGTCTCCTCCGGCCCATATCCAGGCCGGGGAGCGGGTTACCGGTGGGAAACCATCACTACCAACACTGAACTTAGGTGCAGGGAGAGACAGTCATCACTAACCTGCAGGGAGGAACAACCGCAGCCGTCCGAGGGACCCGTCCATCCAGCCACTTGTTTTACCGTGAACTGTGTCATCATCATTGGGCTGAGTGAGTACCTCCGTGCCGTGCGGCACAGCGCTGCCCCTGCGACCCTGCACCTCATCAGGCCCCGCTACCCGCCTGTCATCCATCTCTACCCCATCACCGGGCCCCGGGACAACCAACCCCCCTACCCACGGAGGGGAGAAATAACAAAAAAGCTGCTCCCTGTCACAGGCTCCCGGGATACCCGTCCAGAGCAGCGGTGGTGTCCACACAATCACCACAACCGTGGGTGGCGTCACGGACAATATCCCCAAAACCCAAACCACCCCTTTTCACTCACGGGCGAGGAGCGCCGCTCGAGCCTCCGGGATCCGGCCATCGCTCGAGCCACCGAGCAGCAGCAGCCGTAGAGCAGCGGCAGCCGGACCCGAGCAGTGGGAGAGCGCAGCGTCCCCTCCTCCGCCCGCGACAATTCCAGCTTGGGACTGGTGTGGAGGGTAAAGTGGATGAGGATGCGCAGGAGGAGGAGGAGGCTGAGGAGCATGACATTCCGGAGCTGTAGAGTGTGGGTGAAACACTGACTGAGGTAGGGCCTGCAAACCTTGGTGTGGGAAGGACGTGTTACGTCCCTCGCTCAGACTGGGTCCCAGCTTCCACAATATTAACCCAATGTGACGTCAACGAGATGTAGCGGCCTTGCCCACATGCACTTGTCCACGTGCCTGTGGTTAGGTGGACTTTGGGTGAAACAGCGTTGTTCAGGGCACGTGTGATGTTTTGTGACACGTGGTTATGCAATGCGGGGACGGCACACCGGGAGAAATAGTGGCGGCTGGGGACCGAGTAACGTGGGACAGCTGCCACCATCAGGTCGCGGAATGCTTCTGTCTCAACCAGCCTAAAAGGCAACATTTCCAGCGCAAGCAGTCGCGAAATGTTAGCATTTAGAAGTGTGGCATGTGGGGCGTTGTCAGTGTATTTGCGCCTGCGTTCAAAGGTTTGCTGAATGGATAACTGAACGCTGCGCTGGGACAAGGACGTGCTTGATGATGGTGTTATTTCTGCGTGGGCAACGCAGAGGTGCAGGGCCGGAGGAGGCTTGTTCGCGGGCAGCATGGACAGGGGATTGGCTCGCATGCACAACAAGCGAAGATGTATTATTATTATTATTATTATTGTTTATTTATAGAGCACCATTGATTCCATGGTGCTGTACATGAGGGGGTTACATACAGAATACATGTACACGTTACAATAGACAGACTAGCACAGGGGGAAGAGGGCCCTGCCCTTGCGGGCTTACATCCTAAAGGATTTTGGGGAGGAGACAGTAGGTGGGGTGTAGGTGGGGCGGCAGCTCCGCACGGTGGTGGGGCGGCAGCTCCGCACGGTGGTGGGGCGGCAGCTCCGCACGGTGGTGGGGCGGCAGCTCCGCACGGTGGTGGGGCGGCAGCTCCGCACGGTGGTGGGGCGGCAGCTCCGCACGGTGGTGGGGCGGCAGCTCCGCACGGTGGTGGGGCGGCAGCTCCGCACGGTGGTGGGGCGGCAGCTCCGCACGGGGGTGGGGCGGCAGCTCCGCACGGGGGTGGGGCGGCAGCTCCGCACGGTGGTGGGGCGGCAGCTCCGCACGGGGGTGAAGCAGTGAGGTCATTGAAGGTTATAGGCATTTCTGAACAGATGAGTCTTTAGGTTCCGTAGCAGTGACATCAGCAAGCACTGCTCCTCGACTCTGTTGTACATCCCACAAAGTCGGGTGCTTGGCTGACATGTGCCTGATCATTCTGGTGGTGGTCAGGCTGCTAGTTTTGGTACCCCTGCTGATGCTGGCACGGCAGGTGTTGCAAATGGCCTTTTTAGAATCATCTGGAGCCAACTTAAAAAACTGCCAGACTCGGGAAGACCTAACATTTGTACAGGCACCTTGTGTCGTGTTGTTCCGGGGAACAGTTGCCTGACGTCTGCCTGGGGCCACCACCCTGCTTCTTACTGCCTGTTGGGATGCTACGCCTCCCTCCCCCTGTGCACTGCTGTCCTCGCTCTGCATATCCTCCTGCCAGGTTGGGTCAGTTACTGGATCAGCCACCACGTCGTCTTCGTCTTCCGCACCCTGCTCCTCCTGACTTCCTGACAATTGTGTCTCATCATCGTCCACCCCTTGTTGAGACACGTTGCCAACTTCGTGAGAAAATGGCTGCTGAAATATTTGGGCATCTGTACATACGATCTCCTCATGACCCACTTCAACAGGAGCTGGCGAGAGGCCAGAATGTGTGAATGGAAACGTGAACGAACAGCTCTTCCGAGTGTCCAAGTGTGGGATCAGTAATGTCCGTGGACGTGTATTCGGCCTGGTGGTAGGAAGGAGGATCAGGTTCCAAAATGTGCGGTGCAGTATCACGGCTACTGACACTTGACCGTGTGGAAGACAGAGTGTTTGTGGTGGTGCCAATCTGACTGGAAGCATTATCCGCTATCCAACTAACAACCTGTTGACACTGGTCTTGGTTCAAGAGCGGTGTACTGCTGCGGTCCCCAAGAATTTGGGACAGGACGTGCGAGCGAGTAGATGTGGCCCTTTGTTGTGGTGAAATTAGAGCTTGCACACGACCTCGGTCTCTGCCTGCACCACTATCACGTCCACTTCCTTGTTCGTTGACAACGCCCTTGCGCATTTTGCAATGCTGTGCTGATGTGTATTCACTAGACTTGTGCGTTATATCCAAGTTTTTGCAAAATGCACACAAGTGCAGCGGAAAGCTGCCACCAACAGGCACACACGTGCGGTTTTTAAATGCAAGCACGGAGGCACTAAGAACCTAACAGGTCTCTATCCAGGGACAACGTGGAGCCTCCCAATTTTTGGCTGCCCTGCCAAAGGGCTATACTACAATAGACCCACTTCCTTCCAATGGGCACTTCAGGTTTACAGGCCCTCATGCACGTCTCTATCCAGGGACAACGTGGAGCCTCCCAATTTTTGGCTGCCCTGCCAAAGGGCTATACTACAATAGACCCACTTCCTTCCAATGGGCACTTCAGGTTTACAGGCCCTCATGCACGTCTCTATGCAGGGGCATTGGTGAACCTCACAATTTTGGACTGCCCTGCCAAAGGGCTATACTACAATAGACCCACTTCCTTACAATGGGCACTTCAAGTTTACAGGCCCTCATGCACGTCTCTACCCAGGGACAACGTGGAGCCTCCCAATTTTTGGCTGCCCTGCCAAAGGGCTATACTATAATACACCCACTTCCTTCCAATGGGCACTTCAGGTTTACAGGCCCTCATGCACGTCTCTATCCAGGGACAACGTGGAGCCTCCCAATTTTTGGCTGCCCTGCCAAAGGGCTATACTACAATAGACCCACTTCCTTCCAATGGGCACTTCAGGTTTACAGGCCCTCATGCACGTCTCTATGCAGGGGCATTGGTGAACCTCACAATTTTGGACTGCCCTGCCAAAGGGCTATACTACAATAGACCCACTTCCTTACAATGGGCACTTCAAGTTTACAGGCCCTCATGCACGTCTCTACCCAGGGACAACGTGGAGCCTCCCAATTTTTGGCTGCCCTGCCAAAGGGCTATACTATAATACACCCACTTCCTTCCAATGGGCACTTCAGGTTTACAGGCCCTCATGCACGTCTCTATCCAGGGACAACGTGGAGCCTCCCAATTTTTGGCTGCCCTGCCAAAGGGCTATACTACAATAGACCCACTTCCTTCCAATGGGCACTTCAGGTTTACAGGCCCTCATGCACGTCTCTACCCAGGGACAACGTGGAGCCTCCCAATTTTTGGCTGCCCTGCCAAAGGGCTATACTATAATACACCCACTTCCTTCCAATGGGCACTTCAGGTTTACAGGCCCTCATGCACGTCTCTATGCAGGGGCATTGGTGAACCTCACAATTTTGGACTGCCCTGGCAAAGGAAAATACTACAAAGACTCACTTCCTCAAAATGGGCACATTAGACTCAAGAGGCCTTCATGTACGTCTCTTCTCAGGGACATCGGAGTGCCACACAATGTTTTCACGTAAAATCTTTCATGTATTAATCTCAAAAAGTAACATACACCAGCTCTATCTCACTATTGGGTATGTGCCCTTAACATTTCTGCCATGAAAAATCATTTTGGGGTCATTTTGGAAGGTTTTCTGGTGAGTCCGTAAAAATGGCGTGAAACGCGGACAAAATTGTTCACAGCTGTGACTTTTTAGTGATAAATGCTTCAAGGGGTCTTCCCCATGCTGTTGCCATGTCATTTGAGCACTCTTCTGAGACTTTTGTGACATTTTTAGGGTTTCTCCATGCTGCCGGGGGGTCATTTCACAAAAATACTCGGGTCTCCCATAGGATAACATTGGGCTCGTTGCTCGGCCCGAGTACACGAGTATCTTGGGATGCTCGGCCCGAGCTTCGAGCACCCGAGCTTTTTAGTACTCGCTCATCACTATTCTTTACTGATATATGTATACTAATCACGGTCACAGCTAGTCCTTTTCACTATTCTGTCTCTTCCTGGTAGCAATGAATCCAACCACTCTAATTATCAGTCCCTTAGATAACTGTATGATTTTACTCACTCTACCGGCTTCCACAGATAGTGTTAACTCAGCCCGAACGATGACTTGTAGGAAGACAAGGAGAAACGCTGTAGTTTTCTTCTAGAATCTTATATTAAGTACAAAGTAAAGGCAGGTGAAAAGGAATAATCTGTACAGGGTTGCAGACATGTCTCTTCAGTAATGGTTCCTCTCTAGACTAAACTGAAGGAGAAGGGAGGAGCTTTCTATACAGAAGCCAACTAAGGGAGGAACATAGGGACAAACTTCATACAGTCTAATCTACCTAGTAACAGTAAGGAATTTCCTGATAGGAGGAAAAATATGCAATGCAAGAATTATATACAACAGGTTGTTCCCATTCATGGGACACAACAGCCCGGTTCCATGACCCTGGGGGTCGATTTAAAAAGGGGGTTATTTACAGGGGAGATGTTATAAAGGTTTTTGTTGTGACGCCACTTGCGGATTGCGGCTAGTTAAGTGGAGCCACTGCTGCCCAGTTCTCACTACTGGGGCTGATGTTGGTGGCAGCCTGGATGTTGGGCCCCCAAGAAGGTAGGCCACACAAGGGATTGCAGTGTAACTGGTTTCGTTACTCACAGCGTTGTTATGGCTGGCAACCCGAGAAAGGCTGGTTCTCACCACTGGTCCCCTTAGTTCCAGTGCCGGCGTGATGACCTGGTGGCTGTCTTCCCCTGCACCTGTCTCTGGTTGGTGGGTCCCCGTGGCTTTGAGCGTCTGGGGGTCCCCTCCTGGTTCTCTTTCAGTCTTAGTCCATATAACAGGTACTGTAGCTTGAACCCTGTGGGAGTCGGTTTCTCTGGTCCTGTTCCCCGATTCTCCCGTTGCTACTGTATGTCGAACGTTAATGTCAGTGAGGTCCTGGATGGTCCCCTTACCGTGCAGATATTATCAGGTCTGCCTGGAGCGTTTGCCTGGCCTAGGGCTCTGTACCCCGTCGGTGCTATGGTTCCGGGAGTACTCCACCGTACTCCACCGGCAACCACACGCCTGGGCCCTCAGGTCACCATTACACTCTCCTGTCAGTATGGTTACGTCCGTCTCCTTCCACTTCCATTACTGACTGTCTGACCCCTCCTCCCTGGTTGTAGTCTAGTGGACTGGATCGGCTCCACCCCTAGGTGGCCATCCATTGGGTCCAATCCTAGTCTGTCACCAGTCCTTAGGGAAGGGAGAAACAGGAATTAGAATGAATGTTTTGGTGTTATCAACACTGGTCTTTTGGGTCCCTAGGGGTAGGCCCTGCATCCTGGCTCGGATGCAGTTCCCTGTAGCTCCTGATGGCTTCAGGGGCGCTACATTTCTGTGCAGAGAAATTCTTCAGCATGTGACTGAGGTTTGTTAAAATCTTATCCTCATACTGTCATCCACCACCTATTATTTGTGCACTTATCCACACGAAAAATTCACTAACACTCCTGGACTTAACCATTGAGTGTCTTGTTCTGGCTCATCTAGCACATCCATTAGCTTTACATTGTTGGCGTATGACAACCGTTTTCACATTTGGATGCATGCATACATTGAAATGCAGAGCTTAAAGAGGAAGATATTGTGAAAGTATTCTTTAAAAACAGTTTTAAAATTTTCTTAAAAAAAAAAAATAAATAAAGATTAAGGTTTATTTGTTTTTGTGTAAATTTAAAAATGTTTGGACCTCATCTAAACAAAGTCTAAAAGGTGAAGAATTGATACTTATGAACCACGTTCATTATGTCTGTTAATTAGAGGACTCGAAGTATTAAAGAATAGCCTCTTCATAATCATTGTCATCTATAGAGTGATAGGGCCATAGTGGTGAACTCTGGGCAAAAAAATGTCCTCCTCTACACAGTGTGATTATTAACTGTAAGCCTCATTATATTTAAGATTATTTCAGGCTGAGCTTCCATTTAATTGATTGAACAGAAGAAAACAGCAGGATGTCCTTTGTTCTCTACTTTAATGAGGCTGCTGATCTGCAGGAACAGAAATGCGAGGAGAGGGGAATCCTTCATGAATAAGAATTCACAAGTAAATGTGGATAATAGACGTTGTAACAGAGTTATTATCCCAGTCAGCACATACACCATCAGTTATCTTAAATGGGACACAGAAATATTTTATGTTAACTCTTTACATATACTTGACAACATTTTCAACAGAACTACCGTAGCTTCTATAGTGCCTAAAGGCCTGAACACCAGATCTTGTATCAGTACTGATGACAAGAATGACTGACATCTTCTTACAGCAGAATCCATCATGTCTGGAGTATTAGATCAGATAGACAAGGTGTGAGCAGACTCTTCTTACGCTAGCATCTTTGGAATCTCCTGTATTAAATCAGACAGACATGGTGGACAGTAGTGTTAGCAACCTCTTCTTTCCTCAGCACTCCTAGTATCTCCAGTGTTAGAGACTTTTTCTTACCTTAACAACCCTGGTTTTCAGGTATCAGATCAAAAAGACAGAATGGACAGCAGTGTGAGCAGCCTCTTCTTACCTCAGCACCCTCTAATATTAGAGGCCTCTTCTTATCTCAGCACCCCTGGTATCTCCATTATTAAATCACTCAGGGTGGACAGCAGTGTGTGTGGCCTCCTCTTACCTCAGCACTCTTGGTATCTCCAATATTAGAGGCCTCTTCTTACCTCAGCACCCCTGGTATCTCCATTATTAGATCAGTAAGGATAGACAGCAGTGTGAGTGGCCTCTTCTTACCTCAGCACCCCTGGTATCTCCAGTATTAGAGACCTCTTCTTACCTCAGGACCCCTGGTGTTACAGGTATTTCATGTGTGACGCCCCGGGGCAATGGGGTACTCGGTCCCGGGCGTGTGTGGCACACAGGGGAGTCGTGGTCGCGGCCGATGCCCGTTCCCGTGACCCTAGGGGTCGGTCCGAACAAAAAGGGGTAAAAGAAAAGAGAGAAATAAAAATAAATAGTCTTTGACTACGCGACTTGCGGTGTGCGGCCAGGTTATGGTAGCCACCGCTGCAGGGTCCTGCTGGGGCTGGTGGAACAATGCAGCTTAGGTGTTTTGGGCCCTCCGCAAGCAGGGCTAGGCCCCGGCAGGTGATGATGGGGGTTATAGTAGGAAACAGTCAGTGTACGGAGGCAAGAAGGAAACGGTCCACACAGGTATTGCAGTTTCAACATGCCTTTACTTACGGCCTGGTACCTGGGCCCACTGGTGTCGGTTTCAGGTGTTCCCTCTCTTCGTGCCAGCTGTGACCTGGGGTAGCTGTCTTCCGTGCACACTCATTTGTGTTGGGCTCCCATGGCTTAGAGCTTCTAGGGGAGCCCCTCTGTTTTAGTCTTGGTCCTATTGCAGGCAGCCTGAACTATTTAATGGGTGGACTTCTGTCCCTGGTCCCAGGCCCCCTTTTTGCTGCTGATGCTTCCCGTGCCCGTACCCGTGCCCGCTCGGGCAGCCTGAACCTGGACTGGGGTCAAGGGGTGCTGCCCACTTCTTAGGGGCAGCATCAGGGTTAGGTTGCTTGGGTGGGAGAGCAGAAGACATCCGTCCGTCCGTCAGTATTAAAAATGTTTTATATGTGTAACGTTTGAAGTGTCCTTACAAGAAATGCTTACGTTTGAAAATGTTTTACATGGTATTTATATCTTTTTACAGTTTTGAAAAAAAATAAAACCAGTGATGGACGGGCAGCCCGCGGACGGTCTGCATTTCACCAAGGGGGAATGTGGCGCCCTGGCCTAGCCAGGTCGTCACAGATAACATACAAACACCCCACCCCATCAGACAGGGACATCAGCCAAACAAAAACCCTTGTTGCCTCCCTCCAGTGTCTGATGTCCACACCGGGTGGGGCAGAGCTAAGCGGTTGGCTCCACCCACCAAGGAGTTCACAGGCCTGGAGGCGAGAAAAGTGTCAGAACAGTTCAGTAGTTGAGTGTTGGAGTTTGAAGAGTGAGGAGCAAGCACTTGGGTGTCTGGGTTTGTGGCCCAGGCACTAAGAGCAAGGTTGGCAGACGGTGGTGGCTGTCTGCAGGAGTGGTGGAGCAACGCGGAACCGTAGGACCGGGGACGGGCGACGGCCCGCCGGTACCGACCGGGGAGCGAAGTGAAGCCAGCACACACAGGCAGGGCCATCGGACCCCGACCAGGCTTGGAGCCGCCGACAATAGTCAGATCCGAATGTGACTGGAACCCCAGGGGTTTCACAACAGCAAAAGTCCCGATTGAAGGCAACAGCCCACACCGTGAGGGTATACAGCTACCGCCTGAGGCTAGAGACCCAAGGGCCAGCGTCTGCAAGCAAACGGGCTCCTCCGGTACCCATACACCGGGGAGCGGACTACCGTTGGGAACCCATAATAGTCAGAAAAAGAACATTAAGGTGCAGGGAAAGACAGTCGCCATCACCTCTCCGGGGAGAAGCACTGCAGCCAGCTGTGGGACCCGTCCATCCAGCCGTTTGGTTTACCGAGGACTTTGTACCTTCCTTGCTGAGTGAGTACACCCGTGCCATCCGGCACCGCGCAGCGCTGTCCCTTCAACCCTGCACCTCACCAACCCTGCCTCCCCTTCACAACAACATCACCGGGCCCCTGGACCACCGACCCCTACCCATGGAGGGGGAAAACAACATCCCAGCTGCACCCTACCATCGCTCCCGGGATCCCCGTCATCAGCAGCGGTAATGCCTATCTTCACCACGACCCGTGGGTGGCGTCACCGACTAAATCCTCCAAACCAACCACCCCTTTCACTCATGGGCGAGGAGCGCCGCTCGAGTCCCCGGATCCGGCCCACCGCTCGAGCCACCAAGCAGCAGTCGCAGCAGCGCCGGACCCGAGCGTTAGCGAGAGCGCAGCAGTGACGGCGTCCTCCCCGCCCGCGACATGTGTGTGTGTGTTTGCGTGTGTGTGTGTGTGTGTGTGTGTGTGTGTGTGTGTGTGTACAGAAATTATGATTATTAGCCGACGCAACATGTGAAAAAAATAATTGGGGGAAAAAAAATGAAGGGGTTATGAGATTGCTTTTTTTCCCTTTTGCCTAGTCTGTGTGTCGTCCATATCATTCGTGTGGCATGCATTTTGCAGGCTACTTTCACATCAGTGTTCTTTTGCCTGTAGGCAAACAACCGCAAACCGCATCTGACTGGATCCTGTGGATTAAATGTGCAGCGCATGCAACCGTTATTTTACCGGATCCTTCTGCAGCGGGACACAGAATTTATCGGCCGGCACTGGAGTCAGCTAACTCCTGATCTCACAGCCCACACACGCTGCAATAGCTGCAGGTGGGCTCATTCACATGACGTTCCATTTGTCCTGGTCAGTTCCTGTTTTTTGTGCGGACCCACGGACAGGACCATCGTTTCAATGTCTTTTGTGTAGGATCGGATGGCACATGGTAGCACTTCCATGTGCAGCCGATCCTACAAAAAAAAACACATCGGATGCCGAATGTCCACTCCGTTATTATGGAACATGTCCTATTCTGTTCCGTAATAACGAACCGTGACTCAATACAAGTCAATGGGTCCGTAAAATTCCCGGAAGCAACATGGAAGCACTTCCGTGTGACTTCCGTCGGGTGCCCGTGCAGTCTGTGTCCCACTCCAGCCCCAACCCCGCGGCTTCCCGCACAGCAGTGTCAGCAGCTGCCCGCACTGCAGTGTCAGCAGCCGCGGGGATGACAAACGCTACCATCAGGAGGTTAGTAAGTTCATTACCTGCGGTGATGAAGTCCTGCACTCCTGACGTCAGCGGTCATCACTGCCTTCTATGCCCGCCGCTTGTCACATCACCTCTCGCTGTCGACCAGAGACTGACTAGTGGCGACGTCACGGGCCGCTCGTGATACTTGGTTTGTGAAGGCGGCGGTCATTGAACTCAGTGACAGCGCTGCTGTCAGGAGTTCAGCGATCATCGCAGGTAATGTACCTCGCTAACCTCCTGACAGCAGCAGTCGTCATGCCCTGCAGTGAACTGGGCTGACCTATTGATGTTAGCTCAGGTCACTGCACAGCTCTCCCAGCCAATGGGGAACATTCTGTTCTTCATTGACTGGGACATTGACTATGGTATGGATCGTCGTGGGACCTGTTACAAGGGGGACCTGGGGAAGCGTGCCAAGATGGGAAATGGACAGCTTCCGCCGGTCAAGGTCCACTGTGCGGTGTAAGGGACCGCTGCTATGGTCAGGAAAGAGTGAGCGGGTTGCTGCTAGTGATCGTCTGGAACGTCACAGACGATCTATGTACACCGGTCCGCCCTGACCCGTGAGGGTTGTATGGCTCGGGGCTTCTCGTACGGTGTACCTGTTGCACGGGGACGCACAGAGGTGCCTACACACGTGTGCCAGCGGGAGTCACAGGAATATGGCACGGGGGTAGCACAGAGGTGCCCACGCACGTGTGCTTCAGAAACCAAGTGAGTCCGACAGAGACTCGAGGAGCTCACCTGGGACAGGAACACAGCCTGCTAAACGGGATACTGCCGGAGCAGCAAGGCAGGGGCAAGACCTGCAAACTAGGTGCTGCCTGAGCAGCAAGGGCAAAGCCCACAAAAGACAATAATGCCTAAGCAGTGGCGTGGCAGCACGCTGCCAGACATCCAGACATAGAAGGACGGTCGCACGCCGCCATGATGGCAGGGGGAGCTTTTAAGGAGGTGTAGCTCCACCCAAGGGCGGGCGCGAGACGGGCGTGACCCAATCAGGATTCGTGACGTCCTGGCCCAGCCAGTCAGGATTCAGCACATCACCAGCCTCGTCATCGGGCCGTGTGATATCAGTGAGCGAATCAGAAGACGTCACGTGGAGCACATGCTCATCTTCCTGCCTCTGGGTAATAAAGGCGGGATCCCCGGTTTCACAATGTGCAGAGACATGGGAAGTCTTGCTGCTTCCCTGAGCATCTATTCTTCGCACACTGCGCAACCTCCCAGAGCCTCCGTGATGCTGAGCAGGAGAGCTCGTAGCAGGCAAGGGATGGGAGACCGCTCCATTCCTTGCAAGGGGAGAACCACTAGGTGTCACCCTTCTGCTGTGTCTCTGAGAAGGCAACTCCTGCAGTCTCCCAGACCTTTGGCGCTGCTGAGCAGGAGGGCTCGTGGCAGACAAGGAATGGGGGACCACCTCATTCCTTGCAATAAGAGAGCCACGACATGTAACAGGGACCCCCTTGGATTACAGCAGACCTGGATTTGTTTTTTTTTCTAATAAATTGGTGAAAGAGGAAATGTGTTGGGGAGTGTTTTTTCAAATAAAAATGTGTTTGTTGTCTATTTATTTTTTTATTACTGACTGTGTTGGCGATGTCGGGTGTGTGATAGACGCCTGACATCACTAACCCCAGGGCTTGATGCCAGGTGATATTACACATCTGGTATCAACCCCATATATTACCCCATTTGCCACCGCACCAGGGCAACGGGATGAGCTGGGGCGAAGCACCAGGATTGGCGAATCTAATGGATGCGCCACTTCTGAGGCGGCTGTATCCTGCTATTTTTAGGCTGGGGAGTGTCCAATAATGGTGGACCTCCCTAGTCTGAGAATACCAGACCACAGATATCCGCTTTACCTTGGCTGGTGATCCAATTTAGGGGGGACCCCGTGTTTTTTGTTTTAAATTATTTATTTAATTTAAAATAACAGCGTGGGGTGCCCTCTGTTTTCGATTACCAGCCAAGGTGAAGCTGCCAGTTGTGGTTTGCAGGCTGCAGCCGTTTGCTTTACCCTAGCTGGCTACAAAAGGCAGGGGGGGACCGCATGTCATTTTTTTTTTTATTATTTATTTATTTTTGGCTAAATACAAGGCTAAGCACCTTAGTGCCACATGAAAGTCACAAAAGGGTGCCAGCTTAGAATATGCAGGGGGTGGGATATTATATATGTCTTTCTCATCTATCTATTTATCTATCTATCTATCTATCTATCTATCTATCTATCCATTCATTCATCCCTCCATTCATTCATTCATTCATCCCTCTATCTCTCTGTCTCTGTATCTATCTATCCATCTCTATATCTACTCATCTATTTATCTTTCTTGCTGCTTCTGTTTTTTGCGGTCTGCTCTGACACATGCGGTGCTGAATGGAACCAGCTTTTCAGTGTCTTGCTGCGTCCTGTGGTGCTGGTGGGAGGAGCACATGATCACGCCGCCCGACACCGCCCGTTCTCCTGACATCGGAGCAGAGCGGGCGGGTGGAGAGTGAGATTACATACGTGACAGGGAGGATTTCAGCTGAAGAACCCCCCCTGTACTCCACACTGGCGCCCCGTGCCTCACCATCTGCCGGACGCTAATGTCTTCACCGCTCCACACTGTGCCATCCTCCGGAACCTCCCCTCGATGCTGGGCTGTGATGTGTGGTAGTCACCGCCTACAGCCCTGTCAATCAATCTGAGTGGCGCCAACATCCTCTGACGTACCCGTCAAGTTTGAGAGCCCGGAATTGACGGTACGTAAGAGGATACTAGCGGCCACAACACCAGGGGTTCATGTGACAGGCACTGAGCGTGCAGGATAGCGCTGCTCAGTGCCAGAAGTGCAAATAGAAGCCAATGAAGAAAAGACCTATAATGGTAAGTAGAACTCATAGAGAAAATAAAACAAATGGGTGAACCACCCCTTTAAAATTATCTGCCTGCCAGCTCACTACTATATAAGCCCAAGTAGAAGGCTTGTCACAGGACAATATGACACTTTTTGAGCTATTGTACAAATGTAGAGAATGCCATGATTCTTCCTTTCAGCTCCCATAGGTCTATTTCAGAAATCAGGCACATGTGATATTCGTAGCGGGTGGATGGTGAAATTTCTCCATAACAGCTGCCAGCAAATAGCTTGGAATTGGCATCAGTATCTGTTCATCCCTCCTTATTGTAATTGTAATGTGATTGATAAGACAGAGGGACTGAGGGATAAAATAGTGGATGCTGGTGGGCTTTATCTGGCAGCCAGGCACTGACAGAAAGGTATTCTGACAGATAGTTAATTATAATAGAGGAAATTGTGGATGCAGCAGTCAGAATCTGGACCGTTATATTCAAGGGGTAGGTGACCGGAGTGTGGGGGGCACTGGAAGAATACGCAGAGGCAGGGGTGAATAATGAGAGAATAAGTAGAGTAGACAGTTATTTATGACTAAACGACAAAACTGGACAAGTGCCAGGAACACAAGTTACTTATAAGGAATCAATCCGAAATTTCAGAATG
Organism: Anomaloglossus baeobatrachus; assembly: GCF_048569485.1. NCBI lineage: Eukaryota > Metazoa > Chordata > Amphibia > Anura > Aromobatidae > Anomaloglossus > Anomaloglossus baeobatrachus. The sequence continues at coordinate 415,878,695 of NC_134357.1, read as the reverse complement.
GCGAAGACTCACGTGCTCCACAATCCATTTTTGAGCTGGCATATCAAAGGATAACTATAACTTATATACATCAATGCTTCATCTCACCAATTTCTTTTCTTTTACTGACGACAGCACAAACCCATCTTTTTCTACTTGTTCCTTCTTCTAGTTCTGTAGCTTTGAGGCACTCACTTGTTCTCCCTTGGTTCACCTTCCACCACAAAGTTTGCCAGATCTCCACTATATGAAACCTAACATATAAACAAAATGAGCAATACCCTGTTGTAAGTAAGTAATTAATAATATGAATACAAATTTTTATTTCTATAGTGTATATAGTATAGTGTATATAGTATATATATTATAGTGTATATAGTGTATATAGTATATATATTCCTCAGCACTTCAAAGCCAGCAATTTAAACCCAAATAAATAGTAAATGTAAATAACATAGGGTACTTAGTTAACACTATTCTGATCAAAAAAGCATAAAAGACATTCCAAAGCAACAAGATGTACCATGGCAGAGCGTAACATAGTAGAGGGTATGTATCATGAAGGTGGTGTAAACACGAATGTCTGTACTTGTAGTGCTACGAAGCATATTCCAGTCTCAGTTCCAGGGACAGGTTTTATGGATAGCTGGAGAAACAAACAGGTATGGCTATCCAGGGCCGGCGTCAGCACCCGGCAAACCCGGGCAAATGCCGGGGCCCTGGAGAGCCGGGGGGGCCCACTCGGCCTCGTCAGTTCTCCTGTCCCTTGGCCGGGGCCCACTCGCCTTTACAGTTCTGCGGTCCCCGGCCGAGTTCCGGGGACCGCAGTCCTCGGCAGCAATCTGCGGCGCCGTCACTTTAAGGCGCGCAGACATCCTCGTTTGAATTTCATCTGTGGGCGGAGCTACCGCCTTCTCAGTCCCACAGATGAAGGAGGAGAGCTTCTGTCCGGCGCTGTGTGGGCCCCCTCTCCACCGTGACCATCGGGTAAGTGCCCTCCCCGCCTCCCCATTATAGGCCCCGGTGAGCTGCTTCTACCCCCTGGATGTATGCCCTGGCCCCTGCCAATGCCCCCACCCGCCGATTCCGCGGGTGTGGGCCCCGCCGAGCCGCGGGTGCTGCCAGTGCCGCTGGTGCTGTCCCCGCCAAGCCGCGGGTGTGGGCCCCACAGAGCAGCAGAGTTGTGTGCATTTGTCTGAATGTAGCAGAGTTGTATGTGTTTGTCTGTATGTAGCAGAGTTGTGTGTGTTTGTCTGTATGTAGCAGAGTTGTATGTGTTTGTATGTAGCAGAGTTGTATGTGTTTGTCTGTATGTAGCAGAGTTGTATGTGTTTGTATGTAGCAGAGTTGTATGTGTTTGTCTGTATGTAGCAGAGTTGTGTGTGTTTGTCTGTATGTAGCAGAGTTGTATGTGTTTCTATGTAGCAGAGTTGTATGTGTTTGTCTGTATGTAGCAGAGTTGTATGTGTTTCTATGTAGCAGAGTTGTATGTGTTTGTCTGTATGTAGCAGAGTTGTGTTTGTCTGAATGTAGCAGAGTTGTGTGCATTTGTCTGAATGTAGCAGAGTTGTATGTGTTTGTCTGTATGTAGCAGAGTTGTATGTGTTTGTCTGTATGTAGCAGACTTGTATGTGTTTGTCTGTATGTAGCAGACTTGTATGTGTTTGTCTGTATGTAGCAGACTTGTATGTGTTTGTCTGTATGTAGCAGACTTGTATGTGTTTGTCTGTATGTAGCAGAGTTGTATGTGTTTGTCTGTATGTAGCAGAGTTGTATGTGTTTGTCTGTATGTAGCAGAGTTGTGTGTGTTTGTCTGTATGTAGCAGAGTTGTGTGTGTTTGTCTGTATGTAGCAGAGTTGTATGTGTTTCTATGTAGCAGAGTTGTATGTGTTTGTCTGTATGTAGCAGAGTTGTATGTGTTTCTATGTAGCAGAGTTGTATGTGTTTGTCTGTATGTAGCAGAGTTGTGTTTGTCTGAATGTAGCAGAGTTGTGTGCATTTGTCTGAATGTAGCAGAGTTGTATGTGTTTGTATGTAGCAGAGTTGTATGTGTTTGTCTGTATGTAGCAGAGTTGTATGTGTTTGTCTGTATGTAGCAGAGTTGTATGTGTTTGTCTGTATGTAGCAGACTTGTATGTGTTTGTCTGTATGTAGCAGACTTGTATGTGTTTGTCTGTATGTAGCAGAGTTGTATGTGTTTGTCTGTATGTAGCAGAGTTGTATGTGTTTGTCTGTATGTAGCAGAGTTTGTGTGTGTGTTTGTCTGTATGTAGCAGAGCTGTATGTGTTTGTATGTAGCAGAGTTGTGTGTGTCTGTCTGTATGCAGCAGACTTGTGTGTGTGTGTGTGTGTGTCTGTAAGTGTATATGACTGTATATATTTGTCTGTTTATATGTATTTTTGTGAGTTTGTCTTTAAATATGTATATGTTCGTATCGGTGTCTGTGTGTGGATGGGGCCCACTGGGACTCTTCCGCCCGGGGCCCACAAAAACCTGGAGCCGGCCCTGTGGCTATCCATATACCTTTGGGGTGTGTCTAATTATGTTAAAATGGTGTCTGTTTGTTTGACCCATGGTCAGTGTATGGAGGTGTTGTGATACCTCCAGAAGGAATCCCAGAAAGAGGGGTGTGCAAGACTTTTAAATAAACAGTGTTTCTGTTTGCTACCTTGAGAAGCAAGCTCAAGTGAAGGTTCCCCACATGTGGTGCTACAGTGTGGGCAGCATTCCATTAAGCACGTGTATCGGCTGCAGAGTGGTGTTTGCTGTGGATTGACAGGTCCACCAAAAATTTGATGCACTCTACAAGGATCTGTTGCCGGTGAATCGGTGGGTCCACATCCACAAGGTCTACTTTTTACACACGCTGCAAGGAGCTGTTGCTTGTGGATTGCCAGGTCCACAAAGACTCCTGGAGTAGAGCAATGGCCATGAGTGGAGCAGCGTGCTAGGAGAAAATGAAGAAGCTGTTAAGGTATCTGTTGCAAGCTGGTATGCAGCATCAGATGATCAGTGGCTGGAGGTGCCAGGAGGTCCAGCGGGAGCACCAGAGGCGGCAGCAGCTCCAGCGGTCCAGCAGTCAGAGGTGCCAGGAGGCATGGTGACCAAAGTGGGAGCTGTGGCAACAACAGAGGGAGCTGTTAAAGGGTCTCGATGAGACAGCAATGGACCAGCTCATGCTTCTTCATGGAGTTTGTGGAAGAAGGGGCAAGTGTCTGGTGGCTTAAATAACAGTCGAAACAGTTCAAAGGAAGCCCCACCACAACGGGAGGCTCTAGGGGTTCCTTTTGGTATGTTGGTGTGCAGTTAGGAGGATGGCGCCTCTTAAGGTTGCCTGTCCTCAGTCCTCAGGAGTAACCGAAGAGAATGGTGGGTCTCCCCAAATTAACGATAGGAGTGGAAAAAAGGTAAACAATTGTATGTCCATTGAAAATGGGGTAGCTGCAGAAAAGGGGGTGACACCTCATTAAGTAGGGACTTGTTGTTCTAGAGTACCAGAGTACCAGGGGGAGTGACAATGACTCCAATGTAGACTTTTACTTTAATAAAGTGAAAAGAGAGTGCAGTAAAGGAGAGCAGAGCAAAGAGGGTAAATCCTCCTCCCATTGCCGAAGACACAACAAGTGCAAAGAAACGGAACAAGCTGCACCCTCTGAAAATAGGATCAGAGAAGAGACAGTGTTGTGTGCTTCCGTTCAAAATTTGGATCTTCTTCAAGACTCTGAGTGGGTAAGGAATGAGGATAAAGGCACATTGCCAGTCACAACCGCTGGTTTAGAGGCAGACAATACTGTGATGCAAGAGGAATTGGAATTGGAGAAGAGGTATTGACAAAGGAATTCAGCAGAGTGAAGTTCTGGGAAAGGAGCTGACTGGGGAAGTAGTGTTGGTGTCCTCTATGATTTCTAAGCATAAATAAGATCCTGGAGAGCACTATAGGAGAAGAAATCCTACAGAGCACTGTATGATATCAATTCTGTGAGAGCGCTGTAGAAGTTGAAATCCTGGAGAGAGCTATAGGAGAAAGAATCCACGAGAGCGCTGTAGGAGATGAAATCCTGTGCTTCTCCACACCAGTCAGGAGGATGGTCCTAGCTTTAGTATTAAACTTCTCTATGTGACAATATAGATGTGTCCATTTATCAAAACCAAAGATTAAAACAAAAGGAGGAAATACCGAGTTGTAAGTAAATGAATAATAACACTAAATATAAATAACATAGGGTACATAGTTAACACTATTTTGATCAAAGAGACCTAAAAGCCATCCCATTGTGACAAGGTTTACCTAATCCAAAATCTCCACTATGAAGATGTTGTCCAGAACTATATCTCGCGTTTTACTGTAGGATAAAAGTCCCCATACACAATGTATAGCTGTCGGCTCAATTATTATTCAGTCAACAGATACATCTCTCAACTCGCTCATACACAAAAACGCTCCTTTGTTCTCTTTCGGAGAGTTGTTACTAGAATCAAGAACTTAGACTAGATCTTTCTTTCCCCCTAAATTCTATGTTGAGGAAAACTCGTAAGTCCCATGTATGCAATAGAAGGTCTGCCAATACCACCAAATTCAGCAACGCCGAATAGTTGATGTCTAATGCGTATGGGGTCTTTGCATTGAAGAATTATTTTCATCATGTACACTTATGGCATATCAGTAGGATATGCTATAAATTTATGATACATGTCAGTGGTGTAACTTGAAGCTTGTGAGAAGCAATATAAAATCTTCAACAGGACCTCCAACTGTAATATGTCTTTAATAGAAGGCTAAAGAAAACTTTTAGAATTATGGGCTCAGAAGCAACTGAAACACCTGCATTCACCATAGTTGCACCCATGATACATTCAGTGCCCACTCCTGGGACCCTCATTTATATTAAGAATGGGACCATGCTGGGCATAGCTTTCAGAGGAAATGTGGCCATACATGACAAAAATTGCTCAGTATGACAAGATGGGAACAACCCTTTAATTAGACCTACCTTACATAAGAAACACCATCAAAGCAGGAAGGGTTTAGAAGAAATATTGCACAAATTGTTGACAAATATGGGCAAGTGTCTGTCCTGCATGGTATGATAGCGTCCAAGTTAAAGAAAAAAGTGCCATATTTTTCGTTTTATAACACGCACCGGATTATAATACACACCCCAAATATAAAGATAAAAAAGGGTAAAAAAAATAAATAAATGAGGTCCTTCTTATACTCCGGTAGTGTCTTATCATAGGAAGGCGACAGCAGTGGTGGAGCGGGGTCACAGGAGGCAGGGGCGGTGCTGGACTAGGGCAATGCTGGCTGCAGACTGGCCAGCCGTGCTGCCTGCTGTATGGCCCGCCGTGCTGGCTGCTGTGTGGCCGGCTGTGCTGGCTGCTGTGTGTCCGGCTGTGCTTGCTGCTTTGTGGCCGGCAGTGCTGGATGCTGTGTGGCCGGCTGTGCTGGCTACTGTGTGGCCGGCCATGCTGGCTGCTGTATGGCCGACCGTGCTGGTTGCTGTGTGTCCGGCTGTGCTTGCTGCTTTGTGGCCGGCAGTGCTGGATGCTGTGTGGCTGGCTATGCTGGCTGCGGCAGGGGCCGTGCTGGCTGTATGGAGCAGGGCAGTTCAGAGGTGAGATGCTCTATCAGCGATGCGATCGTCAAATAATGCCACCTGGAATCGGCACCTGCGCAGATTGAGCTGTCGGCTCAACGACAATCCGAGAGCTCCATCTGCGCACACGCTGGACTCCTGGTGGCATCCTATGAAGATCGCACCGCCAACAGAGCATCTCACCTGCTGCACCACCTTGCTCTACACACAACGCACACTGCACCCAGCACAGCCCTGCACCGCTAACAGAGCATCTCACCTGCCGCTGCCAGCACAGCCCTGCACCATCGACATAGCATCTCAACCGCCACAGCCAGCACATCACCGCTCCCGCACTGCCGACAGAGCATCTCACCCGCCGTACCACCCTGCTCCACACAGCACCCACCGCAGCCAGCGCAGCACCCATTCTCCACCTCCCGGTAAGCTACATTTGGATTTTAAGACGCACCCCTCATTTTCCTCCCAACTTTTTGGGAGGAAACGTGCGTCTTTTAATCCGAAAAATATGGTACAATGATGTTGTGCAATGTATTTAGGAATCAGGAAAATAGACATGTAAATAATGCATGCTACGTTTGATGTAGGGGATTTTTGATACTTTTTATTATACATTCTTATTGCTGACCTATATTTACACCGGGTGAAATAAGTATTGAAAATGTTACCAATTTTCTAAGTAAATATATTTCTAAAGATTCTAGAGACAAGAATATTTCACCATATGTCGTTAACAACCCATCCAATCCATACAGGCAAAGAAATCAAGCCATAGATGTTCATAAAGTAAGTTATGTGTAATAATGAGAAAAATCACTGGGAAAAAGTATTGAACACATGAAGAAAGAGAGGTGCAAAAAGCCATGTAAATAAAGAGACACCAGTTGAAATCTATTAGAAATTAGAAAGCAATTCTGCCTCTTATTGAAAAATAATAGCAGCTGATTCAACTGATGACCTATAAAAAGGTGTTTCATTATCATGGTGTATCACAAGAAACAACTCATGATGGGTATAACCAGTGAGCTGTCTCAAGACTTTCACATGCTTATTGTGACAAAACATACTGATGGCATTGGTCACACAAGAATTTCTAAACTACTGAAGGTTCCAGTGAACACTGTTGGGGCCATAATCTGGAAGTGGAAAGAACATTTCACCATAAACTGTCTACGACCAGGTGCTTCCCGCAAAATTTTAGAGAGAGGAGTAAAAAGAAGTATCAGAAGAGTTGTCAAACAGCCAAAAACCATCTTTGAAGAGCTACAGAAAGACCTGAAATCAGTAGGTACAATTCTTTCAAAGAAAACAATAAGTAATGCACTCCACCTCCATAGCCTGTATGCACACACGCCACACAAAACTCCATTGCTGAACAAAAGGTCTATTCAAGCACTTTTAAAGTTTGCTTAACAACATTTAGACAAGCCTGTGAAATACTGGGAGAATATAGTCTGGTCAGATTAGACTAAAATTGAACTCTTTGAGTGCCATAATATACACCATGTTTGGAGGCCAAAATTCACTGCATGTCACCCAAAAACACCATACCAACAGTGAAGTTTGGAGGTGGAAACATAATGGTGCAGGGCTGTAAATCAACATACGGCTCTGCAAACATTGTTTGAAGGCAGGATGAATGGACAAATGTAACAAAACATTCTTTATAAAATCTACCATCTACCAGGGGATGAACACAATGATCTCAACTTTTAATTGGTTTCAGAGAAAGAAAATAAAGCTGCTAGAATGACGCAGCCAATGACGTGACCTGAATCCAATAGAACATTTATGGAAGTTTCTAAAGCTCAGAGTTCATAGAAGGAGCCCACAGAACCTTCAGGATTTGAAAAGTGTTTGTGGAAAAATGGACCAAAATCATACCTGAGCAATGCATGTGACAAGTTTCTCTATATGGGAGGCGTGTTGAAGCTGTCATCACCAACAAAGGCTTTTGTACAAAGTATTAAATAATTTGTGTTCAATACATTTTCCCTTTGTCATTTCTCATTGTTAAAGATCACTAAATTCATTCATTCATTCATTCATTCATTCATTCATTCATCTTAGCCCCTTCAGAGTAACCCAGCTATTCTCTCTACTCTTTATTATTAACTTCCTATTTTTAGGGAACATATGGTCCTTTAAGGCCACCTGAAGCCCACTCATCACGCAGTCCTCTCACACTTACCACTGACATTCCTGCAGATTTAGCAGGCAGGTTGTCGGCACATGTCATCACTGCTTTCTGTTGTGGTTACTGAACAGAGTATAGGCAGGCGGGGGGATTTAACAGTGAATTTTATGATATCTCTGAGCACTTCTGAATTGCCATATGAGATGCAGTACCCAGCAGCCTTACATTGCGTGTCACGGTTACTATTTCAATGACATCTGCTATGTCATACTCACCGGATAATTCCATGTTCATAACGATTACAATAACAAGGTAGCGTAGAGACAGACGGGAATTAAATGTGACACACGCAGTAGTGAGCGATGTCTGTGGATTTTCCTTCTTGCAGAGACAGGAGGTGATGTTAGAGAGGAACTTATAACTGCAGTATTCCCTTATTTATTGTGACACTCGCTAAATAAAGACAGATGAGAGGGTAATCCTGTGGCTGTCGTGAAACTACAACCCTCTCTGGACATGCTGCGGGTTGTCATTTCACAACCTACTCCTAGGGTACGTGCCCACGATCAAGCTTCCTCGCATTCTGGAAACAGCGTAATTTCTCTTGTAGAGTCGCTAATGCCCTGTGCGGGAGAACATGCTGTACGTGCCCACGATCAGGATTACTGACACAGAGGATTTTAACTGTGTTCTCCCGCTCAGAACACTAGCATCTCCGCAAGCATAAACTGACATGCTGCTGCTCAGAAACCCACACCGCTGGTCAGTTTACGCAGTGTAAACCCCTATGGGTATGTGCCTATGATCAGTCTAAGCAGTTGTTAAGATGCAGTGTCTTTTTGCTGCATCCTAAACACTGCGTTGTACAGTACAAGCACAGTGGATAGAATTTATAGTAATCCCATGCCCACTGTGCTTTCTTCTTTTTAATGCTGCGTAAACTGACCTGCGGCGTGGGTTTCTGAGCCACATAATATCAATTTATTCTTGCGGAGACACAAGTGTTCTGAGTAGGAGAGCACAGCGAAAATCCGCTGGCAGTAATCCTGATCATGGGCACGTGCAGCACATTCTCCCGCAGAAGACACAGGCATTTCTGCAAAAGAAACTACACTACGTCCAGAATGCAAGGAAGCCTGATTGTAGGCACGTACCCTAATTGTAAGCTACACTCATTGGTCTCAACCCTTTCTTACTGAGAGACACATTCATCTCTGAGAGGTGGTCCGAGCCACATTCCGCGCCCCTTCCTTCATAGTAGAGACACCGAGACCCTGGTATGAAAACAGCCAAAGATTCCCCACAAAAGTACATTGTGACCTTTGTACCCCTTTCCTTGTAGGCAAGATATTTACATACGAGAGCACACTTTACTCCCATTCAGTACTTACCACACTACTGCATCTAATCTCAAGCACTTCTTAAGCAGGCTGTTTGAGTCTATCTCCAATTTACCATATTTATTTCCCCGCTGCCCAGGATACGAACATCCAGATCTGCTCTTTTGTGCGGGTCTACTCAGAAAAGGTCTGGAGACCTTCTCTTCATAGCTGTTTGTTAGAGCTGGTGCTAATGCTTCAAGCTGGCAGACTGCCACGAGCCACACATCATGGACCCACAAGCCACATGTAGCTCCCAAGCCTCAGGTTGAGGACCCCTGATATTGACAAAGGTAATGAGACACATACTCATTGCACCTATAGGAGCTTTCATGTCCCGTTCTAAAACCAGTGACATTCATATAGGGTTATTTCCCTATACTAGGGTTATTCCTTTGCAGCTATTACAGCTTCCATTTCACTGGCAAGGTTTTCCACAAGATTTTGTTGGTGTCTTTGCGAATTTTTGCCCATTTATTTAGAAGAGCATTTGTGAGGTCAGACACTGATGTAGGAGGAAGGTCGTGGGCTCACAATCTCTGCTTTAGTTCATACCAAAGGTGATGGATGGAATTGAGGTCAGGGCTCTGTGTGATCAGTTATATTCTTCCATACCTATCTCACCCATGCATGTCTTTGTGGACCTTGCTTTGTGTACTGGGCACAGTGATAGGGAACAGAAAAGGGTCTTCCCCAAATTGTTCACAAAAAGTCGAAAAGCTACAATTGTCCAAAATGTCTAGTATGCTGAACAGAGGCATAGCTAGAGGTTTGGCTGAGGGGCTGAAACCTCTGAGTGGGCCCCTAATCTGTAAATCAGGTTTACAACTATGGTGTCGGACCCTAAGGGGCGCTCCCCTATTAGTTTCTACTATTTATGAGATCTCCCTTAGCAGCCCCCACTACGTATGCAGCCCCCCACGCATAATAACCATCACACAATATTATAATTAAAACATAAACATTATATACTCACTTAATCCCAGCTAATCAAGTGGCAGGTCCCAGGCAGCCAGATGCGGTGACGTCATTACCCGTTCTGTGTGTGTCGCAGCACAGTGATGACATTGTGTTGCTCCACAAGGGACCTGCTGTTCTGCAGCCCTCAGGACTAAAAGGACCTGAGGCCTACAGAATGGAGGGCAGCAGTGCAGGAAGACCATTTCTCCCTGCTCTGCCACTCAGGAGTGCACATGGTTTTGGGTCCAAGGGCCACATTGTTATACTGAATCAATTGTGAAGGGCCGCAAAAAGATTTATAGGGGCACTTACATGCATACATCACCAGAACCACTGTCAGTATATTAATACATCAGAACGGAGTGAGGAGTATTTGAGAAAGATTTGGAAAATTTCTGCTCAGTTTCTGCTGCACAAAATCAGTATAAATACACCTGAACTTACATTGAGTTTTTGGAGCAGAAACTCAACAAAAAACCCTATGTTTTGAGGATTTTTCAGCTTTAACATGAAGCACGTTATGGAATGCTACATGATCAGAACCACCGTCTGTACAGGCAGTGCCAGAAGCACTGTCAGAACTTGAATACATCACTAGGACTACCGTCACTACAGGAATACATCAACAAGCGGTCAATTGCAGTTTCCGATCAGTCCAATATACACTTGCATCACTTGATCCTGCAACTCCCAGTAGATGTTTTACAATGGTAAGGAGATACTGGGAGTTGTTGTTACCAGTTATTATCAGACTATGGACCATTTAGGAACCACAGTACTGATGAGACACAGGAAGGATCACAAAAACATTTACCCATTTACCTTCTAGCTGATATCTTCTGTGATTGAAGTCAATCCCATCTCTTTTGTCTACAACTCTTTTTTTTATAGTACAAACGAGATGCCATGAATAGATTCAACATCCACAGCTCGTCTCTCCAGACTTCCTTCTTTTTTGGCCTTTAGTAGCACTTCCTAAAATGGTGCCCTTAAAAATAAAAGTATTATTTTACTGGCCATAAATAAAAATATATCCTTTGCTGAAACCCTAAATAAATAATTGTCCCTCACTATGCTTCCTGCACAAAATATCCCTCCACATAATATTCCCTCCTGCTGCATCTCTCCATACTGTCCCCCCACACTGCCCCTCTCTGTAATTTCCTCTCCACACTGCCCCTGTCTGCTATGTCTCCATCCCACACTGCTCCTCTTCATATGTTCCCCCGTGCTGCCCTTCCATATAATGTGTCCACCCCACACTGCCCTTCTTCATAATGTCTACCCACACTGCCTGTCTCCATAATGTCCCCCCACACTGCGGAGAAAATCTATCAGTTTGTGCCATAGAGATTCACCACAGATTTTAACAGTTTGCAATGTATAGAGTAAAGTTTGTGGTAAATTCACAGCATTTTCAAGACACAATTCAGTGTTTTTTGGCAGTGAAAGAGTCCCATGGAAATGTTTCAGCACTGTAAAAAAAAAAAGGTAACCAGATGTTTACATATGCAAAAACAATACTACTTTTTAAATGTCTGGCTCATAGAACTGTATGACACATTACGCTATACGTCTAGACTTGGTAATCTGCAATACAGCGTTTTCTTCTTTTATTGACGCTGATTGTCAGGATCCTCTGGGTGACCACTTCTCATCTCCGCCATGCTGCCCTCTTCTATCTTCTCCACTCTATGTGATAAACACTTGTGGATGACCTTTCAGCATGCTCTGTGTTCAGTCACTTTCCCATCTCCTGGCCTCTTCTCTGTTATATAACATTGGTACAGATTTAACTACTAAGAATCCTAAGGATTAATTCTGCTGGACTCTGTCACACAGAATGGAGGAGATGCGGCCTGCAGCACCCAGGGAGGAGCCCATGAATGGATTTCATTATCTAGCAATGTCTACCAGCAGTCTGGTGCATTTAGGAAGGGTGTGATCTCCACCTGACGAGAGACGGTTTTCCCTTCATTCTCTCGCTGTGAACATTAATATGCACAGCAGTAATTAGTAGGCAAGCACTGTGAATACAAATCATTTACATTTATTTAGATTTCCCCCATGCACTGCCCATATGTTACTCATGGCTGCTAACAAGGCTGGTGTGAGGCAGACATCTTCTGCTCGTATTATGATTTGCTGTAGTAAAACATAACCTTATGAGTGTGCCAGTCTTGTATGATGCCTGAAATAGAATAAGACTTATCTGAGTGCTCCTCTCTGAGACCACATAATGGGGCCCTGCCTGATAGCAACGCTCCACATCCCATAAGAAATGTGACTTTAAGATTCTAATGTGGCATCCATCACTATACCTAATGGCCTCTGCTTTGGAGCCATTACGTTCGTGTCTGAGATTGGTACCCCAATCTATTCATGTCCAAAATGGCCACTGCAAGGTGAGCACAGGGGAAAATCTGAACCTTGAGCCACAGCCTTCCTCACGCAGAGAATGGACACAGCACCTTCTTTATCAGCACTAGTCCATCCCAAGTCAATGAAAAGACAGCAGAAACACAGTTCAGACATACTTATAGTTGTGAACAGTTCTTGGTTTCCTGAGAATCCTAGACTATATTTAAAGGGAACCAACCACCAGGATTTTCCTATAAAACCTGGAGCCAGTGCTATACTGGCACTATCAGGCTGATTCTATACATACCTTTAGTTGTTAGCTTGGTTGTTTAGGTTTTGAAAATCCAAGTAAGTAAAGTTTATAAAATCATCAGCTTCTTGAGTGACAGCAGCTGAGGATCAGATAATACCGGGGGATATTCATACTTATCCCCTCCCCTTGTTAGAATTAGCATAAGTATTATACAAACTAAAACTCACTTTTACTAAACTTACTTTTTCCCTTGCAGGACCTGTGTGAGGTCATACCCATGTGACCAGAAGGGGCAGGGACTCAACCAGCAGAAAAATGTTGCTTCCTGGTATCAACTTTATTGGGTGAAGCCCCGCCCTTTCTGGTCACATGGGTATGACCTCAGCACAGGTCCTGCAAGTCAAAAATTAAATCTATTATATAATACTTATGGTAATTCTAACAGGGGGAGGAGATAACTATGAATACACCCCAGCAGGGTCGGACTGGTGTGTCTGGGGCCCACCAGGGGAATTGACTCTAGGGGTCCACCCTATAGCTATATGCAAGTACCCGTTAGCCGTTATGTTCTTCAGGGTATGTGCCCACGAGCAGGACTCACTGCATCTTAGACGCAGTAAGTCCTGACCTGCAGGTCCACAAGTCTCCTCTGGAGGTGAACGCAGGAGACCACAGCTGCTCGTATAATCTTCCCTTATTGATAGAGTGAAAATGTGACGTTCATACACAACACAATCCACCGTCCCAAAACCAATACCACCATATACAAGGAAAAAATACCGCCACACTGTGACCAGACCACATATTACCACCACATAGTGACCGAATACAACCTCATACAAGGGAGAAGTACCACCACTCCATGACCAGACAACATATTACCACCACATAGTGACCCAATACAACCACATATAAGGGATAAATATCGCCACACTGTGACCAGACCACATAGTGACCGAATAATACCACATACAAGGGAGAAATACCACCTTAGCGTGACCGGACCACATATTACCACCACACAATGACCGAAAACAACCACATACAACATACCAACACAAATACAAACAAATACCAACACTCCATGACCAGCCCACATAGTGACCGAATAATACTACAATAATGATCATGAATAAAAACCAAATTCGGAGACGTCAGTAGTTTTATAGAATAAAAGAACAATTTACATTTTACTCAAAAATATAAAGAGAAAAATCAGAAAAACTGAACATTTTGCAGTGGTCTCTTAATTTTTGCCAGAGCTTGATATATAGAGCACACCACTAATAAATGACAATGAAAACATTTTATTGAACACCACACGTGTTACAAGTATACAAATATAACCATTTAAAATCATGGGGTATGAAATCCCCCAATAAGACCATTAAGGCCGCTTTACACGCTGTGACATCGCTAGCCGATGCTAGCGATGTCGAGCGTGATAGCACCCGCCCCCATCGTACGGCTGATATGTAATGATCGCTGCCGTAGCGAACATTATCGCTACGGCAGCGTCACATGCACATACCTGCTCTGTGACCGGCGAATCACCTCCATTCTAAGGGGGCGGTTCGTTCAACGTCACAGCGACGTCACTAAGCAGAGGGGCAGAGATGAGTGGGACGAACATCCCGCCCACCTCCTTCCTCATTGCTGGCGGGACGCAGGTAAGGAGAGGTTCCTCGTTTCTGCGGTGTCACGGTGCGATGTGTGCTGCCGCAGGAACGAGGAACACCATCGTTACTGCAGCAGCAACGATATGTGGGAAGAGGGGGGCATGTCACGATTAGTGATTTTGAACATTTTTGCAACGATTCAAAATTGCTAATAGGTGTCACACGCAACGACATCGCTAAAGCGGCCGGATGTGCGTCACAAATTCCGTGACCCCAACGACATGCTTTAGCGATCTCGTAGCGTGTAAAGTCACCTTAAGTCACCCAGCTACAATATAAACAATGGTGTGCTCTATATATACATATGCTGGCGCTTTTTTCTTTCCTTCCACCTGGTTATTCACCAGCATGAAGCACGTCTTTTATTATGCTTTGATATTTTCAGCTGTTCATCACGTTTTGTTTTTTTGTCATACAGCAACACAGAGCGCAGTTAGGCCAACTCATAGACAAGCACAAATACCTAGACACAAAGGCACATACATGTCATTCATGCACACACACAGAGCACAGTCAGGCCACTCATAGACAAGCACTAATACACAGACACACGGGCACATACATGTCATACATGCACACAGAGCACAGTCAGGCCACTCATAGACAAGCAGTAATTCACAAACACATGGGCACATACATGTCATACATGCACACAGAGCACAGTCAGACCACTCATACACAGGCTCATACATACACACCCAGACACGCACCCCAGTCTGACCCTGTACACAGACATACACACATTAGAGGAGTTCTTACCTTCCCCCAGCTTGTCTCCCGTCCGTCCTGCATTCTCCATGGTAGTCCAAATTCCAGTGGGCTAAAGGACCTGTGCTGACGTCATTCCCATGTGATCACAAGGGGCGGGACCAACATGGCTGATACCAGGAAGAAACTCCCCCCTTGTACCATATAGTAGATGGGAGAAAACATGTCCACGCCCCCCAACTAAGCCGATCACGCCCACTAGGAAGGTCCTGCTAGCTACTGGGATCTAGCTACAACCCAGGCTTCATAGCAGATCGCAGGTCCTCGGTAAGCATCAGTGCTGAGTGCAGGGTGCGCTGCGTGACATCACAGTTAGCAGACGCGGCCGCGTCTGTTAACTGTGACATTACTGGTGCAGTGCAGACCTGGACGACAAAGAATCAGGCGGCCTCAGCACTGTAGCTGGTGGTGCCGCTTGGAGCCCCCTTCCCTAGCCCAGCCTGCGGTTACCAGCTTGGGGCCCTATGTAAAGTACGGGGGACCCACTAAGGTCCCGGGGCCTACAGGGGGATTCCCTGACACCCCGGTGGCCCAGACCGACCCTGCACCCCAGATATTATCTGATCCTCAGCTGCTGTACCCAAGAAGCTGATGATTTTATAAACTTTGCTTTCTTGGATTTCAAAACCTATACATCCGAGCTGACCACTAAAGGTATGTAGAGAATCAGCCTGATAGTACCAGTATAGCACTGGCTTTAGGTTATATACTAAAATCCTGGTGAGTGGTTCACTTTAAGAACGAATTTTGGGATGGGTCAGCGTGGGATTCAAATACCCCCAGAGACATTGACAACTATGCCTACTCTGATGCCTCTGCATATGCCATTTTGGACGTGAAGAAATGAATTACCCAACTCAGACATGGAATAAGCAGTAGCTACAATTTATTTTATACACTTTATTAATGTTTTGTAGTTATGAAAAGTGATTTAGAAAAAATAGCATTTCCACTATGATTTCTGGGTTTTGTTTTTAGACCATACACGGTGTAGTATAAATGTTTAAAGGGCTTGTCCGGTCTTAGGGTACATGTCGGCAGTCACTCTATGTGACTGCAGTCTTGTGAATCCTCAAAGCCTGCTGATTTTCTGGTATCAGCGCCAAGGTAATGTGACAGTAAGTATGTGATTCGGCCATATTCCGACTAGACTTATCTGGCCTTGCTCAATCCACTTTCATTAAACAAGGCCATTCAAGTCTAGTTGGCATGTGACCGCATGTATGGAAATCACACTTGCGGCACACGCCTCCCGCTTCTGTTGCCGGAATCAGAGAATCTTCTAAGTGAGCAGTTGGCATGCTGTGAGGATTCACAAGTCTGCTATCACATAGTCTTGTTGCCTACGGCCGGAAAATTCCTTCAACTTTATTGTCTGGGTCAATACGATTATGGTAATTCAAAATCTATATAATTTTTATGTACTTAAACTATTCCACAGGATATTGCTGCTTTCCAAGATCCATTTCTATATTTTTTCTGTTGGTTAAGCAATAATTATTATTTGTATCTTTTTGGCTATGTGACTTTTTCACTTTATATTCCAATTTATTTCTAATTTCATCCAAATGGGAGATAAAAATTAATGAACACTATTTGGAAAGTTGCTCACCATTGCATTTCAGGAGTAAACTAACATTAAAAAAATGATTTGTGAAGGTGTATATAGCCTCTAAGGGTTACTCCCATCATTAAGATTTTGACTTGTGGATCAGTCAACGTCCAACTACTGGGACCTGTACCTATCCCAATAATGGGGCTCTGAAATGTCCAATCAGAATGGAACAATGGCTGGGTTTGCTTGGCACCGCACAACTCATTTTCTGCAGAACCACCGGGGTTTGCCAAAACGTCTTTTTTCTTTTGGACAGCTAATCAAAAAATCATGAAGAGACAATTTTTACAGACATATTGGAAACCCATAATAAATCATTGTGATAATGATCCATGTCTACAACGTAGAAACCATAGAAAGTCTGATCAATAGAGGATCATATATAGCAAAACCAAAGAAGAAAAAACCTCTAAAACATTAATTTTATTTCAATCTCATTAAAATAACTGTCAACTAATTAAGACACAGGGGCCATAACCATTTGTAAGGTAACAGACCAATGTCATAAAGTGCATAAAAAAACTCTGTGAGGTTCTGGATAGGGCAGTGAGCAATTGAGTGTGCGATGGTGTCGCTTCTACTCACGGGACTTATCGGGCTAAACCGATGTCTAGATGTTCAGGGGGCAGGGCCTACAGTTCCCTAAGGTTGCCCCTACCTGTCAATGGAGGTTTAATTCACCTTACTGTTTTGAGTGCCCCCTCGGCAGCTGGCCCTGAATGTCCCTGCCACTATCACATAAACCCAAAACCGCCACAAGGTTCAGAGTGCTGAAGGTTTGGTCACACATTCATATGTCCAACTCAAATACAATAAAGATATCTGTGGTCAGGACTTGGCCCCACACAAGAATGTCAATCCCCAACTGCACAGTCTAAAGGCCGCTTTACACGCAACGACATCGCTAACCAGATGTCATTGGGGACACGGAATTCGTGACGCACATCCGGCCTAGTTAGCGATGTCGTTGCGTGTGAAACGCACAAATGACCATTAACGATTAAAATGACTTACCTTATCATTGATTGTTGACGCGTCGTTCTATTCCCAATTATCGTTGCTGTTGCAGGACGCAGGTTGTTCGTCGTTACTGCGGCAGCACACATCGCTATGTGTGACACCGCAGGAACGAGAAACATCACCGTACTTGCGGCTGCCGGTAATGAGGAAGGAAGGAGGTGGGCGCTATGTTCCTCCCGCTCATCTCCGCCCCTCCGCTTCTATTGGGCGGCCGCTTAGTGACGTCGCTGTGACACCGCACGAACCGCCCCTTAGAAAGGAGGCGGTTCGCCGGCCACAGTGATGTCACTAGGCAGGTAAGTACGTTTGACTGTTCTTAGCGATGTTGTGCGCCACGGGCAGCGATTTGCCCGTGACGCACAACCGACGGGGGCGGGTGCTTTCACCAGCGACATTGCTAGCGATGTCGCTGTGTGTAAAGTGCCCTTAACATCTAGCTCCAATGTGTGAGGGATACGTGTGGTTAAGGTCCAATCCCACATACAATATAAAAGTACAGACCAAACGTTTGGACACACCTTCTCATTCACAGAGTTTTCTTTATTTTCAGGACTCTGAAAAATTGTAGATTCATATTGAAGGCATCAAAACTATGAATTAAAACATGTGGAATGAAATACTTAAAAAAGTGTGAAACAACTGAAAATATGTCTTATATTCTAGGTTCTTCAAAGTAGCCACCTTTTGCTTTCATTACTACTTTGCACACTCTTGGCATTCTCTTGATGAGCTTCAAGAGGTAGTCACCAGAAATGGTTTTCCAACAGTCTTGAAGGAGTTCCCAGAGATGCTTAGCACTTGTTGGCCCTTTTGCCTTCACTCTGTGGTCCAGCTTACCCCAAACCATCTCGATTGGGTTCAGGTCTGGTGACTGTGGAGGCCAGGTCATCTGGCGTAGCACCCCATCACTCTCCTTCTTAGTCAAATAGCCCTTACATAGCCTGGAGGTGTGTTTGGGGTCATTGTCCTGTTGAAAAATAAATGATGGCCCAACTAAACGCAAACTAGATGGAATAGCACGCTGCTGCAAGATGCTGTGGTAGCTATGCTGGTTCTGTATGCCTTCAATTTTGAATAAATCCCCAACAGTGTCACCAGCAAAGCACCCCCACACCATCACACCTCCTCCTCCATGCTTCACGGTGGGAACCAGCCATGTAGAGTCCATTATTATTATTATTTATTATAGCGCCATCAATTCCATGGCGCTTTACATGTGAAAGGGGTATACATTATAGGGCAAGTACAATAATCATAAACAATACAAGACACAGACAGGTACAGGAGGATAGAGGTCCCTGCCCGCGAGGGCTCACAGTCTACAAGGGATAGGTGAGGATACAGTAGGTGAGGGTAGAGCTGATTGTGCGGCGCTGCATCAGACTGAGGGTTACGGCAGGTTGTAGGGTTGTCGGAAGGGTCTTCAGGTTCCTTTTGAAGCTTGTCAAGGTAGGCGAGAGTCTGATGTGTTGTGGCAGAGCATTCCAGAGTATGGGGGAGGCACAGAAGAAATCTTGGATGCGATGGTGGGAAGAGGAGATGAGAGGGGAGCAGATAAGGAGATCTTGTGAGGATCGAAGGTTACGTACAGGTAAGTACCGGGATACTAAGTCAGAGATGTAAGGAGGAGACAGGTTGTGGATGGCTTTGTAGGTCATGGTTAGGGTTTTGAAGTGGAGTCGTTGGGCAATGGGAAGCCAGTGAAGGGATTGGCAGAGAGGAGAGGTCGGGGAGTAGCGGGGGGACAAGTGGATTAGATTGTAGGGGTGCGAGACTGTTAGAAGGGAGGCCACAGAGCAGGAGGTTGCAATAATCCAGGCGGGAGATAATAAGGGCATGTACTAATGTTTTTGCAGCTTCTTGGGAAAGGAGTGTTCGGATCCGTGAAATATTTTTAAGTTGGAGGTGGCAGGAGGTGAAGAGGGCTTGGATGTGTGGCTTGAAAGAGAGATCAGAGTCTAGGAATACTCCCAGGCAGCGAGCACGAGGGACCGGGGAAAGTGGGTAGCCATTGACATTGATGGATATGTCAGGTGGGGGAGTTGAGTGATGGGGGGGAAAGACAATGAATTCTGTTTAGTCCATGTTCAATTTTAAGAATCGGGCAGAGAAAAAGGATGAAATAGCAGACAGACATTGTGGGATTCTGGTTAGTAGGGAGGTGATGTCAGGTCCAGAGAGGTAGATCTGCGAATCATCAGCATAGAGATGATACTGAGAGCTGTGGGATTCTATGAGCTGTCCCAGGCCAAGGGTGTAGATGGAGAACAGCAGGGGTCCAAGAACTGAACCTTGGGGGACCCCGACAGATAGGGAGCGAGATGAGGAAGTGGTGTGAGAGTGGGAGACGCTGAAAGTTCGGTCGGTTAAGTATGAGGAGATCCAAGATAGCGCCCAGTCTGTGATGCCATCCATTCACCTTTTCTACAAAGACACGGTGGTTGGATCCAAAGATCTCAAATTTGGACTCATGAGACCAAAGCACAGATTTCCACTGGTCTAATATTCATTCCTTGTGTTCTTTAGCCCAAACAAGTCTCTTCTGCTTGTTGCCTGTCCTTAGCAGTGGTTTCCTAGCAGGTATTTTACCATGAAGGCCTGCTGCACAAAGTCTCCTCTTAACAGTTGTTCCAGAGATGAGAAGGTGTGTCCAAACTTTTGGTCTGCACTGTATATAAACAATTGGGTCTGAATAAAATCCCAGTTACTCATCTGCTGGGACAGTTGTTGATCCTCTCTCCCCCGGCGTGTCGGGGTTCATCAGGGGATATAGAAAAGAGACTCAAGATGTGTCCGGTTATTTAGGCCGTCAATCTTATATTCCTGTTGTTTGTCCTCAATGCAGGTAAATAGACCCGGATTGCTGCAGCGGAACCCAGCTAATAGGCCAGATCCTCATACTACTAGATGTCGTCCTTCCATATCTACGCAATTAGGCTAATCACGCAGCCACTGGACGGCGATACGCTGCCACTACATACGGTTTCTGATGGCAGGACCTCCATTACCACATATTGCGTAGATATGGAAGGACAACTATGGATAACATGGACAACTGTGTTACGGGGGGACTGGCAGATCAGGATATGGTGGTAAATATCCCAATCGCCAGTCGGGGCCCACCATGCTCCAGATCACAAAGGAGCTGCTGGCAAACCGAAGCTTAGGCGGAGAATACAGAGCTAGAAGAAGAGGGGATGGGAGAAAAAACAGCAGACAAGAACATGCAGCAGAAGGACAAACTAATCAAGGATACTAGATGCCGTAAAGAGGACCCAAGACAGGGTACTAAGAAGGAAGCTGAGAAAAGGGGAGCAAAACTTCTTTCCTGCATGCTGACCAATGCAAGAAGCCTGACCAATAAGATGGAGGAACTGGAGCTGGTAATGTATGAGGAGAAATACGACATAGTAGGAATAACTGAGACATGGTTAGATGATAGTTATGACTGGGCGGCTAACCTGCAAGGATATGAATTGTTTAGGAGGGATCGTAAAAAAAGGAAAGGGGGTGGAGTCTGTCTATATATAAAGTCCAGTTTAAAGCCCAGACTAAGAGAAGATATTCAAGAGGGAAATGAAGAGGTGGAATCTCTATGGGTGGAGATACAAGGAGGGAAAACTAATAAAATACTCATAGGGGTTTGTTATAAGCCACCAAATATAACAGAAACCACTGAAAATGTATTATTGAAACAAATAGACAAAGCAGCAAATCACAATGAGGTGATTATTATGGGGGACTTCAATTACCCCGATATAGACTGGGAAACTGAAACCTGTGTATCTCAGAAAGGAAACCGGTTTCTGTCAGTAACTAAGGATAATTATCTGTCCCAACTTGTGCCGGGCCCAACTAGAGGGGCAGCCCTTCTGGACTTAATTTTAAGCAACAGGCCAGATAGAATAACAGACATACGAGTGGATGGGCACCTAGGGAATAGTGACCACAATATAATACAATTCCACTTGTCCTTTAGTAAGGTGCCTTGGAGGGGGGTTACAAAAACGCTGAATTTCAGGAAAGCAAAGTTTGATCAACTTAGAGAAGACCTTCGCCAAATTGATTGGGACAATGTCCTCAAAAATGGGAGCACAGAAAATAAGTGGGAAATTTTTAAATCGGTATTAAACACCCACTGCGAGCTAGCCATACCATACAGAAATAAAAGGGCTAGGAACAGGAGAAAACCAATGTGGCTTAATAAGGATGTAAAAGGGGCAATGAATAATAAGAAAAAGGCATTTAAAAAGCTAAAACAAGAAGGCAGCGAGGAAGCATTAAAAATATATAGAGAAAAAAATAAAATGTGTAAAAAACAAATATATTTAGCAAAAGTAGAAACTGAGAGACTCATTGCTAAGGAAAGCAAAACAAATCCCAAACTATTCTTTAATTATATAAACAGAAAAAAGATTAAAATTGATGGTGTTGGCCCTTTAAAGAATAATGAGGGTAAAATCATAGAAAGCGATGTGGGAAAAGCAAATGTTTTAAATACTTTTTTCTCAACTGTGTTCACACAGGAAAAGCATATGCCAGGGGAAATGCAGAGTGATCATGTAAATGCCCCATTAAGTATGACCTGCCTAACCCAGGAAGAAGTGCAGAACCGACTTAGTAACATTAAAATTG
This sequence comes from Anomaloglossus baeobatrachus, assembly GCF_048569485.1. Lineage (NCBI taxonomy): Eukaryota > Metazoa > Chordata > Amphibia > Anura > Aromobatidae > Anomaloglossus > Anomaloglossus baeobatrachus. The sequence continues at coordinate 415,856,310 of NC_134357.1, read as the reverse complement.
ACAAATCACCAGGCCCTGATGGCATTCACCCTCGGGTATTAAGGGAGTTAAGTAATGTGATAGACAGGCCTCTATTCCTTTTATTTAAAGACTCTATAGAAACTGGGTCTGTTCCACTGGATTGGCGGCTAGCAAATGTGGTACCAATATTCAAAAAAGGGTGCAAAAGGGAACCTGGAAACCATAGGCCGGTAAGCTTAACATCTGTTGTGGGTAAAATGTTTGAAGGGTTTTTAAGGGATACTATTATGGAATGTCTCAATGTTAATAACTGTTTAACTCCATATCAACATGGATTTATGAAGGATCGCTCCTGTCAAACTAACCTGATCAGCTTCTATGAGGATGTAAGCTCTCACATGGACCGAGGAGAATCATTGGATGTCATTTATCTCGACTTCGGTAAAGCATTTGACACTGTCCCACATAAAAGACTGCTAAGTAAAATGAGAAAGCTTGGGCTCGGGGAAAATGTGTGTAGATGGGTAGGTAGCTGGCTTAGTGGTAGAAAACAAAGAGTGGTTATTAATGGTGCATACTCAGATTGGGCCAGGGTTACTAGTGGGGTGCCACAGGGGTCTGTATTGGGCCCCCTACTATTTAATATATTTATTAATGATCTGGTGGATGGTTTACAGAGTAAAATATCAGTATTTGCAGATGATACAAAACTATGTAAGGTAGTTAACACAAAGGAGGACAGTTTGCAACTACAGATGGACTTGAGTAAATTGGAGAATTGGGCTGAAAAATGGCAAATGAGGTTTAACACAGATAAGTGTAAGGTTATGCACATGGGAAGGAGAAACAGATGCTACGATTACTTACTAAATGGGAAACTGCTGGGGAAATCAGACATGGAAAAAGACTTAGGCATCTTAGTGAATAAGAATCTAAATTGGAGTGCCCAGTGTCAGGCAGCAGCCACCAAAGCAAATAGGGTGATGGGATGCATTAGAAGAGGTCTGGGGGCACGAGATGAAAACATCATTCTCCCTCTGTACAAATCACTAGTCAGACCACACTTGGAGTATTGTGTGCAATTTTGGGCGCCGGTGCTGAAGAAAGACATTACTGAACTTGAAAGGGTTCAGAGGCGGGCTACTAAAATAATAAATGGAATGGGTGCATTACAATACACGGAAAGGTTATCAAAATTAGGTCTATTTACTCTAGAAAAGAGAAGACTTAGGGGAGACCTAATAAATATGTACAAATATATCAGAGGGCCATATAGAGATCTCTCCCATGATCTGTTTGTACCAAGGACTATGACAAGAACAAGGGGGCATTCTTTTCGATTGGAGGAAAGAAAATTCCTACATCAGCATAGAAGAGGGTTCTTCACGGTAAGAGCAGTGAGGCTCTGGAACTCTCTTCCTGAGGAAGTGGTGATGGCCAACTCACTGAATGAATTTAAGAGAGGAATGGATGCATTTCTTGTTAGCAAAAGTATAGAAGGTTATAAATAGCATAATCTTACAGGTAGATAGAAGAGCGACCAAGATTATTAGAGGAATGGGTGGGCTGCAATACCAAGACAGGTTATTAAACTTGGGGTTAGTTAGTTAGGAAAAACAAAGGCTTAGGGGGATCTAATCACAATGTATAAATATATGAGGGGACAGTACAGAGACCTTTCCAAAGATCTCTTTACACCTAGGCCTGCGACTGGAACACGGGGGCATCCGCTACGTCTTGAGGAAAGAATGTTTAATCATAATCACAGATGAGGACTCTTTACTGTACGAGCAGTGAGACTATGGAGCTCTCTGCCGTATGATGTTGTATTGAGGGATTCACAAGTAAAATTTAAGCAGAGCCTGATCGCATTAATTGAAAAATATAATATTACCAGTTATGTATATTGGATTTTATGACAGGGTGTTGATCCAGGGAACTAGTCTGATTGCCGTATGTGGAGTCAGGAAGGAATTTTTTTCCCCATTGGAGCTTATTTGACACATTGGGGTTTTTTTGCCTTCCTCTGGATCAACATGTTAGGCTACGGGTTGAACTAGATGGACTTAGAGTCTCCCTTCAACCTTAAAAACTGTGAAACTGTGAAACTGTGACTCTGAAATAATTGGGCCTGATCCAAGTTAAGGAAACTTGGATCAGGAGACTGTGAACCCTGTCAGGGTCCACTCACCCAGCCCAGGAATTCCCTGTTGACTGCACAGAAGACCTGGGAACCGGTCACATGTGTAGCAACACATCAGACCGGACGACAACCCAGTTAGTGTTTCGATGTACCTTTGATGCTACACCAACCATGTGTGCATGGAACACATCCGACCGGTTGGTGACCAGGTAGCGTTGACCGGAAGACCGCCGCAAAAGCGCCCTGTCAGCCATGTGTGTACGACACGTCAGACCGAGCGGTCCCCTGATTAGCGTTTCTGGCCACCAGGGCTCTCAAGTGGCCACGTGTGTACAGGACACATCAGGCCAGATGGTTACACCGGTAGCGTTGACTGGGAAGCCGATATGAGGAGGACAAGTGGCGCAGCAGCCGCAGCCCAGTTGACTCCACTGGGCTGCACTTGCAGGACTGGATGGTAGGAGGTGGAAGCCCGGCACCTGACCCTAAAGTGCTGAGCCACGGGTGTCTTGGCGGGACAAGCACCGGACACCTAACCCTGCCTACCACTTCCAATCTATGGCTTATGCCGCAATGAGGCTGTAACATGGAGGTGTGCTCTGTCTGAGCAAATGTGAAGACTGCACACCTCCATGTTGTCTCCAGCCCCTTTTATAACCTGGGTCCGCCGCAAACCCAGCGTAGACCACAATGGCACCTCCAGGGTCCAATAGCGGAGTGCCACGTCATCTGCAATATCACCAGCAGCCTATCCGGAACCGCCACGTCACTGATGACAACATGGCAGCCACGCCCCCAAACACCTCACCAGTCATCGTCTGATGACCAATGGTGAGGTGCCGTGTCATAGGGACGGGCCTCCGCGAGCCAGTCCGGAGTGGCCACACCATCAGGACACATGATGCGTGCCGGCCTATCAGGGGCTGCCACCTCACATACATGCCCAGTGAGGTCCTTAACAGACCTAGCCTCTGATGCACTAAGTGCCTGAGCATGCTCAGTAGCCTGAACAACAGTCTCAGAAATCAGACTATCTGTCTGAGCATGCTCAGTAGGCACAACATAGGACTTGGACACGGCACGATGTCCAAGTACCTGTGCAAAGAGTCTTTTCGCACTTAAGCGTAGGAGCATGCTTAGTAGCCTGAACCGAAGACTTAAGGCCCTGTCACACACAGAGATAAATCTGCAGCAGATCTGTGGTTGCAGTGAAATTGTGGACAATCAGTGCCAGGTTTGTGGCTGTGTACAAATGGAACAATATGTCCATGATTTCACTGCAACCACAGATCTGCCAAAGATTTATCTCTGTGTGTGACGGGGCCTTTAGCCTCAGGAATGGCACAATCAGGCTGAGAATGCTCACTAGGCGAAACACTGGACTTAAGGGTGCTTTACACGCTGCGACATCGCTAGCGATAGCTAGCGATGTGGTGCGCAATAGCACCCGCCCCCGTCGCTCGTGCGACATTTGTTGATCGCTGCCGTAGCGAACATTATCGCTACGGCAGCGTCACATGCATATACCTTGTTAGCGACATCGCTGTGACCGCCGAACAATCCCTCCTTCGGCCCCCCCAATAGCAGAGGAGGGGCAGAAATGAGCGGCCGGAACATGCCGCCCACCTCCTTCATTCCTCATTGCCAGTGGACACAAGTAAGGAGATGTTCGTTGTTCCTGCGGTGTCACACATAGCGATGTGTGATGCCGCAGGAACGACGAACAATGCTCGTTGATCATCACTCATTGGTGTCACATGCTGCGATGTCGCTAACGGCGCCAGATGTGCATCACAAACACCGTGACCCCGACGACATATCGTTAGCAATGTCGCAGCGTGTAAAGCACCTTTTAGGCTCTGACTGGGGTAAATCGGCACACGCATGCGCACTAGCCGCCTCTCCACACTTAGACGGGGAGGAGGAAGTAGCCAGCTGGACGACCCGAGGCACGGTCAAAAACGGCGGGCGGCACCTGGGCATAACTGGAACCGCAGCAGGCTGCTTGCGGCTATGGCGGCGCCGATTTGTAGCAAACTGTCCCAGCAGATAAGTAACTGGGATTTTATTCAAGCTCAGTTGTTTATATATGTGGGATTGGACCTTAAACCACATGTATTCCCGTTAAGGAATCTGGGCCCGTTCCTGGACTGGGGTCAAGGGATGCTGCCCATTTGCTTAGGGGCAGCATCAGGGCCAGGTTATTTGGGTGGGTGACTGAAGGACCCGTTCCGTTGCTGTTATTAAAAGTGTTTATTTGCTGTTGCAACGGTTGAAGTGTTATGCCTCCCGTATGGGAAGATTTGAAATGTATACTGTTTGGTGTTTGTTTTTAAATCTTTTCAGTTTAAAAGAGAAAAATAAAACCGGTGATGGACGGGCAGCCCGCGGACGGTCTGCATTTTACTAAGGGGGAATGTGGCACCCTGGACAAGCCAGGGGCCACAGGTAACAACACACACACACACACACACCCCCAGCAGTTCACAACAGACATCCCCAGTGAGACCTGATTCCTTCCCTCGGGTTCAGACAGACACACTAGGTGGGCGGAGTCAAGCAGATAGGCACGCTCAAAGAAGAGTCTGGCTGGTCTGAGGCAGGAAATTAGGACAGACAAGTCCAGGCAGAGGAAGTGAGAGGAGGCCTGCAGAGAGGCAGACGCAGACTGGGACCTAGGTTGGAGCCTAGGGCCCTCGTGCAGCAGTCAGGCAGACGGTAGTGGCCATCTGCGAGAGCCGGGAAGACAGTATGGTGGAACCGTAGGTAGCTGGGGCTGGGTGGTGGCCCACCGGTACCGAACCGGGGAGCCAGCTGGAAACCGGAGCGCAGGAGGAGTGTGCGGAAGGTGCAGGAAAGGACTTACATTACTAACCTGGGTCAAGGGAAAACACCGCAGCCGTCTGTGGGACCCGTCCATCCAGCCGTTTGTTTCATCAGAAACTCTGTGTTCATCATTGGCTGAGTGAGTACCACCGTGCCGTGCGGCACAGCGCTGCCCCCGCGACCCTGCACCTCACCAGGCCCCGTAACCCGCCTGCCATCCATCCATACCCCCTCATCATGCCCCGGGACAACCAACCCCCTACCCACGGAGGGGAGAACTAACATCCAGGATGCTCACTGTCATCGCTCCCGGGATCCCCGTCCAGAGCAGCGGTGGTGTCACCAATCTCACCACAACCGTGGGTGGCGTCATGGACAATATAAAATCCCCACAATCAATCTCCCCCCTTTTCACTCACGGGCGAGGAGCGCCGCTCGAGTCCCCGGGATCCGGCCCACCGCTCGAGACACCACCGAGCAGCAGCACCAGCAGCCGGACCCGAGCAGTGGGAGAGCGCAGCGTCCCCTCCTCCGCCCGCGACATAGCCCCTGCTTGATTCTGGCAGGGACATTTCAAAGCCCCATTTTCCGGATCAGTGAGGTCCCACTGCTGGGATAGGTGACAGCTTTTAATGTTGAGAATAACCCTTTAAAGCAGAATCAAACGACTTAATGTATGAGAAACCATTTAAAACCTTCACATAGTTAGGTCTCATCTTGCTGAGTTAGACCGTCTCGCCTGGGATTTAATCAAAGGTCATTGCTTACTAATGTCAGGAAAATGTCCCACAATTTTTGGTGATAATATGGTCGGAATTTCTCAGCCGTCTTGGAATGATCTTTTGACACAGTTTGCAGGGAAAAGTATCTAATAATATTAAATTGAAACGAGAATAGCTCTCTGTATAATGGCCGTGCTTCCGTAAAGTGCACTCTAGAACTGCAGAAATGAAAGCTAATGTTATTATGGGAGCCCGTCAAATTAAATGTCACTGCCTGCACCCCAAAATGATCTCTCAGCTGATACAGGGGATCCTACCAGGGGAACAAGGTGCTAAATTAAAAATGGCCATATCCGATGTACAGCCAGTGAATTATCTACTTCTGCCCATATTTTAATTCTGTAACATTAGCCGTAATAGGCATGGCATATTAACAGTGTGATAACGCACTTGAGAACAGCATTGGAATACAAAGAGGGCTGGCACAGCTTGGGAACGTCTTCCATATTCATCAAGTTCAGTTATGTATCTGTGCCCCGGCGGGGGACTCAAGAGTAGGGCAGTGCTCATATCACGACCATTACAAGAATATCTTGATATGTCTTCTTTCGTAGCTTCATAAATATATCATTTATAGCTGTAGGGCGGCTGTGAAGTGTTGGAGAGCATAGAAAGTGAACTATAGAAGAAGTTTCTGTAAAGTTTTTTGACAATTTTTACATTTCACTTTTAAAATCTGCATGTGCCCTGTTGGTGATTTTCTATATCAGACCCTGAGGAATCATTACTCCCCACTCTATCTGCCATGAAACAGATATAGATCCACGTCAGACCTAACCATTAACTGGTCCAATTCCGGCTGGAAATTTCTGGACTCATCTAGTCAACTCCTATCCATTTTCTTAATATGAGAACTTACATAGAAATTGTCCATAGGCTTAACCCTAATGCTTGCTTCACACGGTACAATCTATCGTGCGATTGCACGAGTGATCGTACCCGCCCCCGTCGTTTGTGCGTCACGGGCAATTAGTTGCCCGTGGTGCACAAAGTCGTTAAACCCCCGTCACACGCACTTACCTGCTGAGCGACCTCGCTGTGGGCGGCGAACATCCTCTTCCTGAAGGGGGAGGGACGTTCGGCGTCACCACGACGTCAAACAGCGTCCGGCCAATAGAAGCGGAGGAGCGGAGATGAGCGGGACATAAACATCCTGCCCACCTCCTTCCTTTCGCATTGCCGGCGGGAGCTGCGGGACGCAGGTAAGCTGTGTTCATCGTTCCCGGGGTGTCACATGGAGCGATGTGTGCTGCCCCGGGTACCATGAACAACCGGCGCCATTAAAAATAAACAATTTTTTAAAAATAAGCGACGAGTACACGACTCACGATTTGTGAGCGATTCTGCGTTGCTCGGAAGTGTCACACAAAACGACGTCACAAGCGATGCCGGATGTGCGTCACGAAAACCGTGACCCCGACGATGCATCACGCGATAGCTCGTCTCTTGTGACGCCCGCATAAGCCATCTATATGTGCATGTAGGTCATAGAAAGTTTACAAAAATCCTACCTTGATATCTGCGAAAAGAAAGAAATACATGCTTTTATTAATATGAGCTGGACTGGAGAATGTGGGTGGAAAGGAGTGTGTATTTGGTTTCTCAAATACTTCAGAATAACATACTTAAAAGTTTTGATCAGCTTCAGACCGAATTTGCGATACCCCATGGTTCCTTCTTTTAGTACTTACAACTCTGGCACACCTACGAGACACAGACACGCCATGTGGGTATAAGTATAGAGGGGAATCACACCCTCACTGACCTCAGACCGCTCCTATGATATTATCTCTAGGTTATATACAGCGATGCTACCTAACTATCACAACAAATTCCCTCTACGAACTAGAGAGAAGTGGGAGAACGATGTCGGTCCTATGACAGATGAGCAATGGGATGACATCCTGTCTCAAACTCCGGGCTTGGCTGTCTCTGAAAACCAACAGCTGTCACAGCTATTTTTGCTGCATAGGGTGTACAGGACAACCAGTCTATTACATAAGATGGGGGTCCGGACAGATGTTTTGTATAAGGTGTGGCAGGAGAATGCTGACCTGTTGCATATGATGTGGTCCTGTGGGAATATCGAAGCATATTGGAGGTCAGTATTGGCTTTAATTGAGAAAGTTTTCAATATGAGACTACAACCAAGACCAGTTACGTGTATCCTGGGTCTGCTGGAGGGGGATTCGGCTTTGACCTCACCGGTGACAGTTGGTGTTACACAACTTCTATTTCAGGCCAGGAAACTGATGGCTTATCACTGGTTGGATCCGACTCCTCTGGTCATCGGGGACCTTAGGAAGAGAGTTAATACTATACTTCAGTTGGAGAGGGGGGTATACCTCAAAAAAATGCACTGAAGAAATGCTATAAAATTTGGGGGGCATGGCTGTATGCTCCAGGTCTTCCTTCCTTGGCGTTGCTACAGGACAGTATGATTGACCAGGTCCTTCTTCTCATAACTGGTTAATGGTGTACCGGAAAGGGGTGGAATAGCATATCTGGAATGTACAGTTAAATCCAGAAATATTTGGACAGTGACACAAGTTTTGTTATTTTAGCTGTTTACAAAAACATGTTCAGAAATACAATTATATATATAATATGGGCTGAAAGTGCACACTCCCAGCTGCAATATGAGAGTTTTCACATCCAAATCGGAGAAAGGGTTTAGGAATCATAGCTCTGTAATGCATAGCCTCCTCTTTTTCAAGGGACCAAAAGTAATTGGACAAGGGACTCTAAGGGCTGCAATTAACTCTGAAGGCGTCTCCCTCGTTAACCTGTAATCAATGAAGTAGTTAAAAGGTCTGGGGTTGATTACAGGTGTGTGGTTTTGCATTTGGAAGCTGTTGCTGTGACCAGACAACATGCGGTCTAAGGAACTCTCAATTGAGGTGAAGCAGAACATCCTGAGGCTGAAAAAAAAGAAAAAATCCATCAGAGAGATAGCAGACATAATTGGAGTAGCAAAATCAACAGTCGGGTACATTCTGAGAAAAAAGGAATTGACTGGTGAGCTTGGGAACTCAAAAAGGCCTGGGCGTCCACGGATGACAACAGTGGTGGATGATCGCCGCATACTTTCTTTGGTGAAGAAGAACCCGTTCACAACATCAACTGAAGTCCAGAACACTCTCAGTGAAGTAGGTGTATCTGTCTCTAAGTCAACAGTAAAGAGAAGACTCCATGAAAGTAAATACAAAGGGTTCACATCTAGATGCAAACCATTCATCAATTCCAAAAATAGACAGGCCAGAGTTAAATTTGCTGAAAAACACCTCATGAAGCCAGCTCAGTTCTGGAAAAGTATTTTATGGACAGATGAGACAAAGATCAACCTGTACCAGAATGATGGGAAGAAAAAAGTTTGGAGAAGAAAGGGAACGACACATGATCCAAGGCACACCACATCCTCTGTAAAACATGGTGGAGACAACGTGATGGCATGGGCATGCATGGCTTTCAATGGCACTGGGTCACTTGTGTTTATTGATGACATAACAGCAGACAAGAGTAGCCGGATGAATTCTGAAGTGTACCGGGATATACTTTCAGCCCAGATTCAGCCAAATGCCGCAAAGTTGATCGGACGGCGCTTCATAGTACAGATGGACAATGACCCCAAGCATACAGCCAAAGCTACCCAGGAGTTTATGAGTGCAAAAAAGTGGAACATTCTGCAATGGCCAAGTCAATCACCAGATCTTAACCCAATTGAGCATGCATTTCACTTGCTCAAATCCAGACTTAAGACGGAAAGACCCACAAACAAGCAAGACCTGAAGGCTGCGGCTGTAAAGGCCTGGCAAAGCATTAAGAAGGAGGAAACCCAGCGTTTGGTGATGTCCATGGGTTCCAGACTTAAGGCAGTGATTGCCTCCAAAGGATTCGCAACAAAATATTGAAAATAAAAATATTTTGTTTGGCTTTGGTTTATTTGTCCAATTACTTTTGACCTCCTAAAATGTGGAGTGTTTGTAAAGAAATGTGTACAATTTCTATCAGATATTTTTGTTCAAACCTTCAAATTAAACGTTACAATCTGCACTTGAATTCTGTTGTAGAGGTTTCATTTCAAATCCAATGTGGTGGCATGCAGAGCCCAACTCGCGAAAATTGTGTCACTGTCCAAATATTTCTGGACCTAACTGTATATAGTTGCTGAGAATGATGTGGGATATTTTATGCCATGGGTAGCATTTTGAATTGGAATTGCTAATTCGGGACCTACATTGCTGTTTGGTATGAACTGCAGGTGCACTGTTTACGGTATCACTTAGATGCTGTTTGTTGATTGTTTTCATCATTTTTCTCTGTATTGTTTTTGCGGGGAAAAAGATTATATTATTTGTGTTATGTAAGTACTGTATGTTGGTTAATAAAAAATGAACCTGATTAAAAAAAATATATATATATATATGCACCATTAAGATCAGTGGGTCCCTGAAAATCTGCTTAAAAAGCTTATTATAAATGAAAGGGGGCGCTATCAGTATGAGATATGTAGATCAGGAGAGCAGACTGTCACTCATTACATGTCTCACAATGGTAAAACCCCCTTTCATTTAAGACAAGGTCTCATGTCCGGCCCATAGATGTTAATAGCAAATTTACATATTAAGAGAAATGTGGTTCATTCTGGAATAAAAACAACGTATTGTAGATCTCAAAGTATCATTTGTTTAGCGTCCTATGACCTACAGGCCCATATACACGTCTTAGGAGTGTTGATCTTATTGACAGATTCCCTGTAAACATTTCCGTCTCTTGTATTCTTCCTGCAAAAGAAAATTGGCAAATGGATTAAATTACTCCTTTTAAGAGCCACTCTTGTAAACCAACTAGAAATTACACTTATGCAATGTTTTGGAGGTAATTAAAATCAGATGTAGTAAATCATGGCACATTTCACTATTTCAGTACAATTTGTAACTTTTTGCCAAATTACAACTTTTCATAAGTAGCAAAATAAAAAAAACCTAGAGTCATTGGCCCCTGTGGCTGAGTAGGAATGTGATAGGACATTAACACAATGGATATTAAAAGTTTATATGTCGTGGGCAGGGGGTGACTGACCACGTCAGGGAAGACTACCCGAGGCGCTCGGATCCGGGATTGTGGCTGGGGCTCGAGTGGCAGCCAGATCTGAGGCTCGTGCAGCGGCCCGTCGCCCACAACAAGAAAAAAGGGGTATTTACAGGGGAAGAGATTGTCAGTGACGCCACCCGTGGGTTGCGGTGATGAATGGTGACACCGCCGCTGCCTTGGTATGGGACGCCCGGGGCTGATGGAGCGGGGCAGCAGGATGGTATCCCCTCCACGGGTAGGGGAGGTGTAGTCCCGGGGCCCGAGTGTGCGGGAAAGAATGCTGCGGAGCGTGTTCTGCAGGGCCGGACTGGGTGGTAATGGTGTACTCACAGTTCCAGAGAAATCCCCACAGAGTCCAATGGTAAACCAAATTGCCAGTGACTGGTGACCTCCGGTGGGTGTATCCGGGTCCCACACCCTGGTACAGCAAACAGGGGTCCCTTCCTCATGCACTTAGTGTTTGTGTCTTCAGTTTGAAACGGGGAAGTCCACTCCCCGTGATTCTATGTGTTGGTATCTGTGACCCGCGAGAACTGACCCGTGGGATCTTAGCAGGCAATTGCGGAGCCCTATCCCCCTCGTTGGGCTTCCGTCTCGCTCTCTGGGCTTGCTGGTGGGACAAGACGTGGAATCTTATCCCCGGCTGGCTAATTGACAAGGGGTTTGAAGCAGTCCTCGCCCTAGGGTCCAGGCACCCTGACTGTGCACGGCCTCCGGACTGGATTCCCGTTGTCGGCACTAGCGGGCTATAACCCTGCCCCAGTCCACTTAAGGTCTCCCACGACCGGATCTCCGTCACCTGTGGTCCTTTCTGCTGACTGCCACCTAGTCAGTCGTCCGGTAGTCCAGGGGCTCCAACCCCTGACTACCCTGTCACTTCACACTCCTCTCACTTCCTCTGTCAGTACTGTTCTGTTCGTGTCTCAGCTCTAACTCTCTTGTTCCCTCCCAGAACACCTCAGGACCCCTAGGTGTGCGTCACTATCCGCTTGGCCTCACTCACTGGTGTGTCCCTATTGTCATGGGGGTTGACTAGGCTTTGCAGGCTGATGTTGTGTACCTGGGTGTGGTTTTGTGTCGGTATGCCAAGGAGGATGGAGTCCTGCACCTGGAAGATTTGTGCAGTCTCTGTGACAACCTGGTTTTTCCAGGGCATCACACATACACCCCTGTTAAGATGCCAGGCATATAAAACAAAACATACCAAGAAGAATCATTAAGAATCACTTTAAATTTATGACAGCATTCGGTGTTTTTGGGTAGGAGTATCAGCATGGCACATCTAAAATTGGCAATCTTTGCCCTCTGTTCCCTGCAGTAGCGCTCTAGATTTGTCAGATTTTGAGGATATATCCTGTGTACAGGTCAGGTCAATCCACAGATATTCATTTGGATTCAGGTCTGGGCTCTGCCTGGGCCATTCTAAAACTTTGATCTTTTTCTGAAGAAAATCCATTCTTTAGTTGCTTTAGAGGTATGTTTAGGGTTATTGTCATGCTGAAAGGTGTAATTTGTCTTCATCTTTAGCTTTTTAGCAGAGGCTCAAAGGTTTGGTTACAAAATTGACTAATACTTGGAACTATTCCCTTCACCTTGACTAAAGCACCAATTCCTGCTGCCCACCATACTTCACTTAGGGGCAGGGGCGTTGCTAGCTAGGGTCTTAAAAAATCAGAGGCCCAAGCCCCAAAGTACATGTTTCCCATACCAAGAAAAAAATCCTACACGTTTCGCCGCTAAAATGAAACTTCATCAGGTGTGGACATTATTTTTGTGTTAGATTTTTTGAACTGTGTATTTATTGTTACTTACAATACAAGTGTAGCTTCTTAGGCCTATTTGTTTGGCTGTGCCCAATATTTTTTTTTCTCAAAACAACAAGAAATGCATAAAGCCAATATAACAGAAAAAAATTCCCAAACTACCTAAACAGCCTAAAATATTTTAGCATTTATTTTTACATCATGCAACATATAACTTTGGTTACATAAAACACAAAGTCTAACTGACCATAATCGTCACTATTTTATTCGGTTCCTCTCTATAATTGATACCTGAGGTGTAGCTACAACAAAAAAATTCATGATTAGTAGACCTTATTTTATCATTCCTGGAATACAGACATTTCTCTCTCTCTGCCCATTACAGGGTTAAATAGTTTCAGTTATCAATCTTTTTTTTTATTTTTAAAGTATTAACATAATTTGCCTCTGGGAAGAAAACCTACTCCTGAATTAGTCTGAGACAGCTCATAAATGAAAGTATAAAAAATGCATGGGTTACGCTGGCCGTACAGTACCCCAAAGCTACACACAGGGGCCTAATCCAGTTACATATCATTACGTCTGGTCTTTAAAATAGTTACCAAAGATAATTAATATAAGAAATATGATTTTTTTTTATCTCAGCCAGGTGTTCTGAATGTGCTGAGTGTATGACACAGATGAAATGAAATATGAAAGATCCTGTATGTGAAGGCACATATATTGTATAGTGATGAGCAATGATGGGCAAACACGATATCCGGGATCGATGGGTCCAACCGGATTTAAGAAAAAAAACCAAAAAAACAGTTCAGGACCAGAATTATCCGAAATATCTGCCCAGACAAGAATTCCCATGTAAGTTTATGGAGAATCGAATCATATGCTTTAAAATGGTGGTAGAAAAGTCTACGGGGGGGTTATACTTACCCAGTCTCCCACACAGCTGTAACACTACTTCCAGGGCTGCTCATTACCTCATGCCTATGCACTGCTTTCCCCACCCACCGACAGTCCTGTCTGTGATTTGTTGCAGTCAGACCACGCCCCCACTCAGCGTATCTGACTATTTAGAATCATAGATGCTGTGTGTGTGTCTCTATCGTGGTGTAAAAATAAAAAATTGGCATTGGGTTCCCCCATATGATATCCAGCACAGATAAAGAATATAGCTACAGGCTGCAGCCCCCAGCTGTGTGCTTGTGATGCCCTGGCCAGCCAGGTAGTCACAGAAAGAGTTAAACCTCCTTGGTACCACCTGATCCCACACTGGTACAGTGAGGCAGCCGCCCCCTCCCCCCAGTGTAACAAAAAGAGCAGGAGGGGAGGAGTTGAGTGAGTCAGTGGAAGGAGAAGGAGAGGAGAGCAGTCAGAGGTTGTGGCTCCTGGGCTGCTGGGGAAGTGGAGAAAGGAGAAAGCCGAGTCTTGGAGCTGAAGTAGAGAGCAGGCTCAGGGGCACCTGTAGTGGACCGGGGCAGTGTAGTGGCCCGCCGGTAGTGTGCATGGGACCCAATACTTGTGCAAAGAGAGGACTTCCCCCATCCGAAACAGAGAAGGTGACTCTTAGCTGGAGTGCAGAGGAGAGAGGGCCCTGCTTTGTGTACCGGGTGTGGGATCCGAACACCACCGTACCAAAGGCCTACGGACACAGGCAATTTCTGGTTAAGTACTGGACTCTGTGCTTCCTGACACTACACATGAAAACAGCCTCATCCAACATCAGGACAACCGAACTGTGAGTTTCCTGCTCCCTGCAATCCCTGCCACCACCACAACTCCCAACTGGGCCCTGGGACTACAACTCCCCTACCCAGAGGCAGTGCCACCATCTCATCACCGCAACCCACGGGTGGCGTCACAGACAATCTCCCCTGTACATATTCCCCTTTTTCTTTGTTGTGGAACCTGGGATCACAGACCGGGTCACGCCACCGTGATACCTCTAGAAGCGACCCCATTGGCCCGGCTCCGAGTACCCCCTATCCCTGGGCAATCAGATTGGCGTCACAAACAGGATTCTTACCCCATCCATGACCTGGATGATGTGCGCCTTGTAATTCATGAACTGTTTGAAAAATCTTGACCTGCCGCCATCTTGCCCGCCATTTTTGGCGCCAAAACAACGGCACCATCTTCTTCCCCGAAAACGGCGCGAAGTTTAAGCCCCGCCCCCTGGGAACATGGCCGGAAGGAGTGTTCGCAAAAGACCAAGGGGGGGTGGGCAGAGAAGCGGTGGCATGTAACTGGAACTGTAAAGTGCAGGGACGCCAGGACTCTTCAAAATTCCGTTCCTGGACAGAAAAGCGGCAAGATGTCACAGCAGGCTGCAACCCCGATGACATCCCATCCGGCCCCGAGCCAGGCTGCAACCCCGATGACATCTCACCCGGCCCCGAGCATGGCCACAACAGTGATGACGTCGGCTCCGGCAGTCCGCCCGGCCGCAACGGAGATGGCTCCGGCAGTCCGCCTGTCCGCAACAGAGATCAGGTAGGCTCCGGCAGTCCGCCCGGCCGCAGCAGAGATGACGTCGGCCCCGGCAGTCCGCCCGGCCGCAACAACGGCAGCACCCATCCTGAAATCTCCCCCAGCTGCAGTGCCAGCCGCTCCCAAATACCCCGTCCCGGCTGTGGAGCAGCGGGAGTGCACCTGCCGAAAGGAGGAGCAGGCCACTGAGCGTTGGGGCTCTTGGCAGTTAGCGAGGCCGGTTGTACCCGGCGCCGAGGGCACCCGAGTGGGCCTGGCTCCTGACCAGGAGTCAGAGCACGGAACCCGTGCCCCGTACTGGGAATGGCAGCAGTTGTAAAAATGTTGTTTTATGGACTGGCAGGAAGGACAGTTTAGCAACGTTTAAAGTGATGTGCCTCCCCTTAGGGGGATGAGATGGTTTATGTTTTATATGCATTACATGTTTATTCTTTTTGCAGTTTTCCTGGAAAATAAAAACCCGTCGGTGTCCGGAAAGCCCGCGGACGGTCTGTGTTTTACCAAGGGGGAATGTGACGCCCTGGCCAGCCAGGTAGTCACAGAAAGAGTTAAATCTCCTTGGTACCACCTGATCCCACACTGGTACAGTGAGGCAGCCGCCCCCTCCCTCCAATGTAACAAAAAGAGCAGGAGGGGAGGAGTTGAGTCAGTCAGTGGAAGGAGAAGGAGAGGAGAGCAGTCAGAGGTTGTGGCTCCTGGGCTGCTGGGGAAGTGGAGAAAGGAGAAAGCCGAGTCTTGGAGCTGAAGTAGAGAGTAGGCTCAGGGGCACCTGTAGTAGACGGGGCAGTGTAGTGGCCCGCTGGTAGTGTGCACGGGACCCCGGACTTGTGCAAAGAGAGGACTTCCCCCGTCCGAAACAGAGAAGGTGACTCTTAGCTGGAGTGCAGAGGAGAGAGGGCCCTGCTTCGTGTACCGGGTGTGGGATCCGAACACCACCGTATCAAAGGCCTACGGACACCGGCAATTTCTGGTTAAGTACTGGGCTCTGTGCTTCCTGACCCTACACATGAAAACAGCCTCATCCAACACCAGGACAACCGAACTGTGAGTTTCCTGCTCCCTGCAATCCCTGCCACCACCACAACTCCCAATTGGGCCCTGGGACTACAACTCCCCTACCCGTGCAGGGGATCCCACCTTGCTGCCCCACAGCATCAGTCCCGGGCACGGTCCCCAGAGGCAGCGGCGGTGCCAACATCTCATCACCGCAACCCACGGGTGGCGTCACAGACAATCTCCCCTGTACATATTCCCCTTTTTCTTTGTTGTGGAGCCTGGGATCACAGACCGGGTCACGCCACCGTGATTCCTCTAGAAGCGACCCCATTGGCCCGGCTCTGAATACCCCCTATCCCTGGGCGACACATGCTTATCTTGGCTATGTATCAAAATAAGAGGGACCCCATGCGGCGCTGTTTTTAGAGATTTTTGGAGATTGGAGATTTTTTAAAAAATGGCGTCCGGTCCCCTCCAATTTTGATACCCAGCCATGATAAAGCCAATAGCTGGGGGCCGGTATTCTCAGGCTGGGGAAACTCAGTGATTGTGCCCCCAATCTATAAATAGCAGTGTGCAGCTGCCCAGAATTGTCTCATCCATTAGATGCAACAATCCCAGTACTGTACCCTGCTCATTCCGATTGCCCTGGTGCAGTGGCATCAGGGTAATATAAAGGGTTAATGACAGCTCATAGCTGCCACTAAACCCTAGATTAGTAATGGAGGAGGGTCTATGAGATCTACCCATTACTAATGTGTAAGTGAAAGTAAATAAACAAACATCAAAAAAATCCTTTATTTGAAATAAAATACAAAAAAAACACCTTTTTCACCCCTTTATTAGCTCCAAACACCCAGTTTCAATGTAATCCACATGAGGTCTCACAACGATCCTGGCTCTGATACATACTGAAATCACAGATCACTGGTATAGAACATGTCCGCATGCTATGGCTTCAGGCAGAGACTGACTAAGACGCAGCTGTGAGCGGTGACATCACTCAGTTTATATGCGGTCATAGCTGGAGGTTCTCAGGGTACCCCACCTGTGACCACAGGTAAACTGACCTTAGGAAACCTCATTAAACTCAGTGACCTCATCTCAGGAGAAATGAGTTTATAGACCTACATGTCCTGCTAGAAAAACACTTTTTTTTGTCAAGAAATGCAGAATTGGTGCTGAAATTTATACACCATATTCCTGAACCAAATGTGAATCTTCTGGTAAAGAAAATGCATGAAAACATGATGTGGTTTTGATGCGGTATCGATGCGGGTTTTTTTGCCAGGAGATACACAGCCAAGATAAGCACATGGCTGGGGGCTGCAGCCTGTAGCCATATGCTTTTTCTGTCTGTGATTCCAAGCAGTCAGACACGCTGTGTGGGGGCAAGGTTTGACTGCAACCAATCACAGATTCACGGACTGCCGGTGGGAGGGGAAGGTAGTGCATATACATGAGGTAATGAACGACCCTGGAAGTAGTGTTACAGCTGTGCAGGACACTTGGAAAGTATAACGCGCTTGCTTTATTCCTATTTTCTGTCTTTTTCTTTCTTTGTTTTTTATAATTACCCGGGTGACCAAATCCGCATAGTTACTCGGAGTTCCCTGAGAATGTATATTATTGGCTGCAGAGGAAACGTGACATAGACAGCGCTGCAGCAAATAACAAAGCTCAGTATCACTGCTCAAGTAAATGGAATGTGCCTCTTAGAGCCACTGAGCCTACTGATGGGCCAACATGCTGTCATTGTGACGCCAATGCAGCAGATGAAAAGTCCTTTAAGGGAATACTCTATTTAAATCTCAATATTCTTGTTTTGTTTTTCCTTTCAATTAAAAAAATACCTAAACATTACATAAATTAACTATACTCACAGCTTTTAATTAATATACAGTATACAGGAGATCAGGTCCTTGCAGTGCATTTTACTTGTGAAAGGGACAATTTTGATAATCAATATTCAATTATGAATTCCTGTAAATAGTATCGGGAGAGTTTGGAGAAGGGACAGTGTATTACAGCGTTTTATAGCCCTACAGACCTTGCTGCTGCTACGTTAATGCAAAAGTCCTTTCCAGGATTAATTCAAATAGATTGTGTTCTATAATAATACTGCTCTTAGCGTCAGTTAGTGTAGGGAGAGCTGCTGTAGAAGAAATAGTGTATTAGATGCATCTAGGCAATGATTATTGCCTTATATTCCTTGCTGCTGCTACATTAACCCAAAAGTCCTTTACAGGACTAATTCAAATCTATTCTATTCTTTAATAATACTGCTCTTAACTGTAATTAGTGTACGGCTAGCTGCTGGAGAAGTGATAGTGTACTAGAGGCATGTAGGCAGAGATTATAGCCTTGCAGACCTTGATGATGCTATGTAAAAAATCTATTTTTTCTATAAAAAATACCACTCTTGTCTGCATTTAGTGTAGAGCAAGCTGCTGGAGATGGGATAGTGTATTAGAGGCATGTAGTCAGGGATTCTAATCTTACAGACCTTGGTGCTGCTACGTTAACCCAAAAGTCCTCTTCGGGGCTAATACAAATCTACTCTCTCTAATATTACCGCTCTTACAGTCCTTGCTGCTGCAACCTGAAACAATAAGTCCTTATCAGGTTTACAGCTATTCTATTCCCTGTTAATATCAGTCTTAGCTGCCTTTAGTGTATGGAGAGTTACTGAAGAAGGGATTGTTTTGCATTAGAGGCATATAGGCAGGGTTTAATGCCTTACAGTCCTTGCTACTGCAACCTGAAAAAAGTATTTTTCATGTCTGCATTTATTTTATTCCCAATTAATACTGATGTTATCTACATTCAGTGTAGAGGTGGAGGGATAGTTTTGGATTAGAGGCATGTAGGCAGGGTTATTGTTATACAGTCCTTTTATAGGTATACTGCTGCTGCAAACTAACTGCATTGGTAAGGGCATGGGTTATGTTATGGGACACTGTTCTAAGGTGGACATGGCACACCAGAAAATTTTGTGGCAGCTGGGTACCGAGTATCGCGGGACAGCCACCACCATGAGGTTGCGAAAAGCCTCAGTGTCCACACGCCTAAACATCAACATTTCCAAGGCAAGAAGTCAGGATCTGCAAGGACGTAGTAGCCTGTGTACTTCCTTTCTCCTTCTCCACATGGTTAACATGCAAAGCTTCCTCTTTAATTGTGAGCAGCAAGCATTTGAGTAGACACAGAAGCGGGATGGTTACTCTGATTATGGCATCATTGCTGCTTACCATTTGGTTGATTCAGCAGATTTTTGTAGAACGTCACAGATGTCAGACATCCATGCCCCCTCGTCGGTTTTCATGTGTGAAGGCTAACCAGAAAACAGACGACCATGTTGTAGCTGGTATTCAACTACTGCCCTCTGCTGCTCACAAAGCCTTGCCAACATATGTAATTGTAAGTTCTAGTGCATGGTCATGTCGCACACCAGTCGGTGAACTGGCACTTGTAAGTTCTGCTGCAGCACTGCCAGGCCGTCGGCACCTGTAGCTGACTTGTGAAATTGAGTGCACACTCGGCGTACCTGTCGCGCCCAGGTATATGGGGTACTCGGTCCCGGGCAGTGTCTCTATTGGGAATGTCACGATGGTGGCCATTGCCCGATTCCGTGCCCTGGGCCCTTTTTGTAATGGGGATATTTATAAGGGAGAATAAGATAATGTTCACTTGTGACGTCACTTGCGTTGTTTCGGCTAAGTGTAGGCAGCCGCCGCTGCAGAATGTCTCTACTGGGGCTGGTGGAATTGGCAGCTAGAATGCTAGACCCTCCGCAAGTAGGGTTTTTCCCCAGAGGGTGTATGGTGCAGTGGGCGTCGGAAGAAGGTAGTCCACAAAGATGTTCAGTGCAACTGGTTTACTCACTGCTGGTAGGTGTTCACTGGTTGCCCGAGGCCGACTGGTTTCGCCTCCAGTTCCCCTTCGTCCCAGTGCCAGTTTGGTTCTCTGGTACCTTCTTCCCCTGCACCTGTCTCTGGTAAGTGGGTCCCCGTGGTATAGAACAATTAGGGGTCCTCGTTCTGTGGTTTGTCCACTTCTGTCTGCCTGACGGTAGCGTGAACCCTGTGGGGTTGGAGTCTCTGGGTCCTGTCCCCAGTTCTTCCTTTGCTACTGAGTCTTTGGATTCTTTAGGGTCAGCAAGGTCCTTGATGGTCCCCTTGGTGTGCAGGTGTTAACAGGTCGGCTTGGAGCTCTTTCAGGTCCTAGAGTCCTGTACCCCATTGGTGTGTAGTTCCGGGAGTACTCCACCGGCAACTACTTCTCCTGGGTACCAGGTCACCGTTAACCCGAATCAGGACGTCGCTTCGCTTCCACCTTCACTCCTCGCCTGTCTCACACTTGTCTCTCTACAGTCACTGCAGTTCTCCTACTGACTTCCTGTGTTCTCTCTGTCCACTGTCTGCCCCGCCCACATGGTCAACTAGTGGACTGGATTGGCTCCACCTGTAGGCGGCCATCCATGGTCCCATCCCAGGTTGGTACCATTGTATGGGGGATTGTTTGGGAAAACTGAGATTACCTGGGTTTTTGTCGGTACCGGCACTGGGGTTCTGGGTCCCTAAGGGGGTAGGCCCTGAACCCTTGTGGGGATGTAGAACCTTGTAGCACCCTGATGGTTTCAGGGGCGCTACATACCTTCACAAGTAGTTCAGGCAAATTTGGTTAGGTTTTCAGAAATCACTGAACCACTAAGTTGAGTACATGGGCCAGGCATTGTACGTATGCGAGCTTGCCAAGCTTCAGAGCCGCCACCAGGTTACAGCTATTATCATACACGACCATGCCTGGTTGTAGATTTAAAGGAATTAGTCATCAGGTTTTTGCTCCCCCATCTGAAACAGCATAGAGACAGAGACCCTGATTTCAGCGTTACTTACTGACTGTTTGTTGTCATTTTGATCAAAGCAATGTTTTCACTGTAGCAGATTTAGCATTTATACAGAGCTTATGAATATGCTGGACTACCTGGCAGCACACCATGTAGTCCTCTAATGATAATCTATTGCTGATTAAACAGTGATTTTATCAAAACTACACGAAGCAGCCCATTAAGTGAAACAACGCTGGAATCAGCATCATTTTTGCTACGTTGTGCTGCTCTTAGATTAGGTGTTAAAAACCGGGTGACAGATTCCCTTTCAGTGGCGAGAGTCACAGATCTGTCTGGTCTGTATACCTTTTAACATCTCTGCAGCGGTGTGCTGTTTGTCACCTAAACAAATTAGTTTCAGCAAAGCCTGTTGCCGCGTCACTGAGAAGGAGCTGCAGTGCTTCCAGCTTGCAACTGATATGGATGATGTGCTCCAAGATGACAATTTAGAGATGGAAGAGGAGGGGTGCAGGAACTGGTGTAGGAGGTAGTGGAAACCCTGATGGAACTAGAGCCCTCAATCCTCTGCATCGGTAGCACATGTGTAGCGCCCCTGAGCCACTCAGTACTACTCAGAACTACTAGGAACTGCATCCTCACCAGGATACAGGGCCTACCCCCTGGAACCTGGAACACTAGTGCCAGAAACTCCCACACACACCAAAATCCCAGTTACCACTCCACACCAGGGGTAATTGGCTAGTCGGACACAAGGGGATATCCACCTAGAGGGCGGAGCCAGACCAGAGGTACTAGACAGCCTGGCGGGAGGGGACAGCAGAAGTCTGTGCAGAGAAATAGTAGAAAGGAGAGGTGCCTGAGAGATGGGTCGTGTAACGGTGACCCGGGGGCACAGGAGAGTGATCGCCAAGGCAGGTTCACCCAAGTACCGCTGGGACCAGAGCACCGACGGGGCACAGGGCCCTAGGTCAGACGTCAGTTTCTTACGGTCTGGCAAATACCTGCACAGTGAGGGGACCTCCACGGACCTCACTGACCCACAGATCCCGGGGCACCAGCAGTAAAGCAAGGATCAGGGTTCTGGACATCGACCAGCCCTACAGGGTCCACACTGCCCGCCATACGGACAAGGACACTGACACAAAAAGGGACAGTCGGGCCCCAAACTGCTCCACGCTACGGGGACCCAATCACATTGAGGGTGCAAGGGACAGAGCAACCGAGTCATCTACTGGCACTGGAACTACAGGGACCTGAACCAGCCGTCTGAGGGTCAAGAGTGAGTAGAGACTGTTAACTACAACCCACAATGCGATCTTCCTTATAAGGCTGGGGCCACACAGGGATCTACTGCGATCCCCTCGCATGACACTCGGCTCACGCTGGCAGCACAGCAGAGCCGAGTGTCATGTGAGTGTCCCTGCTACTGAGGTCCGACTGTGCGAGCAGACCTCAGCTGCGGGGGGCGGGCCGGCACTGAGGAGGGGCAGGCCAGTGCTGCGGAGGGGAGGGATTTCTCTCCCTCTCTCCTCCGTAGCCAGCTATTGCGATTCTCGCACTGCACTCGCGGTATACCGGTGTACCGCGAGTGCAGTGCGAGTTTTCTCTCGCCCCATACACTTGAATAGGTGCGAGAGAAAAGAGTATTGCATTACAATTGCATGCTGTGATTGTTTTCTCGGTCCGATTAGGGCTTAGAAAATAATCGCACATGTGTGCTGACACACAGACTAATATTGGTCCAAGTGGAATGCGATGTTTTATCGCACTCCACTCGCACCGTTTTTCTCGCCGTGTGATAAGCCCTAGAGATAATCAACTCAGCAGCGGCAGTTTCACCATCTTAACCGCAACCCGCAGGTGGCGTCACACCAATGACTTTAATCTCCCCTGTAAATACTC
Source organism: Anomaloglossus baeobatrachus (assembly GCF_048569485.1). NCBI lineage: Eukaryota > Metazoa > Chordata > Amphibia > Anura > Aromobatidae > Anomaloglossus > Anomaloglossus baeobatrachus. The sequence continues at coordinate 415,833,504 of NC_134357.1, read as the reverse complement.
CCCATTAAAAGCACCCAGGGCACGGGACCGGGTAACACCACCAAAGTGACATTCCCCAGTAGTAAACCGCCTTGGCCGAGTACTCCATTCACTGGGCAACATACATACCTCAGGGTCCAACTCAGTCCCACCCTCCACAAGGTTCACTCAGTGTACTGTCAAGGAAATGTAGTGTCCCTGGCTACAAGCACTTGTCCAAGTGTCTGTCATTAAGTGGACCTTTCCATGAACTACGTTGGTCAGTGTTCAGGTGATGTTATTGGACATGTGTGAAGCCCTGGCAAAACCAGGTAGTCACAAATAGTTCACATCATCCTTGTTACCATCACAACCCACACTTAGGCATAACACACAGCCATAAAACCCTAGCCACCCCCTCATGATAACCAGGACACACCAGTGGGCGGGATCAGGTGGATGAGAATGCCCACATAGGGGTCTTGAGGAGTCAGAGGGGGAACCAGACAGTTCAGTTCAGTTGAGTTGAGTTGAGTTGAAGATCAGTATTGACAACAGTCAAGTGCAGACCGTTGACCGCAGTGGTAGTCAGGGGTAGTGGCCCTTGGACTACTTGGCTAGGTGGTAGACGGTGAGCAGAGCCACAGGCGACGGAGATCCGGTCGCGGGAGACCTAAAGTGGACCGGGGCAGGGTTGTAGCACGCCGGACCGACAGCGGGAATCCGGTCTGGAGGCCGTGCACAGTCGGGGTGCCTGGACCCTAGGGCGATGAAAGTTGCAAGCCCCTCTCCAATAAACCAGCCGGGGACAAGGTTCCAGATATTGTCCCAATTTACTGCCCAGATAGAGCGAAACAGAAGCCCAACGCGGGGGATAGGGTGTCTGTGGTGCCCTGGACAAGCCAGGTCGTCACAGAACAACACCAACACACCCCACACTCCCGGTCAGGCACACCGAAGTCAGACAAAAACCCTTGTTGCCTTCCTCCAGGGGCTGATGTCCACACCAGGGGGTGGGCCAGGCGGTTGGCCCCGCCCACCGAGGAGTTCACAGTCCTGGAGGCGGGAAAAGTAAGGCAGATTAGTTTTGGAAGTACAAGTGGAAGGAGGAAAGTGGCAGTAGAGAAGCCTGAAGTTGGTCCGGGTGTGTGGCCTGGACGGATCAGCAAGGTTGGCAGACGGTGGTGACCGTCTGCAGGAGAGGCCTATTGGAGCCAGCCGTAAGGACCATGGACGGGCGGTGGCCTGGCGGTACCGGACCGGTACGCAAAGAGAAGCCAGCACCATCCGGCAGGGGCTTACGGACCCTGGCAAGGCTAGGAGTCGCCGTGAATTTGCCAAATCTGTTAGCAAAGGGAACCTCCTGGGTTTCCCAGCAGCCAAGTCCCGACAGAAGGCAACAGTCCAACCGAGAAAGGGAAACACAGTCACCGCCAAGGCTAAAGTTCCCAGGGCCAGAGCCTGCGGGCAAAAGGGGCTCCTTCAGCACCCATCCAAGCTGGGGGAGCGGGTTACCGGTGGGAACCCATTGGAACCGTACACGTTACACAGGTGCAGGGAAAGGCAGTCACCATCAACCTGCCAGGAGGAGAAACACCGCAGCCGTCTGTGGGACCCATCCATCCAGCCGTGTGTTTTACCGAGAACTGTGTCCTCATCATTAGCTGAGTGAGTACCACAGTGCCGTACGGCACAGCGCTGCCCCCGCGACCCTGCACCTCACCAGGCCCCGTAACCCGCCTGCCATTCACCCCTACCCCCATCACCGGGCCCCGGGACAACCAAACCCCCCCTACCCACGGAGGGGAGAACTAACATCCAGGCTACTCCCTGTCATCGCTCCCGGGATCCCCGTCCAGAGCAGCGGTGGTGTCACCAATATCACCACAACCGTGGGTGGCGTCACGGACAATATCCAATCCCCACAATCAATCCCCACCCTTTTCACTCACGGGCGAGGAACGCCGCTCGAGTCCCCGGGATCCGGCCCACCGCTCGAGCCACCACCGAGCAGCGGCAGCAGCAGCCGGACCCGAGCAGTGGGAGAGCGCAGCGTCCCCTCCTCCGCCGGCGACAACTTGGCGTCACGAACAGGATCTTACCGCTCTGCCGTCTGGTAGAGGTGCGCCTTGTTACCGCCAGAGGTGTCCGGCCGAAAAATTGGAGAAGCCGCCATCTTGGGCGCGAAAAATTCCCGCTCGAGCGTCTCCTCGAGTAGTAGAGGCGCGAAGGCCGAAGCCCCGCCCCTGTAGAGGAGGAGCCGAAAAGAGACTAAGGGGGACTGATGGCGTCTGGCCGCATGTAGCTCACGGCTATACGAACAGGGACGCCGGGACCCCGCGATCCGCTGAGCCCTGCAAAGGATGTCTGCCCCACCCAGCTATGTGGAGGCTACCGAGCCGGTGCCTGGAACAGCGGCGTGGCTGAGGGCCCGAACGGCAGGGATCTGCCGACACTACCGAAGTCAGATCTGCATACTGATGGAACAGTGGACCGTGGAGGTGGAGGAGGTAGCTGCAGTCGCCCGGGTGTATGGAATGGAAGCAATGATGGAGGAGCTGGTGAGGGACCCACGCCCCTGTGTCCCCGAGGGACCAGCCGTTGCGGCTGAGGGACCCGGTCTACCCCTGGCCCCCATACCGCCTCCGTCTTCCTTGCCCGTGCACCGTGCTGTGCCTGGTCCGTCTGGCGTACACCCCTTCGTGGCAGTGGCCGAGAGAGTGGCGAGCCCAGAGGCTGCGGCAGCTGGTGGCGACCCGCCTGGCGCAGGGACGGATGATAGCGACTCTGAACCGGACACAGAGCCTGTTTCCGAGGAAGACGAAGGGGTCGTTGCCCTGTGTGATATGGAGGCCACTTACATCCCCCGGAGCGGAAATAATGGGTAACGTGCGGCCCTCCCCCGTCGCGCCTGCTATGCGCTGGAGGGGCTGATTCCCATGTTCCTCCACCCGGGGCCGGCTGAGGATGATGAAAGCGAGCAGTGAGCCGGCAGCCCTCCGCCTAAAAGTTGTCCCCGTTGGGACCACCAAAGTACCGTTTGAAAGTGTTAACCAATGATAAGTGAATGATTAACCGAAGATTCACCTGATTGAAGCCTTGATTTGCACCGGTCGTTGCCGGCAACTGGTCCCCGTTGGGACCCCTTACAAACCACTGCGTAGGAACTACTACGGACAAGCCCGAGAACTGGCAGGGCAACCATGAACTTCTGGTCTGTAAATAAAAATGATGTTTTTTATGGCTAAACCATTACCGCCTCCGGAGAGGCTGATTTGGAGGATGGGCCTGGAGGGAAGTGATGGCCCAGGCCCGCCACTACCGCAACCGGTGGCGATCCTCCGGGGGTTTCAGGGGTTCCCCATGGACGTGGGTCCCCTGAAAAGGATAGAACCCGCTCGGGTAACTTGTGCTGGACTGGGGTCAAGGGGTGCTGCCTGTTTGCTTAGGGGCAGCATCAGGGCCAGGTTACTTGGGTGGGAGAGAGCGGAAGCCGTTACCGTTTAGCAACGTTTAAATAACCATGCCTCCCGATGTGGGAAGATGTTATAATTGTAACCTGTTGACCATTTATCTTTTTCAGTTTGTGAAAATAAAACGGGTGATGGACGGGCAGCCCGCGGACGGTCTGCATTTTACTAAGGGGGAATGTGGCGCCCTGGACAAGCCAGGTCATCACAGAACAACACCAACACACCCCACACTCCCGGTCAGGCACACCGAAGTCAGACAAAAACCCTTGTTGCCTTCCTCCAGGGGCTGATGTCCACACCAGGGGGTGGGCCAGGCGGTTGGCCCCGCCCACCGAGGAGTTCACAGTCCTGGAGGCGGGAAAAGTAAGGCAGATTAGTTTTGGAAGTACAAGTGGAAGGAGGAAAGTGGCAGTAGAGAAGCCTGAAGTTGGTCAGGGTGTGTGGCCCGGACGGATCAGCAAGGTTGGCAGACAGTGGTGACCGTCTGCAGGAGAGGCCTATTGGAGCCAGCCGTAAGGACCGTGGACGGGCGGTGGCCCGGCGATACCAGACCGGTACGCAAAGAGAAGCCAGCACCATCCGGCAGGGGCTTACGGACCCCGGCAAGGCTAGGAGTCGCCGTGAATTTGCCAAATCCGTTAGCGAAGGGAACCTCCTGGGTTTCCCAGCAGCCAAGTCCCGACAGAAGGCAACAGTCCAACCGAGAGAGGGAAACACAGTCACCGCCAAGGCTAACGTTCCCAGGGCCAGAGCCTGCGGGCAAAAGGGGCTCCTTTAGCACCCATCCAAGCTGGGGGAGGGGGTTACCGGTGGGAACCCATTGGAACCATACACGTTACACAGGTGCAGGGAAAGGCAGTCACCATCAACCTGCCAGGAGGAGAAACACCGCAGCAGTCTGTGGGACCCGTCCATCCAGCCGTGTGTTTTACCGAGAACTGTGTCCTTATCATTGGCTGAGTGAGTACCACAGTGCCGTGCGGCACAGCGCTGCCCCCGCGACCCTGCACCTCACCAGGCCCTGTAACCCGCCTGCCATTCTCCCCTACCCCCATCACCGGGCCCCGGGACAACCAAACCCCCCCCTACCCACGGAGGGGAGAACTAACATCCAGGCTGCTCCCTGTCATTGCTCCCGGGATCCCCGTCCAGAGCAGCGGTGGTGTCACCAATATCACCACAACCATGGGTGGAGTCACGGACAATATCCAATCCCCACAATCAATCCCCACCCTTTTCACTCACAGGCGAGGAACGCCGCTCGAGTCCCCGGGATCCGGCCCACCACTCGAGCCACCCCCGAGCAGCGGCAGCAGCAGCCGGACCCGAGCAGTGGGAGAGCACAGCGTCCCCTCCTCCGCCCGCGACATGTCCGCCAAGAACCCACTGAAATCCCAAGGGTCAGCTTTCGCGGGCCACAGCTCCCAACACAAATAGAACCGAGAGTGGACTTCTCCGTTCCATGCAAAGTCGTTTAAAAGACAAGGAAACACAAAGTGCAGGAGGAAGGGTTATCTGCTCATCAACCAGGCAACTTGGTTTACTACTGGACTTGTGTGAAATTATTGAACTGTGAGTACACCATTGTCCCCCGGTCTGGTCCAGCGTGCCACCTCCAGCAGCCATCACTCCCATGTTCGTCTTCCCCGGGCCCCGGGACTACACCTCCCCTACCCATGGAGGGGAACCCATCTTCCTGCCCACTGCTCCATCAGCCCCGGGCGCCCCATCAACAGGCAGCGGCGGTGCCAACATCCTTCACCGCAACGCACGGGTGACGTCACAGACAACCTCACTTGTAAATATCCCCTTTTCCGAGAGTTGTGAGGACGGGCGGCCGTGCGAGCCTGGGTCCGGTCACCACTCGAGCCGCAGCAGCGAACCCGGATCCGAGCAGGTCCCCAAGAGAAGCGGCAGCGGCCCCTGCCCACAACACTTGTGCTGGCAGGGACAGACATATCAATGGTGCAGCCTGAGCAGCTGCACAGGAGCCCAAGAGGTTAGGGGTCCAATTTATACCTCCAAAGTAGGTGGAACTGTGCAATTTGATGAGCTCTTGGGCTGCAAAAGGCCCATATAACGTTCTTGCACAGGAGCCCTTTTCTGTCAGTGTCCACCAGTGCATGCAGGTATAAGGCGAGGATGGCACACGGTGTATAATAGTGGCCACTGGGTACCAAGTACTGCAGGATGTCCCTCTAAAAATTTTGAGTGAGAGCCGCTTGATGGTCCCTCATTAAGTGGACTTTTACAGTAACTGCATTGGTAAGGGCACGTATGATGTTATGGGACATGTGCTGGTGTAAGGTGGGGGCGGCACACCAGGAAAAATAGTGGCAGCTGGGGCATGAGTACCAAGGGCTCCCCGCCACCAAGATGTTGCAGAAAGCCCCAATATCCAGAAGCCTAAACACCAACACTTACAGGTAAAGCAGTCTGGAAATGTGTCTGTTTAGTGCTTGGGCCTGTGGATGGATGGGTGGCTGGGTATTTGTATTTGCATTCCAAGGCTGGGGCCATGGATAGCTGAACGCTGCCCTGGGACATAAAATCGGTCAACATTGCTGATGATGCTTTTGAATGTGCAACGACAGGTATAGAGTAGGAGACATCCGCACCTGCAATCCTGGACAAGGAATTGGGAAGTACATAGCACAGGAGACGAGGCAGTGTTTTTTTGTGCTCCGCCTACAAACTTTATTGTTTTATTTTTTAAAATGAAATATGTAGCCCTGAAAAAAAAGTGGCATGAGGGCCACCTGATGGCCCTCCAAAGTTTATGGATGAGGGCTGCCTAATGGTCCTCTAAAATGTATGAGTGAGGACCACCTGATGGCTCTCTAAAAATTTGGAGCGAGAGCTGTGTGATGACCCTGTTGATATGGTGGTAAAGGTGGAGAAGGACAAGAAAAAGATGAAACCATGAACTGTATACGTTTTTTGGCGTGGGAAGGAATGCATGGGAATACACCAGAAAAAAAGGAACATTTGATTTGGCTTTATGTTCCGCTGCTGTCATCTGGTAGCATGGCTATTAAGTCTTTGTTCATACGTTGCATTTTTGCTGACTTTTTTTGCAGCATTTTTAATAAATGTTATGCAAATTAACAGCTGATTTTATAGAACCACCAAAAACTATGAGATCACATAAATCTGATGCACACGATTGATTTTTCCTGACTTAAATGGAAAACGTCTGCATTTCTGAAAGAACGCTAAGGCTGGAATCACACTTGTGCATGTAAAATCGGTCCGATTCTCATGCCAGAAAGTCGGACGATTTTAGTTCACTTTTCATCCGTGTGCTGTCAGTATGCTGTCAGTGTGAAATCAGTTTTTACCCTCAGCAGCTGCTACTCATGTACTGTTATGTACAGGAGCATTTACATTATTCTCTACTACTTGCTAGAAATCTATTGTGAAAAACGCATGTCACTAGGATGGTCCGTATGCACCCATAGACTTGCATTGAAGAGACTCGTGCGAGAAACTCACCAAAAGGCAGCATGCTGCGATTTTTTTCTCAGTCCGATTTGGAGTGAGTAAAAAATAGCAGATTAGAGCTGCCTCATTGATTAACATGGGTCCGAGTGCAATGCGATATTTTCTCGCATTGCACTCGTGCGAGTTAATCGCAAGTGTGAAGCCGGCCTAAGTGTGAACATAGCCTAAGGCAGGGGTCTCAAACTATGCTCAGTATATGGCTGCACAGATAAAAAATTTAATTTGGGGCACTGCATTTTTTGCAGGACAAAGTGATATTCTTTTGCTACCTTTTTTTTTGTTCAATACACGATTTAATAATTCTTTTAACATTTTTGTTTCTTTTACTTATTTTTTTTTAAATGGCATTAATTGTATTGGTTATGGTACCGCTTCATACCTTAGGTCGTTGCGGAAGTGGCGATAACAAACGTGAATTTTTCTTGTTTACTTTAGGCCCCCTTCACACGTCCGTGATAAAAACGCACGTTTTTCATGGTCCGTGGTGTAGGTACATATGTGTGTGCGTGTTCCGTGTGGGTATTCAGCATGTGCTGTCAGTGTGCTCTCTGTCTGGTATCTGTGATAGCACACGGACAGCAAGAACTTCTTTACTCACCTGTCCCCGGCGCTGCTGTCTCTGGCGCTGCTGCTGCTTCTGGGTCCGCGGTGCTGTGATGGTGCATGAGCATAATGAACGGGCCTGGAAGCAAGTGACCACATTGCCGAAGATAGCAGGGCTGGAGACAGGTGAGTAGAGAAAATCATTTCATTTCAAAGACGTCACATGGTCAGATCAGTGTGTGATCCGTGTGACACCCATGCTACTGGAGTAAAATGGACATGTCACCGTGTGGAGCACACTGACACATGTGTGCTCCACACGGACGCATGTCCGTGAGAAAACAGGGATGTGTGCACAGACCCATTGATTTTAATGGGTCTGTGTATGTCCGTGTCTCTGGTATGTATGAAAATAGACGTCATGCATACTGGAATCATGGACGTTTCAAAGAGGCCTTACACATTGGAACTATAGTAAGGATGACAATACAGCTATACAGGCAACTGTCTGATAGCCCAGCTCGACTACCCATCTCTTCTGAAGACCCTTTCAGCTTTTCCAGAGTTGGATACAGGATGTCATCTCTGAAAATAGGGTCCCACAGCTGCACCCCAACAGTTTGTCTAACACTCTTAGAAGAGTCCATACCCTAAGACCACAGGAGGTGCGTCACTAAGGATGATTTCAATCTCTAGGGATTACTCTCGAGTGGTTCTTGTGGTGGGATGCAGGACGGGACAGCTGTTTTCATCTTATTAGATAAATCATTATGTGTGTGTGTGTGTGCTTTATTAAAGATGGACTGAATGATTAGCCTAAAGGCCCCGTTCCACGCAACGACATATCTAACGATATGTCGTTGGGGTCACGGAATTCGTGACGCACATCCGGCGTCGTGTAACAGCTCCGAGCATATGTTAACGATCAAAAATAGTCACCTTATCATTGATCGTTGACACATCGTTCATTTTCAAAATCTCGTTGGTCGTTGTGGACATAGGTTGTTCGTCGTTCCTGAGGCAGCACACATCGCTACATGTGACACCCCAGGAACGACGAACAACAGCTTACCTGCGTCCTCCGGCAACGAGGTGGGCGTCACTTTCTTTCAGCTGCTCTCCGCCCCTCCGCTTCTATTGGATGGCTGCCGTGTGACGTCGCTATGACGCCGCACGAACCGCCCCCTAAGAAAGGAGGCGGTTCGCCGGCCACAGCGACGTCGCTAGGCAGGTAAGTCCGTGTGACGGGGACTAACGATATTGTGCACCACGGGCAGCGATTTGCCCGTGACGCACAAACGACGGTGGCGGGTGCTTTCACGAGCGACACCGCCATTCAACATCGTCCATTCAATGTTCACACCCTGTTGTCAATTTATGAATTCATTTCTTAGAGGAATAATAAAGGAACACAATACAGAGGTTTTAGACGAGATGCTCCAGAATTAGGATTCATGAATACTTATTAGAACAGATAATCAGGAGAGTAGATGTATCCTCTTTAATACAAGTTTAGCAATTCCCGTTTAGAGGGAGCAGTATTATATGATGGGAAAATAGCAGAGATGCTGCTTATTCCCTTTACAGTGGTATTTACAGCATTGCACAATGTTCCTTCTTCTGCCTCAAAATCCGAGTCCAGCTGAGTGGGTATAAAGCCACCGCTCACTCTTGGGAACTCATTATAGGATTTTAAGCCTCAGGACGTCACCAAATACTCAGAATTAATAAGGTTCTTTAGACATTAGTATGTTAACTCTTCCACTATCGAGTCCTAATCTCCAGTGATTTGGAAAGGGTTAATGAGCTCACATTTCATCATACTGTGGACATCTCATCTCCGCTTGCGCCATGTTCGGTCACATCAATGTCATTCGTTTATTTAAAGATCCCAATCTTATTTTTATAAAGTGTAGATTCAGCTCATTCTGTTTAGAAATGAAGCTCGTATCATTTCAGATCAGCAGGTTAAGGGTTAAAGACATAACACGGCAAGGAGACCCCCACCCCCAGGTTTAACTCTGCCGCGCTGTGACGGGAACGCGAGTCTGTGTTCTGCTAAATCCCTACCTTCCTTTTAATCTCAGTCCCATCTGTTTTGGTTTAATATGAAAAATTAATCAGATGAAGAGGTAGAGAGAGGCAAAGACCTTGCCAGCATCATGACCAGATTGTCCATGAGGTGGGCCTTGCCTTAGATGTGGTCTCCCGCAGTTTCGTGTCACCATGTCCTTCCTAGAGAGGTCAAAAGACAGAAGTCTGAAAACGACACCAGCAAAGCTCTTTATAAATTCTAACTAAGAAGTGGTGTCATTCGGATATAGTCCAGTAGATACAAGAAAGCAGTGTATACGGTGGTCATAATTTATTTCTTTATTCCAGATAACAAGACCTAGTCTGGATTCATGGTGGATCAGTGGCCAGCTTTGTCTTTTTTGAGACCTGATTTTTATTTTATCAAGGAAATGAGTAAAAAAATCTGTAATAAAAACTCAAGAAACACACAAAAGTCCACACAAAGTGCAAAAGCCCCAACAGACATTGACAAATTCTAGCCATGGATTAATATCAAATATGTTGATTTTCTCACCCTAGAAAACCTCATATTGATAATGGCCTGGAAACCAACACAAAGTGTACACCCCCAACCATGAAATAATGTCTTGTCCTAGATTTTGAATGCGAATGAACGCATTGATGGCCAAGTGGTGACATTATGGGAGTCTATCCCAACTTGCAATATTGCACCTGTTGTTGGGTGTTGGAAGCTAATCTGGCATGTTTATTTCTTTGTTTATTCATCACAATAGAAAAGAATTTCCAAATTTTATGAATTTTTAAACAATTTAGATGTTTTCCTTCACATAGTAAAAATAAATAATTTACCACTTCCGTTCAAGGAAGTCCAATCTACATAAAGTGAGATGGAACATTTTACACTATTATTGCATTGATCTATTTGGACATCTCTTGGCTTGTGGAAATAGATCCCTGTAGGACATGCACCACATCTGGTCTAATTTATATAAACTGACAGAACACTACCACACCTCGCTACCTAGCTCTTTCATCACAAGACACACATAGGATCCCATCTATCTATGAAGAGTCCTAATCATGAAATCTGCCTATAAGAATATGAATATATGGCTTCATATTAGCATTCAAGGAGTATAGAAAGGATGGGTGATAGCAAGTAATGAGCAATTTGATTAGCGCTGTGCTGGAACGGCATCCAGTCTGGTCCTTCGTTCAGGATGTCGGGTGCAAAAGTGAGCATCAGCTGCCTATGAGGACCAAACTAAATCCCAGACCAGGGCAGTGCAAATTGAGTTGCTCATCTCTACTGATAGCCCCTCATAAAACCGGAGGCCATGTCAATTTACTGCCCCCGTGGAAGCAGCCAAGCTGCTCGGATCCGGGTTCGCTGTGGCTCGAGGGTCTCCGGACCTGGGGGTCGTGCGGCCACTCGAATGAAAAGGGGGGGATATTTACAGGGGAGTTATAGTTCATGACGCCACCCGTAGTATGTGGTAATTAGGAGTACTACCGCTGCTGTTGGGAGTACCCGGGGATGATGGAACGGGGCAGCAAGGTGTTGGAACCCTCCACGGGTAGGGGATGCCTCGGGACTCGGTGAAGGGGTGCCGTGGGTATGAAGGGGTCACTCTCGTACTCACTCGGTTTATAAGCAGACACCGACAACCGGGTAAACCAAGTCTCTGGGTACCACTGCTGCTGAGGGGAGCTCGTCCAGGTCCCGTCCCCAAGTGGTGCTGCTTGGTGATTCGTGACCTGCCTCCTGGCACTTAGTTTAGACTTCAACTTGATGGCCCGGTAGCTTGGAACTAGCCGGGCCCCGCTCCCTAATACGGCTAAGTAAGGGAGCTTACTCTCAGGGCTCACGCTTGGGATTTTCTGGACCGTTTTGGTTGGAAAGTCCTATCCCCCTCGTTGCGCTAATGCCCCGATTCTGGAGCGGGTGGGAACGGATCATGAAGGCTCCGTTCTCCTCAGGTGAATTGTCGGGTTGCCTGAAGCTACTCCCCGACCTAGGGTCCGTGTACCCCATCGTGCCTTCGGTTCCAGACCGGTGATAGGGCCAGGCTGCCGGCCGTCGTCCTCGACGGGTGCGAGCACCTCGCCACGATCCCCTGCGACCGGGGGTCTGATTCCTCTAGGCCCAGACCACCATCTGCAACCTAGGCAGTTACTTCGGGAGTCCCCACTCCCGACTTCCTCTGAGCTCCTCTCAACTCGAGGACTACCTCCAACCTGCTTCTCCACTCACTGACTCAACTCCCTGACCCCCAGGTGGGTGATTCTATTCCTCTCAAGCCGTCCACTGGTGTGTCAGGTGAGTTTGATGTAGGGTGTCTCTAGGATTTTGATTTGCTGGTAGAGGCAACACCACTTAAGTAGGGACCCAGAACCAAGAGGGAGGCGGAATACTGCACGGAAGGGTAGCTTGTGCAGTACCCTGTGACGACCTGATAGTCCAGAGGCGTCACATCAAGGCCAAAGAAACCTGTCCTTACTCACAAAACCAACTTATATGGGGTTTTTGCTCTAAATCTATAAGTCTGCAGTCACTTTATGTGACTGTGTCTGTCCGTCACGGTTATGCCTCCAGCCTCAGTGATCCCGATGACCTTCGCCACACCAGATACTGTGTCTGTGCGTCCCATTTGTACCTCTAACCTTAGTCATCCCGGTGGCTCTCGCCACACCAGAGACTGTGCCTGCTTGCCCTGGCTGTGCCATCTGCCTCTGCTACCCTCATGGTCCCTGTTTACACTCGAGACAGCCCTGTCTTCTCCTGTATCCACCCCTGCCTTGGGGATCACCTGCCACAGTTCCGGTCCCTGCCCTGGGAGTAGCACCTGGCATTCGCCTCACGATGGGAGCTCAAGCCCCTCCCAATAAAAGGGTAGGCCCGGGGTCCCCCTGTGGTCTAGTGGGTCCACTTTTCACTTTTGCTCACCGCAATACCATCCCCGGCAGCGAGCATGACACTTATGAATCCTCACAATGCGCGCACTGTCCACTGTGAGGATTCGGCGGTGTCAGAGCCCGGAATGGCAGTAACATGGTCGCAAGTATGCAATATACATTCTCCTGGTCATATTCCGGCTAGAGGGATGCAGCCTCACTCAATGCAAGTGTATTGAGCGATGCTGCGGCTCTCTAGTCAGATTATGGTCGGGAGTATGCATATCGCCATGTGACCATCGTTCCCATAGTTTCCCTGAAACTGACGAATCCTCACCTCGTACATTGCGCACGATGTGAGCAGTCGTAAGTCTGCAATCACATAGAGTGACTGCAGACTTAAAGATTTAGCCCAGAAAACCCCTATAAAAGCATGATTTTACTCTCCTCTCCATCCTCATTCGCACAACAAATTAAAGTAGCTTTTGGTGGACAGTCTAGCCTAATATGCCCAGGAAATGTTCTGATTTTCATGACCTGTAACTTGCCATACTCTTTTTTTTTCAGCTCTTCTTCACTGGCATCCTTCCTCACTTTCCAGCATACATTGCTCCTGCCATTGTCCAGTGACTTGTCAGTTCTACCTCTATTCTTGCCTGTATATAGACAGGAGAGCAGGAGCAGAGAGACAGAACCCTTCCTTGACTTCCTGTAATCCATCCTAGGGTATCTGCAGCTAGAGACAGATTATACTTGACCACAGGCAGTGGACAGCAAATTAGATAGAAGGGAGATACATAATGGCAAGTACTAGAGAGTGATTTGTTTAGGGGTTAAATTTTTAAAAAAAAATTGATTAACAGATCATCTCATTAGCAAATTGTACAATGGGATCTAGTTGTACAGTGACCATCTAGCAATTATTTAAACAACATAACAAAAACCATCTGTACCTTAAGCCTGCTTTACATCTTACAATTAAGCATACGATATCGTATGCGATGTGACACGCCCCTATCGTATGTGCGACACGTTCAATTTGTTGACCGTGTCACACAAACGATTAATTGCCGTCACACGTGCTTACCCTTCCATACGACCTCGATGTGGGCCGCGAACATCCACTTCCTGGAGTGGGAGGGACGTTCGGCGACACAGTGACGTCATGCGGCAGCCAGCCAATAGAAGCGGAGGGGCGGAGATGAGCGGGGCGTAAACATCCTGCCCACCTCCTTACTTCCGCATTACCGGCGGGAGCCGCGTGACGCAGGTAAGATCTGTTCATCGTTCCCGGGATGTCACACACTGTGATCTGTGCTGCCTCGGGAACATTGAACAACCCGACGTGCAATATTTAGCAAATGAATGACGTGTATGCGATGAACGGTTTTACGTTCAATCGCAATCGCACGTAGCTGTCACACGCTACAACACCACTAACGATGCCGGATGTGCGTCACTTACGACGTGACCCCGCCGACACATCGTTAGATATGTTGTAGCGTGTAAAGCCCGCTTTATAAATGTTGACATTCAGATGACCAGAAGAAAACTGCGTGTCATCTGAGGTTGTGCGATGAGCACATCAGGGATTCAGAGGTGCAAAGTCACCTATTCTAAGCACAACTAGGACATGCATGCCCTGCCTGTCCCCAGGGAGCTTGTTATGAGGATATTGGCCATCTCACGGACTCTCATTATGTTCATTAGAGAGTGAATTTACTTATGTAGTTCTTTTTCTTAAACCAAGTTAACCCCTAGTTAAAATTTTGGGAAGACAGCTAAAAAAAAAAAAAAAAATCGCAGATTTTTCAAGAAAAGATGGGAACTCTACAAATGCATTTAGGCAGCAATTGGCCAGGAGTTGAACCCATGACTGACAAGCCTTAAAAATGTAATTCAACTTTCCAAAACCATTTTATTGGTGGGGGTCAAGGTGCTTCGACCACCACTAATCTCAGATATGAAGGAGCAGAAGACAATGACTGCCCTTCTCCAAGACTGAAGATACTCATGTGCTTTCCATTTAGCGCATTTTTTATCTCTGAGAAGAACACAGCTCAACTGAGTGCTTAGGGATTAGTGGAAATGTCACTTACCACTCTCACCAATTAAAACTTCTGAAATTTCTCATTTCACTGTGACATGTCAAAAGTTATCTGACAGTGTATGTACGTGCCGCCCCCACACCCGCAGCAGCCGGGCTGCTCCGATCCGGACCCGCTGTGTGGCTTGAGGGATCCTCCGGACCCAGGGGTCACGCGGACACGCCGAATGAAAAGGGGGACGTAGTTGTACGGCCTTGACCGTATTCGGTTCGTGACGCCACCCACGGTGTGTGGTGAAGTGGGACACCACCACTGCTGTTGTTTGATACCCGGGGGAGATGTAGTGGCAGCCGGATGTTAACCCCTCCGTGGGTAGGGATGGTTTCCCCGGGGCCCAGTGTCTCTGTACAGGGTATGGCGATGGCAGGAGCTTGCGCGCCCAGATGAACCAGGGGATGTTTGGTTACTCACAATTAAATGAATCACACGAGTCTTTTGGTAAACCAAGGTGCTGGTGGCCGGCCGCCGCGGCCAGTTGTACTCTGGTCCCTACCTAGGCTGGTGGTCGCCATCTTTTCCTCTGCACTGTGTTTGCTTGTGTTGGACTTCCCGGTATGGAACACGGGGGTCCGCTCCCAGCTTGTTGTGTGCCTGAGGAGCCATGCCAGTCTGACGCTGACCCGTCTATCTACAGGCCCTGGCGGTTGCCCTATTCCTCTCTGTGGGTGGTTGTCTACTTTTCAGGACTTAGGTTGGGACAGGACCTATAATCCTGCTGCTACGCTCACCGAGGAGTGGGGAGCGTCCGGAGGTGGACCCACTGGACTGTGCACCGGACTCCCCTGAGAAGGCGACCAGCAGCGAACCCCTATACAGGGACTGTGCGGCGCCTCCCCAGAAGGCCTAAATACACGGCAGCCAGGAACCGGTAGTAGGAGCCTCTGTAGGGCCAGGTGTAGCAAGGTTGTGACGTCCACAGCCGGCAGGACACGGAAACTGCACCGGAGATGTTCACAGCAGGTGACGTCCGCAGCAGGTACGGCACGGATAATGTCCACGGCAGGTAGGGCACGGTGACGTCCACTGTCGGTATGAGCGGTGACGTCCACAGCAGGTACGGCACAGATAATGTCCACGGTAGGTAGGGCACGGTGACGTCCACTGTCGGTATGAGCGGTGACGTCCACAGCCGGAATGGTACGGATGGCACTACGGTGAGACAAGGGATTAGAACCAGGTATCAATGCACAGAAAACAACACAAGGGGTCTGGACACTGGCAAGGCTCTAATGGAAGCGTTGCTCGGGCACCTGCTGCTGGGGGAGGTGAACCTAAATACCAATTAGGTAACAGGTGACCTCTGAGGTCACTTCCAGAAAACGGGGCATACCGCTTTAAGAAATGGGGCGTGGCCTCGCGCGCAGCCTAGAGTCACTTACTGCAGCTCTGTGTAAGGAAGGGAGACAGGAAGAGGCTGCAGCATGCCTGGGAGCAGGACGTACATCAGGACCCGGAGCAGGAGCAGCGCCTGCAGAGCCATGGGACCGGTAAGAGGAAGGCCGTCGCTGCCTGGGGCTATGACTGGGAGTGCTAGTGGGAGCCATGCTGGGACTGGGAACATGTGAGGGAACGCGCCCCCCACGGGGTCTGGTGGGACCAGGCGCTACACCTGCCCTCAATTGGTTAATTAGCTAGGCCGTTGGTGCTGGTCCTGGCTTCAGGGTCCGAGTACCCCCTCTGTGCACGGTTTCCGGGTCGGGTCTCTGGTGTCGGTAGCGGCAGGCTCCAACCCTGTCCCGGTCCACCTCAGATCTACGGCTGCCGTCTTCCCGTCTCCTGCTGACGGAGACCACTGTCTGCCACCTAGGCAAGGTATCAGTGCTCCGACCCTGGCACCGTCCAACTTGAACTTCTCCACTGGAGCTACACTTAGCTCCAGCCTCCACTCCTCTCAACTTGAACTACAACTTAATCTGTTTGTTTTCCTGCCCCGGGCTGTCTAGACCCCTAGGTGGGCATTTCCTAACCCCCTGGTTCCGCCCACTGGTGTGCCTGTCTTGCCCTGAGGGGCGTGACTAGGGTTTCAGGTCGGCTGTATGTAACCTAGGTGAGGGAAGGTGTTATGCGTGGGCCTATTGTGTGACTACCTGGTTTTGCCAGGGCGTCACATATACGTACTCTTATAGCTTCTTAAAAACATCAAGTTAGAGACTTTAAGGCTATGTGCGCACTAGAAAAGTGATTTTTCTCAAGAAAATTTCTTGAGAAACTTCTGGGAGTTGAAGATTACCGCACCTGCGGTAAAAAAACGCACCAAATCCGTGGGAAAAACGCATGGGTTTTTGCCGCGGTTTTCCCGCTTTTTTCTGCGGTTTTTCCACAGGTTGGTCCCTGCGGTTTTTTTATGCTGTAACTGCAATAAATAATATAGATGATAGATAGATAATCGATAGACAGATAATGGATAGAGGGAAAGATGGATAGATGAATAGATAGATAGATAGATAAATGAGAAAGACCTATATAATGTCCCACCTCCCTGCATTTTCTAAGCTGGCACCCTTTAGTGACTTTCATGTGGCACTAAAGGGTGCTTAGCCTTGTATTTAGCCATAAAATAAATAATTAAAAAAAAAACGACGTGAGGTCCCCCCATCTTTTGTAGCCAGCTAGGGTAAAGCAGACGGCTGCAGCCTGCAAACCACAGCTGGCAGCTTCACCTTGGCTGGTAATCCAAAACAGAGGGCACCCCATGCTGTTATTTTACATTAAATAAATAATTTAAAACAAAAAACGTGGGGTCCCCCCAAAATTGGATCACCAGTCGAGGAAAAGCGGACAGCTGTGGTCTGGTATTCTCAGACTAGGGAGGTCCACTGTTATTGGACACTCCCCAGCCTAAAAATAGCAGGCCGCAGTCGCCCCAGAAGTGGCGCATCCATTAGACGTGCCAATCCTGGCGCTTCGCCCCAACTCATCCCGTTGCCCTGGTGCATTGGCAAACGAGGTAATATATGGGGTTGATGCCAGATGTGTAATGTCACCTGGCATCAAGCCCTGGGGTTCGTGAGGTCAGGCGTTTATCAGATACCTGATATCACCAACCCAGTCAGTAAGAAATAAAAAATAGACAACAAAAAAAGTTTTATTTGAAAAAGCACTCCCCAAAACATTCCCTCTTTCACCAATTTATTGAAAAGATCAATCAATTCCACGTCCGGTGTAATCCAATAAGGGGGGGGGGCTCCCCACGGTGATCCATACCATAGTTACTGTCCCAGTCAATGAAGAACAGAATGTTCCCCATTGGCTGGGAGAGCAATGCAGTGACCTGAGCTAACATCAATAGCCCAGGTCACTGCAGGGGATGACGAGCGCTGCTGTCAGGAGGATAGATGAGATCATTACCTGCTGTGATGATCTCCTGCAGTCCTGCCATCAGCGCTGTCACTGACTTCTATGCCCACCGCGTTGTCAGCAGTATCGCGAGAGCCCGTGACGTCACCGCTAGTGACAGTCTCGGGCCGCTCGCGAGACAGGCATAGACAGCAGTGACCGCGGTGACGTCAGGAGGCAGGAGATCATCACAGCAGGTAATGATCTCATCTCACCTCCTGACAGCAGCGCTCAGCATCCCCGCGGCTGCACACACTGCTGTGTGTCAGTGTCTGCCTGCGCTGCAGCGTGAGAAGCAGCTGATACTGCGGGCAGACACTGACACTGCAGGCAGACACTGAGCCTGCAGGGCGGGCAGCCGCGGGGCTGGAGCAGGACACAGACTGCACGGGCACCTGGACGTCACACGGAAGCGCTTCTGTGCGGCGTCCAGGGAGTGTGACGTCTGTGTTTACTCTGCTCCGGTTCCTCTTCCTGGCATAATGACATCACTTCCTGCAAAACCGCAGGCAGCGATGAACATTACCGCAGGTAAACCGCGGTTATACCGGGGGTATACCGCACATCATTTGCTACCTGCGGTATACCCCCGGTATTTCGCGATTACATTACAGTGAATGGAGTGAAATGCCGGGGGTATTCCGCAGGTACCTGCGGAAAAGAAGTGACATGCTCATTTTTTCAAGAAACTTTCTCAAGAAAATCTTCACAAAGAATTTTCTTGAGAAAAAAACGCAGCGTGCGCACAGCTATTTTTTTTTCCCATAGGTTTTGCTGGGAAATGTCTGCAGAAAGATTTCAAACATTTCTCAAGAAATTTCCGCAGCAAAACCGCGGGTAAATCCGCGGGTAAAACGGCCTAGTGCACACATAGCCTTAGGGTGCTATTATTTCCACTTTATGATAGCATTTAGGCTGTAATGACCGTTGTTCACTTCTGAAAAAAAAAACCTTACTACTAGCCCCAGGGTGTTACATAGGGAAAAAAAACTATACTGACCTCCTGCACAGGCTTCCCTCCTCCACTGTCAGCTCTATGTCCCATGTTAGCACTGTTCCTTTGCAGCACTGGAGCCCTGGGCTCAGATCCCACCAAGGACAACATCTGCAAGGAGTTTGTATGTTCTCCCCATCTGGTTTCCTCCCACGCTCCAGATACATACTGATAGGGAATTTAGATTGTAAGGCCCAATGGGGACCATCAGATGTCTGTAAAGCGTTGTGGAATATGTTAGTGCTATACATAAGTAAACAACATAAATAAAAAGGATATGAGGTGTACCGCCCCAGCAGCGGTCGAACCGCTCGGATCCGGGTGTCGCTACTCGTGGCTTGAGGGTCTCCAGACCCGGGGGCCCAGGGTCACTCTAAAATGTGATGGGGGGTTATTTACAGGGGAATTAGATAGTTTGTGATGCCACCCGTGGTGTGCGGTAATAGGGAGTACCGCCGCTGCCGTTGGGAGTACCCAGGGTGATGGAGTGGGGCAGCCAGATGACGTTACCCTCTATGGGTAGGGGAAGGCCCCAGGACTCTGGATGGTGGGTCGGATGGCAAGGGGAGCGCAGGCTTGCTGGTAGCAGGGGCTGATCAGGTACTCACTCAGAAGGAAAGCAGACGCTGACAACGTAGTAAACCAAGTCTCTGGGTGCCGCTGCCCTTCTGGGGGAGCTCGTCCGGGTCCTGTCCCCTGCAGCACTGCCTCATGGTCCGGATCCTGCCTCCGTGCACAGAATTTTAGTGTTCGTTGTGGCCCGTAAGCTTGGAGCTGTCCGCGCCCCGCTCCCCACTATGGGTAGTAAAGGAGCTTGCTCAGCTGCCGACCATCCTTCTAGACTCAGCCAGGCACCCAGTCCCAATATCCCGCGACCGGGTTTCTGACTCCTCCAGGTCCAGACCACCATCTGCAACCCAATCTACTTCTCCCCTGGGAGCTTCAACTCCTAGCTTCCTCGAGCTCCTCACTCCTCGAGGGCTACCACTTCACTGACTTGTCACCTCCCACCTCCCAGCCTGACCCCTAGGTGGGCGGCCCTATTCCAGTTTAGCAGCCCACTGGTGTGCCTGACAGGGGGTGGTGCGAAGTGTGATTGGGATTTGTGGATGCTGATGGAGGCAGTACTGCAAGTTGGGAACCTAAAACCATGGGGGGTTGAGTCCTGCACTGGGAGATAAAGAGCGTGCAGTACCCTGTGATGACCTGACTAGTCCAGGGGCATCACAGTAGCACCGATTGTGGACAACCCCTTGATATATTTGCAGCATCCTCTTTTCCTCTGATTCAGGATTGAGAAGAACACAGTCAGGACTATTTTGAGTTCTTAGGATCACATTTTTTTATAAAGTGTCTGATAGATGGTGAAATATCAGCTAAGAACAGCACCTGTTGAGATAAAAGTGTGACATCTTCCATATCCAAACGACCATATGTAGACAACAATAGAGCTTTACTTCATTTAGAAACCTCAGTCTTGTGGTTAGCCTTCATGAATCTTGATCAAAGCCTCATGAGAGACCTGTGAAAGTTGCTGCACAGATCATCTGTTTGATCAAGCCTGGTTAGACTGACAGCAACTCCTTAAGGATCAATTCACCATTGAATACATCCTGTTTGTAGTGAAACGTCTGGTAACAATGATAGATTTGAAAAGGCTTTGGTCAGTTAGGAAGAGATTATTGATCTTAAACTGAATGTTTGACGTTCTGACAGGGTCCTTAGTGAGAAGCCTCCAGAAGAGAGAGAATTTTTTCAACTCTGGCCAGATTAATGCGTTTGTAAAGTTAGAACAATGAGGCACAATCTGAAATTAGCTGTGGGATGATTTGAAGCAATGTCAGAAAATATTATTTTACTGAAGGAAAAGTACATGTGTGGAACAAACATGCCAAGATAAAAAAGGGGAATATTACAATGTGTTGTAGAGTCAAAACATGTTATTGGGGTTCGTGCACACAACAGTAGGTTCTCTAAGGGCTGGTTCACACTAAGCGATAGCGACAACGAGGTCGCTGTTATGTCACCATTTTCTGTGACGTAACAGCGACCTTGTAAGTCGCTGTTATGATCGCTGCTTAGCTGTCAAACACAGCAGCCGAAGCAGCGATCATAACCGCGAGAGCAGGGAGCCGCGCACACTGCTTAGCGCTGGCTCCTTGCTCTCCTAGCTACAGTACACATCGGGTTAATTAACCCGATGTGTACTGCAGCTACATGTGCAGAGAGCAGGGAGCCGCGCACACTGCTTAGCGCTGGCTCCTTGCTCTCCTAGCTACAGTACACATCGGGTTAATTAACCCGATGTGTACTGCAGCTACATGTGCAGAGAGCCGGAGCCGGCAGCACAGGCAGCGTGAAAGCTGTGGAGGCTGGTAACTAAGATAAATATCGGGTAACCACCTTGGTTACCCGATGTTTACCCTGGTTACAGCTTACCGCAGGCTGCCAGATGCCGGCTCCTGCTCCCTGCTCGCTTCATTTCGTCGCTCTCTCGCTGTCACACACAGCGATCTGTCAGCCTTTGAATAAAACGAACCAGGGCTGTGTGTAACGAGCAGCGATCTCGCAGCAGGGGCCAGATCGCTGCTCAGTGTCACACACAGCGAGATCGCTAATGAGGTCACTGTTGCGTCACCAAAACCGTGCCGTAGCAGCGATTTCGGTAGCGATCTCGCTATGTGTGAAGCACCCCTAACCCGAGAGAGAATCGGATCAATTATGCAAATGACTCTGTGATTACAGTTTAATCAGAGTGTCAGTGAAACGCCAGCGCCGGGGCTTGCAGGGTTCGCACGGTCACCGGGCCGATGGTATTCGGGGTCAGGCTCTGAGTGGCCCGACCCGGCTTCCGTGACCCCGGCGGGTTTCAATAAAAGGAAAGTCCCAAAGTCAGTCCATGGTTATGATGAAAATCACAACGCCGCCCATAATCTCGTGCTTGCGCAACGTCACTAGTGGTCCCACTGTGCACAGTCCCGCTACAGTGGCACGGCGCATGCGCGAGACATCGGACGCACTGGGCGGCATCCTGAGGTATGTAAATGAGCGTTGGGGGGCGGCCTAAAGCAGCAGGAGGGACAGTAACGGACAACAGACAGCCCGCCCCCGTGTACCATTAACAAGATTTTCAAACTGAAAGGTACCACTTTATAAACTATTTATTTTGATCTAAAAGGGAGCAGAATAACTATAGGAACCTTGCTAGAATGCAGCCCAGGAGCTGCAGAAGGGGAAACTTTTAGGTTTAGGGCAAAATTTCTGCTGACAGGTTCCCTTTAAGGAGACAGGATGAGTCATGAGGCTAAAAACTACATGCTGCAAAAGCTATTAACTCCTTCCTGCCAGTATGATGTGTGGACTTCACTCCTCCTGCCCGGGAAAAAATGGGGTAACATTTAGTACCCTGTAACGACCCAGTTGCAGGGGCGTTACATCAGCATAGTGTGATCTGATTGTCTCAGATAAGGAGAAGATGGAGATAAAAATTTCTCCATCTTCATCATTGTGCTGATCCTCAGAAAGTGGTCATCTGAGTGGAGTCCAATGTTTTCCATCTATCTCCAGGATAAGTGAAAACTTGCTAATCGTTACTGTCCACTAGGATCTGCACCGATCACCATAACAGGGAATTTTGATTAGCCGGGCTGGTGTGATACAATGTGTGTCACACTGCAATGAAAACATCACACCAGTCCGAAAAGTCAAGAGAGCAGCCGCGGATGCCATCAGGTTAGAAGCTTTTCAAAGGCCTCTCATCCAGCAAACTAGGAATGTTGACGTGGCATCTGGGGGTCCTACACATCAATTGTCCTATCTCTAGTGACTAGCAAAGGCCCTATTGGAACTGTACAAATGCTTCAAGGACTTGGCCAGTTTATTTTGACAAATGTGTTGGAGACATTATTTGGTGACACTTACTAATATATATCTATTATAGGTTCTCATCCTTTCTTAAAAACTGCTCAATTCTCCTGTCCACAAAATGGCTGGTGATGGACCGGTCGTGTCCATTAGTCTACTCCAATTGAATAACACTTCAAAAAGATAATATGCATTTCAATTGGAGGAGGCTGATGGGTAGGTCTGGTTGGTCACACGCTCCTCCGCAAGCAGCCATGTTGCAAACAGGAGAGCTGTACCGCCTGTGTGGAAGGAGAAGAACTTGTAATATTCATGTATTAGTAAGTGCTACAAAATCATGTCTCCGACGCGTTTGTTAAAATTGAGATAAGATGGACAACCCCTTTAACACATAGAAGACTGGTGTTTTGGGCAAGGAACCTCAGTATAATGATTGATAAGTGAAGGGATTTATCTCTGCGGTTAAAGAAAAAACATACATTAATCACAAGACCATTAGAATGATGACTTGTAATTCACAGGACCACCTATTTACCACCAATAATATTCCATACACTTATTGCATAATCATTAGCATCATGGGAGGTGGGCTGCTGGAGAGATCAAAATGGGGTAATACACCTCAGAGTTTACCTATAATATTGGTAGATTAATTGGCAGCAGAATGACACTGTGGCTCACTGTGATAATTGGTAAGATGGTATTAGCTGAGTGTGGACATTACACAATTTAAAGGAGGTATTTTTTAAGTAAATAGAAAAAAGGAAAGGTCCAGCACCAAAATTTTCCATACAAATTTTTTGTCCTCTTTATTGAGAAATCATAAACATGTTAAATGCTTATGAGTAAGGAGTCATCTCCGAAACGCGTAAGGCGGGGGCCTTATTAGGTTCACATTAGGGGACATATTTGATTTTATCATGTATGTGATTTCTCAATAAAGAAGACCAAAAAGATTTTATGGAAAATTTTGGTGCTGGACCTTTCCTTTTTTCTATTGACTTGTGGTAGCCAGCCACATCCGCGCATTTCCCCACCTCTGTTTTCTTTGGATTACACATTTTTTTTAAGTAAAGCTGCTACATAGGCCCCTTTCACAATTTTTTTTCGTATTTGTTTTATCTGTTTTTTATATAGTCTGTGGAGCTGTTCACGTCCTTTTTTATTACTTGATTTGCTCGAAAGCACCCATTCAAGTGAATGGGTCCATGCTAAAAACATACAGACAATGGATGCATCATAGTGCTGTTTGGTTTCACCGTTCCATTTACTGGTTGTGTGGACTGCACACAGACAACACTGCGGTCTATCCATGTCAATGGGATAGTTCAGAGCAACGTATTTACCTATGGAACAAGATCCTGATGGGATTCATTTTTTTTAATGGGTAAATCTCATCCGAAATACAGAATGGAATAGTGCAAGTTGCAATTTTTGTTTTCACTTTCACAATCTGTGTTAAAAAACTTTTACCTGAACAAACCTACTGAATTATATTGGTCCTTGTACTGTCCTCGTGTTATCCGATTTTATCATGGACAGCGCAGCACACATACATATAATACGTTTGAACAATCCATTATGCCAATATTCACTTAAAGGGAATCTGTCACCAGAATTTTGCCACCTAATCTGAGAGCAGCATAAAGTAGGGGCAGAGATCCTGATTCCAGCGATGTGTCACTTATTGGGCTGCTTAGTGTAGTTTTGATAAAATCACTGCTTAATCAGTAGTAGATTATCATTAGAGGACTACTTGGTGTAGTGCCCGGTAGTCCAGCATATTCATGAGCTCTGTATAACTGCTAGATCTGCAGCAGAGAAAACATTGATTTATCAAAATGACAGCAAACAGCTCAATAAGTGACACATCGCTGGAATCAGGGTCTCTGTCTCTACATTATGCTGCTCTCAGATGGGGAGCAAAAACCTGCTGACAGATTCCCTTTAAAAAGGCTGCAGCGTCAAACACAGCCAGCAAGAATAAGTGGTTCTGTTTCTGAGGGGGGTATAAAAAATAAATAAAAAGGCTGATACGGGTAATTTCTTTCTAATCTCATACAACCCCTTCCGGCTGAGTTCTTGTGCTCTTATACTGCAGTTTCATTTGTAACTTTTTGTAAAAATGTAAGTAAAATAATTTAATCAGACATCAAGGCAAAACTGATACAGATATAGCCAGCGCTAAAAGGAAAAAAATCCCTTTGATTACCAGTCAGCTCCCAAAGCCATCCACACTTGCTGTGTGATATAATTGATACTTTTCAGGCCAGCAATTATGGACCATGGGCAGTGCCTTCCAGCAATTCCTGCCACTTACCAAACCATTAATTAAATCAACTGCGCTGAAACATAGACGTGTGTAAAGTGCATGTTAGAGCTGGTTTAATTAATGATTTGAGTAGAGAAATACTACATTTCATATCATTACCATTAGATACATTGTATATGCCTGGCTGCAGAACTATTTACTACATTTTTCTGTGGAACATGAAGCATTTAGTGGAAATATATCCAATGGAAATGTGTACACGGAAAATCAGAACACTTTACTACAAGACATACTGTAACGCCTGCCTGGATCAACAGACTCAGATGGGATGTAATGGACAGGCTAGAGGGAAGCCACTCACCAAGCAGGACCCCCAGAACCCTGAAACCCTTTAACCCCTATACAGGGATTTGGAATTACACAGGGCCCTGGAGATCACTACCTGTGGAAGGCTACAGTCCGATGAGAGTAGTCGTCAGGCAGGGTCAAACCAGGAATAGCAGAACAGGGACAGAATCGGCAGGCAAGGATGTAATCAGAAAACGTAGCAGAGGTCAAATCCGGATCGGGCAGCGAGGTTCAAAAACAGCAGGCAGAAGGGTAGTCAGAAAACATGCAGAAGTCAGCAGACAGGAATCACTAAACAGAATAGGGCAGACCAGGAGCCAGGAAATCAGAACTATCTCTGGCAGAGGTCAGCAGACAGGAGGGGAACTAAGAAGGGTGTAGTGTCTTCCCATTGGCTCTAGCTGAATGCTGGCAACTTCAGCTGGAAGACACACGCCACCCACAGTCAGCCAGTGGTACTGCAGATCCCAAGATAACCCAGCCCAGTGGATGATCGGAGCCTGCACCCACCGGTGCCGCTGGCATCGACTCCATTCCCATCACCAGCACCATCCACGGCAGGAACACAGCGTCGCCTGGCGATCGGAGCAGAAGTCACTGGAGCGGACTCCAGTGGTGACGTAACACGTACACAGCAACCAGCCAGACTTTGCTGTCCAGTGTAGGAGTACTGGGAAGATAAAGTGTTTCTTGCTTGGTTGCTGTGGATTTGCCTCTTATTTCTTTTCTAGAAAACATACTGCTACTGTATTTCAGTAATTGATCATGTTGCAGTCCATAGTGTGAATTAAAGGGGTTGCCCACTATGTTACCATTGATGGCCTATACATAGGATAGGTCATCAATGTCTGATCGGCCGGGGTCCAACAGCGGCACCCACACTGATCAGATGTTCTGTATGCCAGTGGCGGCAACAGCTGCTCAGTTTTGGAGATGCCCCATCTTTTTATAATGGCCATGGCTGGGTACTGCACCTCCGCCTCCTATTCAAATCAATAGGGGCTAGATATGCAGTACCCAGCCACTATCAGAAGACGGGGCATCTCTGAAACTGAGCCTCTAAAGCTGGATGCTGCTGTGTCGGTACTGAGAACAGCTGATCAGTGGGGGTGCCGGATGCCAGACTATGGCCAATAAGACATTGATTACCTATTCTATAGATAGTTCATCAATAATAAAATAGTGGACAAACGTTTTAATACCTAGACCCAAATACTGACCAAATAGCCACTATTACAGCTTTTACTGGGGTTGTAGTCTGAACATCCACAGGAACAAAAGAGGAGGGCATATATTACATATTTAGGCTGGTTTCACACTACGTTTATTTAACATCCGTCCATAACGTTTTTTTAGCGGAAAAACGGATCCAGTGCAAATGCGTTTTCACTTCAATGCATTTGCAATGGACTCGCTTTAACATGCGTTCACCTGCGTTTGCGTGCGTTATAGTGAGGATCCAGCGACTTGCAGTTTTTTAACATCTTTCAAAAACGCTACTTGTAGCGTTTTTGAGCTGCGTCCAATTACTGCAAATCGCTGGATCCTGACTAAACAGCATGCAAACGCAGGTGAACGCTGGCTTGCTGATAGACAGGATCCTGCTTGCTCTACTGAGCATGCCCAGAACCAGTCTCGCGTGATCTGTCTCTCTCTCCTCCTCCCTCCCTCTCCCTCTCTCTCTCTATCTCTGTCTCTCCCCCTTCCTCTCCTCCCTCTCTCTCCCACCTGAGAGCTGCGGACACTCGTAACCAAGGTAAATATCGGGTAACCACTTATCTTAGTTACCCGATGTTTACGTTGGTTACGTGTGCAGACAGCCCTGCTCCTAGCAGCTGCAGACACTCGTAACCAAGATAAATATCGGGTATCCAAGCCCGATGTTTACCTTGGTTACCAGCGTCTGCAGCTGTCAGAAGCCGGCTCCCAGTCTAGTTCCCCTCACTCCCGATCACTTGACTCCAATGCCCGCCCCTAAACATCCAGTGACAAGATCCTGCAAAATAACAGATGCGTTTGCATGCGTTTTTTGCTGTAAAAGCAGGATCCGCTTTTGCAGCAAAAAAACGTTCCTGACGCATGTTAAATAAACGTAGTGTGAAACCAGCCTTACTAGCATTTTAAATCCAAAATTGTGACCCTTAGGCATTACTGCCAGGTCCCCCCAAAAAACTACCAATTTGAGTTGGGTTGTGTCGCGGGCGGCGGGGTGCTGCGCTCGCCAGCGCTCGGGTCCGGCGCTGCTGCTGCTCGGTGGCTCGAGCGGTGGGCCCGGATCCGGGGACTCGAGTGGCGCTCCTCGCCCGTGAGTGAAAGGGGATAGTTTGGTTTGGGGATTTGGTCCGTGACGCCACCCACGGGTTGTGGTGAGGTTGGGCACCACCGCTGCTGGTGACGGGGATCCCGGGAGCGATGGTAGGGAGCAGCTGGGATGTCGTTTTCCCCCTCCGTGGGAAGGGGTTGGTGGTCCCAGGGCCCGGTGAGGTGACGGGGAGGCAGAATTGGCAAGGTGCAGGGTCGCCTGGACTGCGCAGCGCGGTGCCGGATGGCACGGTTGTACTCACTCAGCCACAAATGTACGCAAAGTCTCTGGTAAACCAAACGGCTGGATGGACGGGTCCCGCAGCCGGCTGCTATGGCTTCTCCCGGACGGTTGGTGGTGGCTGCCTTTCCCTGCACCTTTGTGTATGTTCGGTCCCGATGGCTTCCCACCGGTAACCCGCGCCCCAGCGTATATATGTGCCGGAGGAGCCCTTTTGCCCGCAGGCTCTGGCCCTTAGAACTCTAGCTGTGGCGGTAGCTGTATTTCCTTCTACTGGTCAGACGGTTGCCTTCTATCGGGTCTTGGCTGTTAGGAAACCCCTGGGGTTCCGGTCACTGACGGATTTGACCTCTTAACGGCGACTCCAAGCCTGGTCGGGGTCCGCAGGCCCTGCCTGTGTGTGCTGGCTTCACTTCGCTCCCCGGTTTGGTACCGGCGGGCCACCGCCCGACCCCGGTCCTACGGTTCCACGTTGATTCGCCTCTCCTGCAGACGGCCACCACCATCTGCCAACCTTGCTCTTAGTGCCCGGGCCACGCACCCGGATACGGTCAGTTTACTCCTTCACCACTACTTCACTCCTCTCACTTGCCCTTCCCTAACGCAACTCTCTTCCTTTTCCCGCCTCCAGGACTGTGAACTCCTCAGTGGGTGGGGCCAACCGCCTGGCTCCACACCACCTGGTGTGGACATCAGCCCCTGGAGTGAGGCAACAAGGATTTTGTGTCTGGCTGATGTGCCTGTCTCGGGGTGGGGGTGTGTGTTGCAGTACCTGTGAAGACCTGGCTAGTCCAGGGCGCCACAGTTGCATAGTCCACATCTTTTTCATTTAGGCTTTTGGTATTGTCTGGGTAAAATTGTCACTGTATGATATTACTGCAGAACAAAGCAGATTTGCCATTCATGACTGTGGATATGTTGTGTGTGACAGCTGCTTTGTTTGGTGAAAAAGAACATATTCTTGTGTTTATTAAGGGCATAAGGACAATATAGGGTGCTCTTCCTCTAGAATACCCACACTCTAGGCTAGAGCAGAGTAGCCCAGACAAAGAGTGGCATCTTGTAGGAATACATGATTATTGCCAAGAGGTATGGACACATGGCTCTTATCTATCTTCCACAGGTTCCTGCCTTCGGTGCCTGGTTGATGTTGTCCCTGTAAAGAACGAGGAAGGAGAAGTCATCATGTTCATCTTAAATTTTGAGGACCTGGCGCTGCTGCTGGCAAGAAAAGCTAACAAGACTCTTCATCAGAGGTTGACACGAGCTGCCTTCAATTCAGGTGAGCATTATGTGTTCAGAGTTATGGCACCCTGGTTGGGTGAAACGTTTGCCCGGACTAATTTCTTGCGCCTTAGGGTTTGTCTACTACCTGCCCCCACATTATATGCTTCTAAGCCGACATCTGCCACTCGTGAAACATGTCTATCTATCCTGTTTTCTTCCAGTGACATTCATGTGTATTCAGACCCCAGAAGTGGGGAAGATTACATGGAAAGTCAATTGGAAGAAGAAAACAATGGAGAGACAAATTGAATCACATGGGGGCAGGTGTTTTAAACAGTGGACAACCTCTATAAAGCGATCTCTCATCAGACTATGCTCTGTCATGCACTCTTCAATTAGCCAAGAAGGCACTCGAAAATTATGCCATTTGACACTGATCTGGTGTTTATTACCTAAAGAGATCTCACCAATGATAATATAGAGGAAAACTCCTTTTAAAGGTTTGATCTCGATACATGAGACTGGAGAAATACAGCGGGTCCTTTAAGATCATCTGTTCTATATTTAATTCTCTTCTCTATTTTTTAAAAGAGAGGTCAAAAATGAAGCCAAGATTCTTGACTTCCTCCGCAGACGCAGACCTCATGAGGTACAGAACCATCGGTCAGATACCCCAGTTTACCCTCAACTTCGTGGAATTCAACCTCGAAAAGCACCGGTCTGCTTCCACTACAGAGATTGAAATTGTTGCCCCCAGCAATGCCTTTGAGAGGACGCAAAATGTAACAGAGAAGGTAACACAGGTAAGACTGCGTTTTCTATTAATTCATGACTATTTTTTTTCAAGTTGTAGTTTTGAATGACACCATTTTTTGTGCCAAAAAATTTACTGAAAAATAAGAATAAAGTCCAAGTGGGAAGAAATGCTAAAATAACATACAATTTCACCATAGTTTATTTTAAATTAGTTTTTATGCCATTTATGCTGCAGTAAAAATGACAGAAATATGATTTTTAAGGTCACCCTTTAGCAGAAATGGTATTTGCCAAAGATGCTTTTGACCACAAAAACGCTCTAAATACGCTTGCGTTTTTACCACATTTTGGCCGCGTTTTACCGAGTTTTACATGCTTTTTCATTTCTTGAAGTCAGATGCGTTTTGATGACAAATACACTGCTAAATAAAGTTTTAACATTCAAACACTATTTACACCAAAAGCCACAATACACATATGGATGGCCTAAAGCACAAAAACTGAATACACACCAAAAAATTGTATGCAAGCCAATATGTATGATACAAATAACATCTTTATTAAACATAAAAATACGTTAAAATGGATAAGCCCAGGAGGACGGATGGAATAAGGGGATAACACCAGGCACTTGTTATTAGTACTAATGGACACTATGAATGTATCTACAAAATCGCCAGACAGGTACAAAACATTATATAATGATTTGTACCTGTCTGGCGATTTTGTAGATACATTCCCCTGTTATTATAACTGTATACCATATTTGATTTATTTATTATAGAGTGGGAATGTGGATACAGCTTTACTTTAGATACAGAACTATATGAATACCTCTTGCTAATATGGTGTCCATCAGTACTAATAACAAGTGCCTGGTGTTATCCCCTTATTCCATCCGTCCTCCTGGGCTTATCCATTTTAACATGTATTTTTATGTTTAATAAAGATGTTGTTATTTGTATCATACATATTGACTTGCATAGAATTTTTTGGTGTACATTCAAACACTATGAAAGAATGGAAAAAAAATGATAACAAATATCAAGATTATAATCATAAATAAAATAGCTTATTTTATTAAAATGATAAATGTTTGTTAATATTTATGTATAAAATAACGTTAAATTAATGTTTTTCTTAATTTTAATTGTCGGACTATGTGTGTGTGTAAAGGGACATATCATGCCTTTAATATAATGTCAAAAACGCAGGCAATTAAATTGTCAAGAACGCATGTTTTCTGCAGATAAAAAGCATGTAAAACGCTAGGATTTTGATGTAGATGCGTTTTGCATCTTCTCATTGACTCTAATGTTATCAAAACGCAGCTCAAATGGCAAAAACAATTGACATGCTCCTTCTTTAAACGCTGAGTTTTTGCCCAAAAATATGCAAATTAAAACCAGCATTTTGAACAGCAAAGTGCGCACAAGAAATCCTTATTTCTCATAGACTTTGCTTGGAAATCAAAATGCATGCATTTTGGCATGAAAACGCTGCAGTTGAAAACGCTGCGGAAACACAGGTAAAAACGCAACGTAGGCACATAGCCTAACGCCCACATAGAAGCCAGTTCGACTTAAAGTCTGAGAGCGCCACACAGGAAGAAAGTGTCACCAGCATAAGTGCAGCGAGAAAGGTGAGAAAGAGAGAAGCATAGAAAATTCATTTAAGTACTAAACCATAGTTCTTTCAAGGGCTCTTTTCCACTCGCAATTTCCTGGTGCGAGTGCGATCCAATAAAAAATCAGATTGCACTCACACCAGTGTTAATCAATGAGGCAGTTTCCTCTGTCCTGTTTTTTCTCCACACGAATCGGGCCCTCGGTGCAATCGCAGCATGCGAGTCTCGGCTCACGTGCGTGTAAAATCGCACTGCACTCACATGTTATGCCACTGCAATGCGGTGCACAAAGAGACAGACAACACAGGAGATGGGAGAAAGTGCTCCCTCCATCTTCTCCGTAGCTGTGATGCGATGTGATGCGATCTCAAGATCGCATCACAGTCGCATGACCTTCGGCTGATGCACGTAGCAGAGGATCATTAGCATCTCACTTCCAATGCTCCCGCATCAGAAGCGGTACGCAAGTAGAAAAGAGCTCTAACACTGAGAGCCTGAATTCAGACAACCCCGCAACACAGACAACCCTGTAACCTGGTCTATGTATGGACCGTAATGCATGGACTGGCTGCAGGTCTCCTGACCCAAACTTGCCCACCTCATATATTCTTAAAATATTGTTAAGTTCTGGTTAGGATACCCACAGCCAGTCTGTGCATCACAGTCCGTACACGGAAATTCCAAACTCAGTCAAAGGCCTCGTTTCCACTAGCGTATAGCTTCTGATGTGAGAGCATTGGAAGTGATATACTAATGATCCTCTGCTGTGGGTGTCAGTCGAGGGTCATGCTACTGTGATGCGATCTTGCGATCACATCACAGCTGCGGAGAAGAGGGAGGTAGTACTTTCTCCCCATCTTCTCCGCCGCCTGTCTCTGCATATATCGCACTGCAGTCGGATTACATGCAAGTGCAGTGCCATGTTTCACACGCTCCCATAGACTTGTATAGGAGTGCGTGAGCCGAAAGTCGCTGCCAAACGCAGCATGCTGCGATTCATTCCGCATGCCACTATGGCATGAGAAATCAATCGCAGATGAACACTGCCCCACTGCACCACTGGTGCGAATGCAATCCGATGTTTTATCAGATTGCACTTGTCAGTGCAAAACGCAAGTGGAACCGAACCCTAAGGCCAGAATCACACTTGCTAGTGCCTCGCGTGTAACTCGCGCGAGTCTCTCATGGTAGAACCCGGCATGGCCGCACACTATGCATACAGGAGCGTCTGAGCTGCATAGAGATACATGCAACCGACCCACTCCTGTCAGGGGAGTGTGCGGCCAATCCGGGTTCTACCATGAGAGACTCGCGCGAGTTACACGCAAGGCACTAGCAAGTGTGATTCTGGCCTTAGACTTTACCTCCTACCAAAAGTGTGGTACTAAAAAATATTGAACTGTTTCCCTTGCTGGACTTCCCTTCAGGTCACGCACCATTTTGCTCAGTCCTGGCAGATAGTGGGTATAGCAACATCTGGACACCTTTTAAAACTTTAAGTTATTTTCAGCCTGAGTTTTTGTAGCAGACACCGTTTTGTTCATACATTTCTTCTTTGACAAGATTTTTTTTCTTTTCTGGAAATGTTTCCTGAATAGGTTTTGAAGACTTTTTTTTTCCTGCATCTTTCTTTGAAGCCCCTTGAATGGATAATGCTTAGTTTAGAGAGGGTTTTCTTCAGTATTCTTTTCAAAAACCTCTTCAGAATTTTTTTTTTCCAAAAACTTATATGAACAGCAACGTGTTAAATTCATTAAAATGAATTGGAAGGGTTCTCCATGATATTTTGAAACAGTTTTTTGTGGAGGATTTTGGAGAGAATCCACTCTAAAAAAAAATAATAAAACTCAGTGTGAACTTCCACCCAGGAAACTTTATAATGCATTTGTCTCCTATAGATTATAATGGCATATGTATGAAGGCCAATGACATGAAAAGCTAATACCTGTGAAGGACGCCATACATCCGTCACCCATATACTTCCATGTTAGAAAAAAGATTCTTTTTATGTATGCATTTTTAAGCTGGACTTTCCAGTATGGAATTGCGTTGTTTACTATGATAATCTATACTCTATTTTTTAGTTACAGTTACTAACATATTCCAGTCTTAGGCCTCAATCTGGCAATAAAGACCTTGGGACATCTATATCAGGCGATTTCCTGACATATTTGTTAAACCTAGGGCAAAAATGTGGTCTGAACAGGGCCTAAGACATGCTTAAGATGCCAACATGGGCCTAAGACATGCCTAAGATGCCAACATGGGCCTAAGGCATGCCTAGGATGCCAACATATAATAAAAAATCATCATTCTAATATATATTGAGACTGGTTAGGACCGCTGGCTTGATGGTGGTGTTAAGTATTTACATTAATCATGTTCTAATTATCCATTATGTGATCACAGGAAGACTTTAAATTTCTCCACTATTTAGTGGCATTTCAGAGATCTTCGAATATCCTGGCACATAACATTAGGGACAGGACTTACCCCTGCAGAGGTCTTTGACGATCCTCGCGATTTTCCTTGGTGTACATTGTTCCACAGCACAAAGGCTCCACCCAGTGGTTATTCTTGGTCACTGTAGAAGATTATTTCAATCAGCGCTTGCAAGTACAAATATGAAAAATATTATCCAAACTTTATTTTTTAATTATAATTCCTAGCAATAAATGTATAAAAGTGATCTTAATTTTACACTGAGCAGGGAACATAGCCCTAGTATTAAATATATATGGTAACAATGACATTTATAGTGTACTCTAGAATGTTCCATAAATATCTGATCGATGGCTTGCATGGCAAGCTAACAAATCATTACTGATTTCTTTTCTGAAACATGTGAATTGGGCTTTGTAAAGCTTCATTTACGAGCAGCAAATCTTCAAAGAAAAACAATTATGTCCAACCAAACTAAGCAGCCAAAGGTATATTTGCATTTACGAAGGGTTAACCGAAAGGGTTCAGCATAGTGGGGTAGAGTATAGTGGTTTATTCTGCAGCTCGGTACATTTACAGCAATGCCTAGTTTATACAAGTTTTTTTTTCTGTTTTACTAGATAAATAAAAAAGCAGCTACTAATACATAAGTATTCAGATTTAGGCTACATAGAGAATTATGGCAAAGACAACTGTTACATTGCAACAGATGAAAGTTAACATGGTCTCAACTGACAAATTGTCACAACAGTGCCACAAATATTGCCAACCTGCTTGATTTTATGCCACATGCACAACATCTGCTTTAGGCCTCTTTCACACGTCAGTGATTCTGGTATGTATGTGCTAATTTTTATACAACAAGTTAGATGAGGAAAAAACGGGTTTGATGCTGCGCTAAAAACCACAAATCCAGGAGGTGTGATGAAATCCTTTCCTTTATTTGCACGGGTCAACGCGTTTCGAAGGCATAGCCGCCCTCTTCATCAGGACAAAAACAAAACAAGGAAGAACAGCATAACCTAAGCAGAGGAGTTGTGCCTGTCACAACTGAAACAGGTGAGTACCTGCCTCCTCACATTTATCCTCTTGTCTACCAGATAAGACCCTATTTTGCGCTTCTTTCCTCCACAGTTTTTCCTAATTTTTATACGTACCAGAATCACTGACATACGCAGACCCATTAAAATCAATGGGTCTGCTCACACATCAGTAATTTTTCACTGACCGTGTCTCCGTGCCGCGTACACGCGTGTCTGTGATTGCCGCACGGAGACATCAATTTTTTTCTGGCATCACTGATGTCCCATGGACCACACTATGGTGTGATCATGAAACACGTACCAGAAAAATCACGTACATTGAAAATAAAAAGCATTTTCAACTCACCTTCTCCAGCGATGCTGAGTTTGGCCTCTGCTCTCTGCAGATTCCTGGACGGCTCATTATGGCATACATATTCATGTATGAAGCCAGAGCTGACCCGGAAGTAGCTGCAGAGAGGTGAGAAACAGCGGAGGGGCTTATGCGTTTTTAACACGTCAGTGAAAAACGTCTGTGTTTTTCACTGACGTGTGAAACAGGCCTTAGGCTGAGTTTTGGATAATTTTTTATGTTGTGTATTTTTGCTGCAACAGAAACGCAGCATCTTAGGACACGTGCGCACGTTGAGTATTTGGTGAGGTTTTTACATCAATATTTGTAAGACAAAACCAGGAGTGGAACAATCAGAGGAAAAGTATAAGGCTATGTCCACACGC
The DNA here is from genome assembly GCF_048569485.1 of Anomaloglossus baeobatrachus. NCBI lineage: Eukaryota > Metazoa > Chordata > Amphibia > Anura > Aromobatidae > Anomaloglossus > Anomaloglossus baeobatrachus. The sequence continues at coordinate 415,797,818 of NC_134357.1, read as the reverse complement.
TGCAGTTTATTTGCTAACAACAAAACTGCACCTTCTGGCAGAAAATGCAACAAAAAACACATGCTTTTTGGTGCTATTTTTTCCATGCTTTTTTAGTGAAATTAATGACTGGAATGGCTAAAAAAAACGCTGGACAAAAACACACAAAGAATTGACATTTAGCAGTTGTTTGTTTTTTTTTGTCAACCCAAAACTGCAGGCCAAAACAAGAGCAACTTAAACACAGCATTTCTCATTCGCTTTTCTGGGAGAAGGAAAGACATGCAGATTTGGGCAACAAACTGCACCAAAAAATGCTGTAAAAGATGGCATGTCCATGTGTGCACCCTAAGGGCTGGGAACTAGGCAGCCTCCACAGGACGGCCAGGAAGGTGAGAGCCAGCGTCCATGCTGGAGGAGGGGGCAGGAGAGATCAGGGACGCCAGTATGTGCGTTACAGTAATAATGTCCCGACACGTTGTGACATCTTCCAAGGAGTCCATCCTCAGATCAGGCATCATGCAATGTCCATCAGTGCAGCAGCACAAGGCAACCCATAAGAAGACTGGCTGCAACTGCGTCACAGGGGACTGAAGGGACCTGGTGAGTGCATATAACAGCCATCGTACTACCGTGTTTTTCCAAAAATAAACCACTGTCTTATACTTTTTTTACCCACCAAAAAAGCACTAGGGCTTATTTTTGGAGGAGGTCTTATTTTTGGTGAAACATGGCTGGGGGTAAGTTTATCCCCCCAAAAAAGCAGACACCCCACTTTCCAGGAGACACATACTTACCAGACCTGGATTTCTGCATGGCTCCCAGGTCCTCCCTGTGATCTCCGGTGGGTGCTGCACGCCGTCCTCCCATGCTTCTGGCTAACTGACACACACACACACACACCACACACAGCACACACACACACACACACATACACACACACAGTACATCCAGTGTTACAGAATACTTCTGGCCGCAGGGAATGATGGGAGGAAGTCACGTGTCCAGCCCGCAGGTCCTGTGAGCAAGCATTCTTGTGCTCCACTGCATTGCCTCCCAGGATTCTGCCAGCCAGAAGAAATCGGTGTCGCTGGATGTGATATGTGTGTGATGCGATGTGTGTGTGATCCGATGTGTGTGTGTGAGATCTGATGTGTGTGGGTGTGTGATCACTGCAGGGCCTCCCGCTCGGCGTCTGTGGAGTGTGATTGCACGGTGCCCGCTTTCTATAATGAAGTGTACTGCAGTATCTCTAACTTTTTTAGCTGCACGGACACTCCATTATTGAACCGCGGCTAGGGCTTATTTTTGGGGGAGGGCTTATTTTTGGAAAAACATGGTATCTAAATGCCACTGCCAGTGATTGACAAGGACATTTAAATACTTAAAACAGCAGCAATCAAGGTGGGCTCTGATCCCTGCTGTTAGAAGTAGATGCAATCTATGTATCACATCTGACATCTGCACAGTCTGGAGCGGGCTCAGCGTCTGAACATGCCTCATACAAGCACATCCCTATGGTGACATATTTATGTCAATGTGCACAAATAGGTTAATTTCACTTTTCTGTTCCTTAACTTGAAAAAACAAATGGAATGTAGTAAATGTGCCCCAAACAAATTAATATTGTTACACACCACAATGCACTATTACATACACGCATCTTACAAAAATACATGGAATTCCAGGTTCACAGACACATACGCAGACATGCACACATAAAGTACGCAGAGGAGTATACATGCAATACGCAGACATGTACACATATAGTACATAGACATGCAGAAATACAGTACACAGACATGCACACATATATACACAGACATGACACACACAATTCGCAGATATACACACAGTACACAGACATGCATATGACGCGCCCACGTGGTCCCTGGGTTCACCACTCGTCACCGGGCTGGGGATGTTTGGGCTTGTCACGGCGGCCTGGCCTGGTTCCGTGACCTCGTCGGTGTCACTAAAGAGGATGGAGGGGTTAGGGGATGAAGGGAGTAGTTGTCTTGTGACGCCACCTGTGGTATGCGGCTATAATGGTAGCCGCCGCTGCAGAAAGTCGCTCTCTTCTGGGGTGGATGGTAACTCAGCTCGGATGTTGCAGCTCTCCACAGGTAGAGCTAGGCCCCAGGAAGGATGATGGTGGTACTTGCAGTTCAAGTTCTTTACCCACTGTAATATTGTCACCAGCGGAGTGCTGTTTCCACCATGATGGGCCTCAGTCAATCCTGGATAATTCGGTGGCCAGAACCGGTTTTGTGGACTGTGAGCCCCTCCCTCTTACGCTGTGTAGATGAATCCCCGTTGTATATAGCCTTATAGAGACTCCTGTCCTGGGTTAAGTTCCCATCCCGTATAGCAGGCAGCGCGAGAACTTGATGGGCTTGATTGTGGTCACAACTCCTGGTTCTATCTGCTGCTGTGCCCCGGGCACTAAGGTGGGAGAAGGGACATGCAATCCCCTCACCCGACGGATTTGTTAGACGGACATAAAGTTCCCCCTAACCTAGGGCTCTGCACCCCATCTGCGCCAGTCCCAAAGAAGCCATAAAGCTCTCCCCTCAGCAACCGTATAACTCCTCCTATGTTTCACAGGTTCCACCGGTCCGTACGTCTGCCTGGTGCAGACTCTATTTTCTGAGTCTTGCTTGCTTCTTCCCTTCCCCGGATGCTGCTCCTCCGTCCCAGAATCCGTTGGCTAGTGGGTGGAAAGTCCCATATGTTCTGGTGACCGACCCAAAGACCCTACCCTAACCTGGTCCCGGGTGAAGGGGAGCTTACTGAATGTATTGTGATACCAGCACTGGACTCCTCCTTACCCGGGATGAATACTGCACCTTAAGTGAGCTGCAGTACCCTGTGGCGACTGAAGCCTCAGGGGCGCCACATACCCCCATAGCAAATCCCAGCACGTCCATGGGATGCAAGAAAACTTACAATGGTATACTGCAATATTTTGGTTATGCGCAAAACACTTAACATTCTTTCCTTTATGGGAGGCAGCATCACTTCAAACGTTGCAAACATGATAACCCTAGTAAAAAAAAAAACTTTGGAAACTTTTCACACAGAGCCTATAAAAGTCACAGCAATACTTCACATAATAATAAAACTTGGGGAAATAGCATGTCATTGGAAAACTGTTGTCTTAATGAAACCTTTTCTTAAAGCATTACATACATTAATCGACGGAGTCCATGATGCCAAGACCGGTGCACCGCTCCCATCAAGTGCAAAATAGTATGCATTATATACACTCCAACAAGACCTGAGGGACCTGCAACCCCCAACGCAGGTTCTGGGCGTGCAGCAGAGCATTACCAACCACACTTCATTGCTTGTGCTCGCACGACAGGTTTTGGGTCCTATGGTTGTCCCAATTCTGGTAGAGAGCACAACAGGTGCAACTATTTACAAATCAAGTTCCGGCCACCCCTGGTCCAGTGGTCCGGTTGTCATATAACACAACATCATTCAATAACACAAACATGGTGCAAATATTATTGAACTATGTACATGACCTTTATCACTGCATTTTTACCCCTTTGTGTCCCGCTCTGCGGCCCTCCGAGGTCACAAGTAATCCATAGGCAGGACCATCTGGGTCCCCTGGTCACATGATTTAGGATTTCACCTGCAACCACACAGGTTCTTTGCGCTTCTGCCTTTTCCCACAGATACTACCCCAGGTCTGGGTTCCCTTATCACAGGGTACTGCCTTGGTGTTGCTCGCAACGTCGGGAGCTAGTCCCCAGTCCGATGTGTCCCTTGAGCAACACCCCGGTGCACTCTCCCGTAAGGGTTGGATCATCAGTACCTTGCTCCGCTTCCCATCACCATGCTCCAGGTACCGGAATTTCCAACACTGGGCTCCCCAGGGGCCCGGATAAGCCATGGGCGACATGGTGATGGCCTCAGCCACGGGGTACGCTTGGAACAGTGTGCACAGCCCTTCCCCAGAGACGTGCAACAGTGGCAAGTCCCCTGGGTACCGCGGAGACCATGCTTCCAAGGTGCAAGGCACCGAGACCAGCACTTCAAGCGCTGGAGTCATGGCAGATGGGACAACCTGGTCCTTTTCCTCCATTGACATATTCATCTCCTCAGAGGACTTATCTGGACCATTCGCCTGTCTATAGCAGCAGGCTTCGTTTGCGTGCCTTCTGGTTCCTCCCATGATGGCACACCCCTTATTTTCCCTCGCCGCAAGGCCAATGGCGACCGTTGTTTTCAGGGAAAAAAAACTTATCTTTGCACAGTCTTTAAGGCGCACACTACTCGCTGTCGCGGGCACGAAATCCTGTTCATCACGTGAGAATTGATGCGCCCACCGGGTCCCTGGGTTCACCACTCGTCACTGGGCCGGTTATGTTAGGGCTTGTCACGGCGGCCTGGCTCAATTCCGTGACCCCGTGTCACTAAAGAGTATGGAGGGGTTGTGGGATGAAGGGAGTAGTTGTCTCGTGATGCCACCTGTGGTATGTGGCTATAAGGGAAGCCACCGCTGCGGAAGGTCTCTCTTCTGGGGCGGATGGTAACGCAGCTTGGATGTTGCAGCTCCCCACAGATAGAGCTAGGCCCCAGGGAGGATGATGGTGGTAGTAGTAGCTGATGGCGCCGGAGCACGTGGCAACAGCGATGGCAAGGATGGGGACGACACCAGGAATTGCAGTTCAAGTTCATTACTCACTGTAATATTGTCACCCGCGGAGTGCCGGTTTCCACCATGATAAGCCTCAGTCAATCCTGGATAATTTGGTGGCCAGAACCGGTTTTGTGGACTGTGAGCCCTTCCCTCTTGAGCTGTGTAGATGAATCCCCATTGCATATAGCCTTACAGAGACTCTCATCCTGGGTTACGTTCCCGTCCCGTATAGCAGCTAGCGTGAGTCCTTGATGGACTGGATCGTGGTCACAACCCCTGGCTCTATCTGCTTCTGTGCCCAGGGCACTAAGATGGGCGAAGGGACGTGCAATCCCCTCACCCGACGGATTTGTTAGAAGGACATAAAGTTCCCCCAAACCTAGGGCTCCACACCCCATCTGTGTTGGTTCCCAAGGAAGCCGAAAAGCTCTCCCCTCAGCGACTGTATAACTCCTACATCTCACAGGTTCCACCGGTCCGTACATCTGCCTGGTGCAGACTCTACTTCCTGAGTCTTGCTTGCTCCTTCCTTTCCACGGATGCTGCCCCTCCCTCCCAGAATCCGTTGGCTAGTGGGTGGAAGGTCCCATATGTTCTGGTGACCGACCCAAAGACCCTACCCTAACCTGGTCCCAGGTGAAGGGGAGCTGTATGTGTTGTGTATTGTAGTATCGGCACTGGACTCCTCTTTACCCGAGATGAATATTGCACCTTAAGTGAGGCGCAGTGCCCTGTGGCGACTAAAGCCTCAGGGGTGCCATACATATGTTACGCCCTGGCAAAACCAGGTAGTCTCACATAGGCCCCCGCATAACACCTTCCCTCACCTAGGTTACACACAGCCAACCTGAAACCCTAGTCACCCTCCCTTAGGGCAAGACAGGCACATCAGTGGGCGGGACCAGGCAGTTAGGGAATTTCCACCTAGGGGTCTAGACAGCCCGGGGCGGGAAAACAAGCAGAGAAGTTTGTAGTTCAAGTAGAGAGGAGTGTGGGCTGGAGCTAGATGTAGCTCCAGCAGAGGAAGTTCAAGTTGAACGGTGCCAGGGTCGGAGCCCTGGTACCTTGGCTAGGTGGCAGACAGTGGTCTCTGTCAGCAGGAGACGGGAAGATGGCTCGGCAGATCCGAGGTGGACCGGAGAAGGGTTGGAGCCCACCGGTACCGACACTGGAGACCCGACCGGAAACTGTGCACAGAGGGGGTACTCGGACTTGAAGTCAGGACCGAAACCAGCGGCCTAGCTAATTAACCGATTGAGGGCAGGATTACAGGTCCTGTCCCTGCCAAAGTCCCAAAAGCAGACAACCACCCACAGAGAGGGATAGGACAACCGCCAAGGCCCATAGATCCCACGGGTCAGCGTCAGAGGGCACGGCTCCTTAGGCACACAGCAAGCCCTGAGCGGACTCCTGAGTTCCAAACGAGGCAGCCCACAATACACAAAAACAGTGCAGAGGAAAGGATAGCGACCACCAGCCCGGGTGGGGGACCAGAGTATAACCGGCCGCAGCGGCTGGCCACCAGAACCTTGGTTTACCAAAAGACTCGTGTGATTCATTCAATTGTGAGTAACCAACTATCCCCTGGTTCATCTGGGCGCGCAAGGCCCTGCCGTCGCCATACCCTGCACAGAGACACTGGACCCCGGGGCAACCATCCCTACCCACAATGGGGTTAACATCCGGCTGCCATTACATCTCCCCCGGGTATCCCACAACAGCAGCAGTGGTGTCCTACTTCACCGCACACAGTGGGTGGCGTCACAGACATTCTACAATAAATCCCGTACAAATACGTCCCCCTTATATTCGGAGTGACCGCGGGACTCCCGGGTCCGGGGAACCCCTTGAGCCGTACTGTAGGCACCAGATACGAGCAGCGCCGGCTGCTGGCACTGGGGCGGCACACCCCGAAACCTGGCGTCACGAACAGCATACAAACCCATCCACCTACCTGGTGGAAGTGCGCCTTGAATTGGACAGTCAGCGGTGATCCGTTGAGAAATTTTCAGAAGTCACCATTTTTTATGCCATTTTTGGGCGTGAAAAACTACAGCCCAGCGTCTTCTCCCCCAAGAAAGGGCGCAAAGCTGAAGCCCTGCCCCCTGGGAACACGGCCGGAAGGTAAACCTCGAGGCCGTAAAACGAAACTAACAAGCCGCATGAAGGAGTGCTTGCAAAAGACCGAGGGGGAGAAGCGGGAAGATGTCTGCTCCTAAACCTGATGCTGGAGCCGCGCCGACCGCTGGAGCGGCGGCGCCCCGAGGCGTAGTGGTGATCCCCGCGGAGGAACACGAATCAGATTGCTTACCGATGGGAACCGCTGCCTGGCTGGAGCGGGAGGTGGCGAGATTCTGTGTCCAGTTGAGGTCTCAGTCACTGCAACAGGTGCTGGAGTGGAAAGCGGAGGTCCAGAGAATGGTGGCCGTGGTGTGGGCCCGTGAGAGCCAAGCTACCCGTACGGTGTCACGTTGGGAGAAAGGTACCCAGACCATCTCGACCTCGTTGACCTACCTGGAGCTGGAGCCTGTTTCCTATGTGATGGGAGAGTGCCGGCCGGCACCGCTCCCTGGAGCAGCGGCATCACCTGCTATACCATCTCCATTCCCGATGGAAGTTCAAAGCTCCGGGATGCATTGCAGCTGGTCCCAGAATACTGAGCCCCGGGGGCCAAGTGAGCCATACGGCCACATGCAGCAGTGGTAGCGAAATCCCGGCTACCCCAGTTATGCAAGTTTTCATTGGGACTGTTTACAGTTGAAATTCCATTTACAGTTCATGGACCGTGGCTTTGGACTGGAAAGCCAACCCAAAAACTTTTGGGTCTTGTAAATACACTGTGTTCCAAATTATTATGCAAAAAGAGTTTATGAGTGAGGTCAGAAATTTTTTGTTTGTCATTTAAACTCACTGAAAGCAATTGCAGATACCTGTGCAAATTAGTTTGGAAGGTGTGTCCAAATAAAGGCAAGACTACTTAAGAAGGCTGTTCCACATTATTAAGCAGCCTACATTTTTTGCCAAAATGGGAAAGAAAAAGGATGGGTCGGCTGCTGAGAAGCAACAAATTGTGGAGTATTTAGGTCAAGGCATGACTACAATCAACATTGCCAAGACACTTCATTGTGATCATTGCACAATCAAGAAGTATGTAGCTGATTCACAGCACACACGTGTGCATGCTGATAAGGAGAAATTGAGGATCCTTTCCAACAGGCAATTGCGTCAGGTTAAAAGAGCAGCTGCTAAAATGCCTTGTCATAGCAGCAGACAAGTTTTTGAAGCTGCTGATGCCTCCAACGTCCCTCGAACAACAAGATGCAGGGGTCCTTCAGAGGTTTGCAGCTGTGCGTAAGCCATCCTGTCGACCACCTCTATCCACTGCACACAAGCAGAAACGGCTCCAGTGGGCCAAACGATACATGAAGACTGACTTCCAAACTGTTTTGTTCACCGATGAGTGCCGTGCAACGCTCGATGGTCCAGATGGATGGAGTAGAGGATGGCTGGTTGATGGACACCCCATGAAAACACGGCTAAGGAGTCAACAAGGAGGAGGTGGAGTAATGTTTTGGGCTGGAATCATGGGGGGAGAGATTGTTGGCCCCTTTAGGATCCCTGAAGGGGTAAAGATGAACTCCATAATCAATGTGGAGTTTCTAAAACAGCACTTCCTACCATGGTTCAGGAGGAAGAACCGTGCATTCCGTAGCAAGATCATTTTTATGCATGATAATGCACCATCTCATGCTGCAAATAACACATCTGCATCTCTGGCTGCTATGGGCATAAAAGAGGACAAACATATGGTGTGACTACCATCTTCCCCTGACCTCAACCCCATTGAGAACCTCTGGAGCATCATCAAAAGGAGTGTCTATGATGGCGGGAGGCAGTTCACATCTAAACAACAGCTCTGGGAGGATAGTCTGTCCACATGCAAAACAATTGAAGCACAAACCATCCAAAAACTGACAAATTCAAACGATGAGAGAGTTCAGAAGCTTCTTTCAAACAAGGGGTCCTATGTGCAAATGTAACATCACCTAGAATTAAGTTTTGACTTGAAAACTGTTTGATTTCATTTTGTAATAAGCTGATAATGCTTATAATTTCACAATTGACCATTTTGTTTTTCAAAATAAAAATAAAAAGGTTGTGCATAATAATTTGGAACATGTATTTTGAATGGGGGGAACCCCTCGAGCCATACCGTAGGCCCCGGATCCGAGCAGCGCCGGCTGCTGGCACGGGGGCGGCACACATACATACATTAAACAGACATGCAGACACTCAATACGCAGACATGTACACATACAGTACACAGACATGCACACAAACACAGACATGCACATATACGACCATACAGTATAACACAAAAGTAAATACACCCCTCACATTTTTGTAAATATTTTATTATATCTTTTCATGGGACAACACTCAGGATATGACACTTTGACACAATGTAAATTAGCCAGCCCATAGCTCGTATGACTCGCCCACCCCAGGGCTATGGGACACCCGGTGCCGGGCCGGACTAGTCCGGTGGTAGTCAGTGGTGGCTGGGCCCGGCTCCGTGGCCCTGGTGGGTGTCAGTTGAATATGTGGCTTAAGTTAAAGTTTGTGTTCGTGACGCCACCTGTGGTATGCGGCTAATAAGCCGCCGCTGCTGTGTGAGGTCTCCGGGATGATGTTATGGCAGCAATGGTAGTACTGCTCCCCACAGGTGGAGCAATGCCCGGGGCACAGTTGGTGCTTGTAAATGTCTATGCAGATGAAATAACTGAGGCAACTTCAGAGGTGCAGTTCAAGTTCTTTACTCACAGTTCTTGTCAGGGCAGGCAGGACCCTTGGACTGCTGAGACCACTGTCAGGGACCTCCGTCTTCTGGGTGATTCAGAGTGTGAAATCCGGTACCCTCCGCTTAGTGTCTCTTTCTCTGCTGTCTTCACTAGCCTTGCCTGAGATTGGATGGCCCTGGCTTGGCCTCCATTACAGCCTCCAGGCTGGGGGGTCACCTGTCGGCTGATTACCCCTTTTCTGAAGGGCTGCTCTGGGTTCTGGCCCTGGGAGCTTACAACGTCCCTGGGCCTCGGTTTTTACTGTTTGGAGATTGTCTTTTCACTCCTCCAGTCTCTAGGGACCGTCCCCTGTCGCAGCTAATCACTCCACCGATGTCACTGTGGACCAGGCCACCGCAGCCTGCAGCTACTCGTAGCGCCTCTGGGCCCTCGGCTTCGGTACCCAACAAGGACTGCTCGTGGTACCTACAGGACTACCCGCGGCCCTGCGACCCCTTCTGTCTTCTTTCTTTCTTTCCTTTCCTTTCCTTCTTGCCTGCCTCCAGCAGGCCCCCCTCCTCCCTCCTTTCTCTCGTTCTTCTCCTCCAACTACATGCTGCTTCTCTCACTCCCTGAGGTAAACTGAAACTAACTAGACCTTCCTTTCTCTATCTGCTCTCTGGTGGCTCCTCCCACCTCCCCAGTTGCTAAGCTACCACCCTATGGGAGCAGGGATGGGTCTTACAGCCCCTCTCAGCATGCAGCATGGGAGGGTTGCCTGCCACTTTCCCTGGTCCTGTGTGTCCCCAGCAATGGGTGTAGTGTGGATTTACCAGGGGACCGGAGTTCACTCTCTTCCTCTCCCAGAATGGGCATCACACCGCTGGTGGGGTGCAATGACCTGTGGCGACGGAAGCCTCAGGGGCGCCACACTCCCCCACAGCAAATCCCAGCACGTCCTCGGGCTGAAAAACAACAAAAACATGTGGGGAAACTGCAAAAACATTTTTGTATGCAATAACATAAAACAATAAAACATTTCTTCCCTTTATGGGAGGCACATATCATGAACGTTGCGAACTTCTTATAAAGAAACTATGTGTGCACTTTCAGTTCATTGCACAGTTTGGGCACTTCCCCCATAATTCTGGTAGGGGGCACAACAGGTGCAACTAATTACATGGTTGGCTACAACAAGTCCAGTAGCCCGACAGTTCGTTTCTTTCAATCAACAATACGACACAATCAACCAGCCATTAAGTCCAATGGCCTGGTTACATAGGACACATAACCACATACCAGCCACTAAGTCCAGTGGCCTGGCATGACATGACACATACACTTCCACCGGGGCCCACATTCCAGTTCAGTGGCCCGGTAGCACATAACATGGGGGGTGACGTCTTCAAAAAGCATCAGGGGCAGTACAGCAGGAAAGGGTGTCATCTTCGAAAAGAATAAGGGGCAAAACACGAGGGACTTCTTCAAAAAGAATGAGGGGCTATGTACAGTTCAGCATCTCTTCATCTTTACTCACGAGGGTAGATGCTGGGGTCCCACTCCGGCATTGCTCCTGGCAGCAGGTATGCCGACGAGATCATCGTCTGGATGACCCTGGGCGCTGGTCCCTGACCTTCGGCGCTGCTCTGCAGCCTGGATTGGAGTGGGACTGCTTGCAGGTGCTATATGGCGTTGCTGCAGAGGGCTGCTCGTCTGCAGGGGGCTGTTACTGTGATCTTTGGTGTCCTGCTTTGGCCGCGCACCTTGCATCACACAAGCCATGGAGATCCGGGTCTGTGTCTCCTGCGTGGCTGTTGCAGGCCCGCTGCTCACTTGGGCCTGCATTGAGGTAGTGCTGCGGCTGCTGCTGACAGGGGAGACGCTACACGGTGGCATAGTGCGGCGCCACTCCGGTTCTTCTGAGGCCGTCTCCTCCTGCTGGTACTCCTGCACCAATCTCCGGCAGGTCAGCTCGTTTGGCAGTGCGGTTTCCTTGGGGCGCAGGGGCTTTTGCAGTCCCCTACTCTCTATGGGCGCTGCGTCCCAGTGCACTCCCAGGGATGTTGCTCCCAGGAGACTCACAGGGGGACTCGGTAGGGGGCCCACTAGCTGGTCGGGGTCCACCCCTCCCCAGGCTCCGTCTGCGGGGGTTTCGGGCAGGCCTCCGGTGCCCCACCGGGCATCAGCGGGGCTGGCGGGGAAGGCCTGCGGGACAGTGGAGGGACAGGGCGGTGGCGCTTGGTGGGTCAGTGGGTCCGGACGGGTTGGGGCTTCACATTGCTCACCCGGTCGCTGCTCCGCAGCCTCCATCCTGTGGCCCACACTCTCCGGCACCATCGATGTTTCACTCCGCCGGTCCACCTCTGCTTGCAGGTTACGCAGTCTCCGAGCCAGGATTCGCATTTCCTCCCGGAGCAGGTCCAGCTCGGGATCCATCTTCCCGGTCCCTGGGGTACACTCCTGCAGCCTCTCTGCCATGCTGCCGACCTGGGGAACGCTTGCTGGATCACTGCTCGGGTGCTCGACCACGCCACTCGGCTTCTCCCTTTCCCTTCTCGGCGGCGGGGCCGGAGGCTGCACTTGCATCTGGCGCCAGACTGGCGCCCAGCCCATCACGGCCGGCACCGCTCCACTTAGTATCAGGTACATTTTCTTTTTCTTTATCTGTTGGTCGGGCGTTTAAGCTTTTTCTGCCAGCCGGCCAGCTTATTTGGTCGCCGCTTCCTTTTCTTCCGCTTTCTATGGCGGGCACCGCTTCGCGCGCTTTTCTTGGACAAGGGGGCGGGGCTTCTCTTCGCGCCCTTTCTTCTTGCACGCCCCCCTTCTTCCCGCTCTCAGCTGCGCTAATGGCGGCGGTTTCTCAGTAGAGTACACAGTCTGTCACACGGTTCTTCAGGCGCACAGTACCCGGTTAGACCGGGCACGAAATCCTGTTCGTGACGCCAAAAGTTGACTCGCCCACCCCAGGGCTATGGGACACCCGGTGCCGGGCCGGACTAGTCCGGTGGTAGTCAGTGGTGGCTGGGCCCGGCTCCGTGGCCCTGGTGGGTGTCAGTTGAATATGTGGCTTAAGTTAAAGTTTGTGTTCGTGACGCCACCTGTGGTATGCGGCTAATAAGCCGCCGCTGCTGTGTGAGGTCTCCGGGATGATGTTATGGCAGCAATGGTAGTACTGCTCCCCACAGGTGGAGCAATGCCCGGGGCACAGTTGGTGCTTGTAAATGTCTATGCAGATGAAATAACTGAGGCAACTTCAGAGGTGCAGTTCAAGTTCTTTACTCACAGTTCTTGTCAGGGCAGGCAGGACCCTTGGACTGCTGAGACCACTGTCAGGGACCTCCGTCTTCTGGGTGATTCAGAGTGTGAAATCCGGTACCCTCCGCTTAGTGTCTCTTTCTCTGCTGTCTTCACTAGCCTTGCCTGAGATTGGATGGCCCTGGCTTGGCCTCCATTACAGCCTCCAGGCTGGGGGGTCACCTGTCGGCTGATTACCCCTTTTCTGAAGGGCTGCTCTGGGTTCTGGCCCTGGGAGCTTACAACGTCCCTGGGCCTCGGTTTTTACTGTTTGGAGATTGTCTTTTCACTCCTCCAGTCTCTAGGGACCGTCCCCTGTCGCAGCTAATCACTCCACCGATGTCACTGTGGACCAGGCCACCGCAGCCTGCAGCTACTCGTAGCGCCTCTGGGCCCTCGGCTTCGGTACCCAACAAGGACTGCTCGTGGTACCTACAGGACTACCCGCGGCCCTGCGACCCCTTCTGTCTTCTTTCTTTCTTTCCTTTCCTTTCCTTCTTGCCTGCCTCCAGCAGGCCCCCCTCCTCCCTCCTTTCTCTCGTTCTTCTCCTCCAACTACATGCTGCTTCTCTCACTCCCTGAGGTAAACTGAAACTAACTAGACCTTCCTTTCTCTATCTGCTCTCTGGTGGCTCCTCCCACCTCCCCAGTTGCTAAGCTACCACCCTATGGGAGCAGGGATGGGTCTTACAGCCCCTCTCAGCATGCAGCATGGGAGGGTTGCCTGCCACTTTCCCTGGTCCTGTGTGTCCCCAGCAATGGGTGTAGTGTGGATTTACCAGGGGACCGGAGTTCACTCTCTTCCTCTCCCAGAATGGGCATCACACCGCTGGTGGGGTGCAATGACCTGTGGCGACGGAAGCCTCAGGGGCGCCACACGTACAGCAGTGGAAATTTGGTGCCCTATAAATAATTCACACAGACATTAATGAGGGACCATATAACATTATTGAGACACATGACATCAGGGAGGGAAAATGGCTTATAGGGCATAATTTGGCAATTTTCACTTAGGGGTGTACTCACTTTTTCTGCAGGCGGTTTACACATTAATGACTGTTGAGTTATTTAAAGGACACAAAAATGTACACTGTAAGGCCTTGTGCCCACAGGGTGTTTTTTCTAGCGTTTTTCCTTGCTTTTTTAATCAATAAAAAGCAAGGAAAAACCATCCCAGCAAAGTCTATGAGAATTGTGACTTGCTGTGCCCACATTACTTTTTTCCTTGTTGCTGAAAAAAGAAGCAACATGTCAATTGTTTCTCCTTTTTACCCAACTGACCTCAATGGAGTCAGTGAAAAATGCAGGAAAAATGCATGTGTAATACCTACATTGCTTTATTTTTGTATGCTTTTAGACATCACTGGGGTTCCCTGCCATAGAGATGAGTGATCCAGATAGGGAAATATCAGGAAAAAATAGTATGGTCTTTGGCTGGATCAATATCGGACATCATGATCCGATCATTTACCACAAAAGATCTTACCTAGGATCGGTAAATGATTGGATGGCAAAATCCATCCTCTCCGTGCCCATCACAGCCATGTCAAGTATTGGCATGGCTGTGATTGGCCACTGTAAAAAAAAAAAAAATAAAGGAAGCAAAAGGGTTAAAGCAGTACATACTTACATAGTCCCCGTGGCTGCAGTGTTACTTCCGGACCCAGCAATTATCTCTAATGAATATTCACTGCTTTCCCCGCCCACCAGTGTATCTGATTGGCTGCAGTCTGACCCCGCCCCCAGACAGTGTTTGTTGATTGGTTGGAATCACAAGTGCTGTCTCTGGGTCTATATCGTGGCATAAAATAAATAAATAATGCAATTGGCGTAGGATTTCCCCCTGTATTGATACCAGCACAGATAAATCCGGCTACAGGCTGCAGTCCCCAGCCGTGCGCTTTTTTTGGCTGTCAATCAAAATAAGAGGAGCAACATACAACTTTTTTTTTATTTATTATTTACATAAGTAATTAAAAAAAACAGTGTGCAGCCCCCCTCTAATTTTTATAATCAGCCATGATAAAGCCCAATAGCTGGGGGCTGGTATGCTCAGCCTGGGGAGTCCCATGGTTATTGGAGGCCCCTCAGGCTAAGAATAGAAACCTGCAGTTGCCTGAGATTGTCGTATCCATTAGATGTGACAAGCCCAGCACTTTACCCAGCTCTTCCCGATTGCCCTGGGGCGGTGACAATTGGGGTAATGTAAGAGGTTAATATCAGTCCACAGCTGTCACAACTGTCACTAAGCTCTAAATTAGTGATGGCAGGCTAGACGTTCACATGTGACCGCAGGTAACCTGAGTGACGTCACTAGTTGAATCACGTTCATGCTGGCGGATTACCAGGGATTCCTGCAGATCTACCGGCATGAATGCAATTTACCTTGTGACATCACCGGGTTTCCCTGCACCGAGGCCTCGGGGAATTTTCCTGGTCTGTGAAACGACCCGTAGTACAGTAACTCGGGGTTGTCATGGTCATGATACAGGGTTAATATGTCAGCGATCGGGCCCCTGTGATCACTTTCCAGGGACCCGATCACCACAGAGAGGTAAGAGATCCCTCTCCCTGCCTTCTGACTGCTGCGATCGCACTGATCACAGCATTTAGGGGGTTAAATTAACGGGAGCGGCGCGAGCTCCACTCTGAGCAGAGAGAGCTGGGTCCCGGCTGTAACATTAGCCTGAGACCCGGTGGCAACCACAGGGGTCCAGTGCCTGAACCCCACAGTCACCATGACAAAAAAAGTACAAAAAAAGTATGAAATAAAGCATGTGACAAAACGAGAAAACGCATGAAAAAAGCACATTATTTTCGGCAGCTTTTTACCTTTTTTGCTCTGAAAAAAAAGCACCGTGGGCACATAGCCTTATACAAGCTGTACACTGATTACTTTACATTGTATCAGAGTGTCATATTTTCAGTGTTGTCCCATGAAAAGATATAATAAAATATTTACAAAAAGTGAATGGAAGGACGCAGTTCGCTGCTCTCTGAGGAAAGAACTTGCACTCAGCGGATATCCTAACGCATTGACAGTGGGCTTATCCCTTGAGTATTCCGCTTTTTGGGAATTTTTTATTTCTTTTTCAAGCTGCCATATGGTTCCAGAGATATGATTTTATTTAGTAATGACTTTAATGGACTTTACAAGGGGGTGTGGCTCACAGGATTCTCTGGAGGCATCACACGAGGATGGTCTCTAAAATTAGCCTGTGAGCCACACCCCTTTGTAAAGTCCCTAAAAATTATCACTCAATGAAAAAGCCCATATTTCCACAACCATATGGCACATTAAAAAATAAACAAACGACAGAATACTGAGGGGAACAGCAGGAATAAAACAATACCACAAACTGGTCATGTTTTGACATGGTAACAGGTTCTTTTTTAAGAATAAGACCTGAATCAGAATTCACAGCATCACTGTACATTAAGCAGAGTTGTAACTAAAGCTGATGCAGGGGATGCAATGGCTCCTGGACCATATGAGAAGAACAATACAATCAAATTCCTTGGAACATTGGGAGCCCATTTGGAGATTTTGCATTGGGGCCCATGATCTTCCAGTTACTCATCTGCACTTAAGAATAAAGAACCCCATAAAGATCAGACTAATTCTGACTGTACCCGTCTATATTAGTGGACTTGGCCTACTGTAATATGTGGTTGGGGCCTCCCGACTGTTCTCTGACAGATGATGTTTGGGGAAAGAAGGATTCAGCATGTCGGATTTCTGACAGCCCATTTATTTGTTATCTGAGAGATAATCATCCACCAGAGAAATTTATCTACGGCTGTCCTGGAGGGCACAGGAGTGCTAGGCGAGGCGAGTATTCCTCTGTGTGGGGGAGTTATTGGAGATAACAGTCTGCCAAATAATCGGCTGAACCATCAGCCACCAACAGGTACGGGGCACCTATGGTAAGACTTCTGCAGTGGCGAAACTTGATGCTCATCATCCCCAATGCAAAATCTCCATTGGGTCCTCAATTAGTTCTTTAATAGCATTGGTCTTTTTATATAGGCCAAATTGAGTTTTTGGGCCCACTAGGCTTCAGTTCCTGGGTGTCTCATTAGGTACCGGGAAGTACCAAGCGAACAGCAAAACGGAAGGGAAAGGAAACACCCTGTCGATAGGGAAGGGGGAAATGGTAACCCCTGACCAAACCTACTACTGGCCCCTGGCGTCCTTCACCACTCTAGATAGGTTCCACACCTATGCGCTGAGCAGGACACCTGACCCTATCCTGACCCTAGTACTGGGCCCTAGGTAGGGATTGGGTGTATGAGCACTTAGTCAACCCCACTAAGCACTAACGGCGACACAGATAGCACAGAGGGAAAGCACATGAACAACTTCTCCAGATGACTGAGGGAGAAGTAAACTAAAGAACAACAATGTTTCTTCAAATGAGTGCAAGCTGACTGCTGGCATCCAGAGTTTGAATAGGTTTTAAGTCTATCACCAGCACAGATCCAGGGGGAATGAGAGTAATTAAGCACACAAAGTGAAGTACTGGTGATTAACAGCTGAAAGGTGAGGAACTCCGCAGGGTCCTAAAGGGATTAACCTCAAGCAGAGAATGTCAGGTAGCATTTTGTGCAGCCAAATACTGTGACCTTCTACAGCCGGACACCACAGTACTGTCTGCTAAGAGTTACACACCCGTGACACTGGGTACATTTGCAGCCCTTGCATCTATTGTAGTTACACCATTGCACACCATTCAGAATTCACAGCCTCGCTGCACATTGACCAGAAAACATCTAGGTCAGTCAGTATGACATCTTTCAATATCAGTCATTTTGATAATTCTGTCTTTATGTTGTGCACTCAAAATCATATGCAGAAAAACCCATTTCTCCTGCCTACCTTCCATCTCCATTGCCATTAATAGTATACAGTGAGATTTGTCATAAGCATTACATTTCCCAGTTACATTAGATATAAAGGTCATTCATAGATCACAGCCGTGCTTGGTATTCATTCTAGGCAATAGGAGGTATTTTTATATTTACCAAGCTTTAATAACCTGACTTTTCTTATGGAGAGCCATAAGTAGGAAAAGCCGCACTCTCATCCAGTCAAGGTGATACTTATCTTTATGGCTCCGTACACAAGCAAGGTAACATAAAATAAAGCTGTAAATATTCACAATACTACTGACCGAGCAAAATCTAATTTCTCAAAATCTATCACTGGCTGCAACTCAATCTAATAAGATGATTCATTGTAATAGTGGCCAAAGAACTCAATACAATCCCTTAGTTTTAAAAGATCCTCTTGAGTTTTACGATAGCCATACACATTAATCCTCCTTCACACGTCAGTGAAAAACACAGACGTTTTTCACTGACGTGATAAAGGTGCGTATGTACCTCTGTGTGCTATCCGTGATAATACACGGAGATCAGGCACTTATACTCACCTGTCTGTGGTGCTGATGTCTCTGGATGGCTCTGGCGTGTCCGGCTGCCGCTGTCTCCCTCTCTCCCCTCTGCTTTCGGGTCTCCTGTGCAGTGAATATGTATGAGAATAATTTACCGGCCTGGAAGCAGAGACAGCAGCGGTTGAAGACAGCATTGCTGGAGACGGGTGAGTTTGTGACGCCCTGGTCTAGTCACGTCGTCACAAGGTTCTGCACAATCTTTCTCTCCCCGTGCAGGGCTTAACCCCCCATGATTCTGGGAACCTAACCTGCAGTACTGCCTCCACCAGCATTCACAAATCCTAGTTACACCTCGCACCACACCTGTCAGGTACACCAGTGGGCTGCTTAAGCTGGAATAGGGCAGTCCACCTAGGGGTCAGACAGAGTGGTGGGAGGGGGGAAGTCAGCGAATGAGGAAGTGCAGAGCAGAGCTGACAGGCAGAACAGAAGTAGCTCCCAGTGAGTGAGGAGCTGGGAGTAGCAGCTCCCCGAAGTTGAGTGGTAGCCCTTGAGCTGTGAGGAGCTCTGAGGAAGCTGGGAGTTGTAGCTCCCATGGGTGAAGCAGACTAAGTCGCAGGCGGTGGCCTAGACCTAGAGGAGTCGGACCCCCGGTCGCAGGGGATTGAGGCTAGGTGCTTGGGACCTGTCTTGCAGAACGTTCAGCAGCCTTAGCCTAATCACCGGTCCGGGACCAAAGGCACGTCAGGGTACACGGACCGTAGGTTGGGGAGAAGCTTCAGGCGACCCGGCAATTAACCTGCGGAGAACAGGACCTCTATGGGCTGTTCCCACGAAGCTCAGAGTTCGGGGGCACTAGTCCAACGAGGAGAATAGGGCTTTCCAAACAAGCGGTCCACTAAATCCCAAGCGTGAGCTCCTGAGAGCAGGCTCCTTCACTCGCCATAGTGGGGAGCGGGGCTCGGAAAGCTCCAAGCTGACGGACCACAAAGGACACTCTAAATTCTGTGCCAGGAGGCAGGTCACGGACCACCAGGCAGTGCTGCAGGGGACGGGACCCGGACGAGCTCCCCTCAGGAGACAACGGCAGTCAGAGACTTGGTTTACCCTGTTGTCAGCGTCTGCTTTATTGCTGAGTGAGTACCAGATTAACCCCTGCAACCGGCAAGCCTGCGCTCCCCCTCCATCTCATAGCACCATCCAGAGTCCCGGGGTAATCCCCTACTCATGGAGGGTAACGTCATCTTGCTCCACTTCATCACCCCGGGTACTGCCAACGGCAGCGGCGGTACTCACAATTACCGTACACCACGGGTGGCGTCATGAATTATATCTCCCCTGTAAATACCCCCCCCTCTTCATTTTGAGTGTGGCCCCTAGCCCCCGTGTCTGGAGACCTTCGAGCCACGAGTAATCACCACCCCCGGATCCGAGCGGTTCGACCGCTGCAGGGGTGGCACACCTCTAAAAAGCTTTTTATTTTAAATGTACGTGATTTTTCTGGTACGTGTTACACAGATCACACCACTGTGTGATCCGTGGGACATCAGTGATGCCGGAGAAAAACGGACATGTCTCCATGTGGAACACACGAACACGCCGCACGTAACACGGTCAGTGAGAAATCACTGATGTGTGTGCAGACCCATTGATTTTAATGGATTTGCGTATGTCCGTGATTCTGCTACATATAAAAACTGCAACATACGTACTGGTATCACTGATGTGTGAAGGGGGCCTTAGAGGAATGTTAGCAGGACACACTGATTGTCGAACTACCACGTGTACCCTGATACCAAATTTTAGGAGAAAAACAATTGTCTGTTTAAGGCCCCTTTCACACGTCAGTGATTCTGGTACGTTTGTGCTTTTTTTTAAACGTACCAGAATCACTGACATACGCAGACCCATTATAATGAATGCGTCTGCTCACACGTCAGTGATTTTTCACTGCACGTGTCTCCGTGCGGCGTACCCGCGTGTGCGTGATTGCTGCACGGAGACATGTCCATTTTTTTCTGGCATCACTGATGTTCCACGGACCACGCAGTGGTGTGGTCCGTGAAACACGTGCCAGAAAAAAACGTGCATTTAAAATAATAAACATTTTTACTCATCCGGCGTCCAGCGATGTCCTCTGCAGCCCGTGCAGCTTGCTGCTTCTAAGCCGGCTGATTACTGTCGCGCATATTCATTATGCGCGACACAGCCGACCCGGAAGCAGCTGCTGCAGGGGTCAGCGTCGGCCGAATGCTGCACCGCGGGAGCGATCAGCACCATGGAGAGCGGGAGCGGGCGCAGGTGAGTTGATTTCTAAGTGCAATCACGGGCCACGGATAACGGAGCCCGGATTGCACTTAGACAACCCACGTGTGCCGTGATTCACGGCACACGCAGGGACATGTGCGTGTTTTACACGCCAGTGAAAATCGTCACTGTTTTTCACTGACGTGTGAAACGGGCCTAAAGGTAATATGGCAGTAGGATTTCACCCCCAAAATAATTTTAATGTGCATGTAGTGTCGCGGGCGGAGGAGGGGACGCTGCGCTCTCCCACTGCTCGGGTCCGGCTGCTGCTGCTGCTCGGTGGTGGCTCGAGCGGTGAGCCGGATCCCGGGGACTCGAGCGGCGTTCCTCGCCCGTGAGTGAAAAGGGTGGGGATTGGATTGTGGGGATTTGGTTATTGTCCGTGACGCCACCCACGGTTGTGGTGATATTGGTGACACCACCGCTGCTCTGGACGGGGATCCCGGGAGCGATGACAGGGAGCAGCCTGGATGTTATTTCTCCCCTCCGTGGGTAGGGGGTTGGTTGTCCCGGGGCCCGGTGATTGGATAGGGATGGATGGCAGGCGGGTTACGGGGCCTGGCGAGGTGCAGGGTCGCGGGGGCAGCGCTGTGCCGCACGGCACGGTAGTACTCACTCAGCCAATGATGAGGACACAGTTCTCGGTAAAACACACGGCTGGATGGACGGGTCCCACAGACGGCTGCGGTGTTGTTTCTCCCGGCAGGTTGATGGTGACTGCCTCTCCCTGCACCTGTGTACTGTAAACGGTTCCAATGGGTTCCCACCGGTAACCCGCTCCCCAGCTTGGATGGGTGCTGAAGGAGCCCCTTTTGCCCGCAGGCTCTGGCCCTGGGAACTTTAGCCTTGGCGGTGACTGTGTTTCCCTCTCTCGGTTGGACGGTTGCCTTCTCTCGGGACTTGGCTGCTGGGAAACCCAGGAGGTTCCCTTCGCTAACGGATTTGGCAAATTCACGGCGACTCCTAGCCTTGCCGGGGTCCGCAAGCCCCTGTCAGATGGTGCTGACTTCTCTTTGTGTACCGGTCTGGTACCGCCGGGCCACCACCCATCCACGGTCCTTACGGTAAACTCCGATAGGCCACTCCTACAGACGGTCACCACCGTCTGCCAACCTTGCTGATCTGTCTGGGCCACACACCCGGACCAACTTCTGTCTGCTCCTTTACCACTTTCCTCCTTCCTCTCACTTTCACTCCCCAACTGAAACTGACTCTTTTCCCGCCTCCAGGACTGTGAACTCCTCGGTGGGCGGGACCAACCGCCTGGCCCACCCCCTGGTGTGGACATCAGCCCCTGGAGGAAGGCAACAAGGGTTTCTGTCTGACTTCGGTGTGCCTGACCGGGAGTGTGGGGTGTGTTGGTGTTGTTCTCTGTGGCCCCTGGCTTGTCCAGGGCGCCACATTCCCCCTTAGTAAAATGCAGACGGTCCGCGGGCTGCCCGTCCATTACCGGTTTTATTTTCACAAACTGAAAAAGATAAACGGTAAAACAGATAACAAGCATAATAACATCTTCCCACATCGGGAGGTACTCTTACTTAAAACGTTGCAAACGGTAACGGCTTCCGCTCTCTCCCACCCAAGTAACCTGGCCCTGATGCTGCCCCTAAGCAAACAGGCAGCACCCCTTGACCCCAGTCCAGCACAAGTTACCCGAGCGGGTTCTGTCCTTTTCAGGGGACCCACGTCCATGGGGAACCCCTGAAACCCCCAGAGGATCGCCACCGGTTCCGGTGGTGGCTGGGCCCCAGTCTGCTCCGCTGCGGGCCCTTCCTCCAATCTGCCTCTCCGGAGGCGGCAACGGTGGAAGCCAGAAACATAATTATTTACAAGCCACAAGTTCGTGGTTGCCTTGCTAGTTCTCAGGCTTGTCCATAAGGAGTCCCTTATGCAAAACTTGTAGACAGTCCCCACGGGGACAACGGTGCTGGCAACGAACGGTTTCAATCAGGCTGACAATAAGGTAAATCTTCGGTTAATCATTCACTTATCATTCTTTCAAATGGTACTTTTAACACTGGTGGTTCCAACGGGGGACAATTGCAACGGGACTCCGCTGCCATCACTCTGATTCCTCTGAGTCAGCTGGGGGAGGAGGTGCGGTGGACACTCGGGCCTCCTGGCTGCCCCTCAGCTCTGCATCCAATGCGAACCACCCCCTCTCCCCACAGTGCCGGCTATACTGCACCAGGTCTCTGGGCATCAGATTGCGGCCGGGATGCTCCTCCGGCAGGTGGGCATTAACATCCCGCCGGGCTATAAAGACTTCGGCCTCCAGGCCCGGTTCATAGATGAAACCATAGCCCCGGCGGACATCAAACCGCCTCACCTGCCCTTCATACAGGGGGCCCCGGACACGGAAGGTCGCTTGACGGAGGCTCTGTTTCTCCCGGATCGTACGGGCCACCAACTCCGCCTTCTTCCTCTCTCTCTCGGCAATCTCTGGGCCCAGCGGTGTCGGTTCCCTGTCCCAATACGGAGCTGCTGCGAGCTCCGGCGCACGGGTCGGGCCCCGCGAGACCTTCTGGACACTGCCCACCACTGGTGATCTGGGTGGAAGGTCCCGCGGTGACTTGGCCTGGGGTGCTGCCTTGCAGCTGCAACCCGGCGCAACCTCAGCCGAGGTGTGGGGGATGGGCACAGGGGTCCTCTTCCGCCGGGCCTCCTGCACGGAGCGGCCTGTCGGCTCCGGCTCGGGAAGTTTTTCAGGGGATGCCTCCGGCTCAGGCTTCTGCACCTTCCAGGGTAGCACTTCCGGTCGGTCACGGGCTCCAGCTACAGGTCGATCCGCCTGGGCGGACATGCAAGGTACCGCTACCAGTTGCGGGGGCAGCGGGCCTAGTGGCGGGGTCACGGCAGCCAATATGGGTAGCGAGGGAGGTAGCAGGGCGAGCGAGTTTAAACCGGGTCCCGCAGCCGCGATGACCGACCCACTAGGGGTACCGGGGCGTGGGTCACTCACCCTCCCGTCCGAAACTCCCTCCTCTTCGCGTCTCCGTACGGTTGCTATAACCTCCGCCATGTCGGCCTCCCACTCCCACTCCTCCAAGAGGAGCTGCATCTTGACCTGCAGCCGTTGTTGGAGCTGCGCGGTCCGGATCTCCACCCACGCTGCGGTTCCAGGCGCGGGGGCTACGGTGCTACGGAACGGCATGAACATCTTTCTGGCGACCTCTTCCAGGAACCAGCAACAAGAATGCCGCAGGGTCCTGGCGTCCCTGCTTTTATAGCCGCGGGCTACATGCGGCCAGACGCCATCAGTCCCCCTTAGTCTCTTTCCGGCTCCTCCTCTATAGGGGCGGGGTTTGGGCCTTCGCGCCTCCACTGCTCGAGGAGACGCTCGAGCGGAAACTTTTCGCGCCCAAGATGGCGGCTTCTGCAAATTTTCAGCCGGACACCTCCGGCAGTAACAAGGCGCACCTCTACCAGACGGCAGAGCGGTAAGATCCTGTTCATGACGCCAAGTTGTCGCGGGCGGAGGAGGGGACGCTGCGCTCTCCCACTGCTCAGGTCCGGCTTCTGCTGCTTCTGCTGCTCGGTGGTGGCTCGAGCGATGAGCCGGATCCCGGGGACTCGAGCGGCGTTCCTCGCCCGTGAGTGAAAAGGGTGGGGATTGGATTGTGGGGATTTGGTTATTGTCCGTGACGCCATCCATGGTTGTGGTGATATTGGTGACACCACCGCTGCTCTGGACGGGGATCCCGGGAGCGATGACAGGGAGCAGCCTGGATGTTATTTCTTCCCTCCGTGGGTAGGGGGTTGGTTGTCCCGGGGCCCGGTGATGGGGTAGGGATGGATGGCAGGCGGGTTACGGGGCCTGGCGAGGTGCAGGGTCGCGGGGGCAGCGCTGTGCCGCACGGCACGGTGGTACTCACTCAGCCAATGATGAGGACACAGTTCTCGGTAAAACACACGGATGTATGGACGGGTCCCACAGACGGCTGCGGTGTTGTTTCTCCCGGCAGGTTGATGGTGACTGCCTCTCCCTGCACCTGTGTACTGTAAACGGTTCCAATGGGTTCCCACCGGTAACTCGCTCCCCAGCTTGGATGGGTGCTGAAGGAGCCCCTTTTGCCCGCAGGCTCTGGCCCTGGGAACTTTAGCCTTGGCGGTGACTGTGTTTCCCTCTCTCGGTTGGACGGTTGCCTTCTCTCGGGACTTGGCTGCTGCGAAACCCAGGAGGTTCCCTTCGCTAACGGATTTGGCAAATTCACGGCGACTCCTAGCCTTCCCGGGGTCCGCAAGCCCCTGCCAGATGGTGCTGACTTCTCTTTGTGTACCGGTCCGGTACCGCCGGGCCACCGCCCGTCCACGGTCCTTACGGTAAACTCCGATAGGCCACTCCTGCAGACGGTCACCACCGTCTGCCAACCTTGCTGATCTGTCCAGGCCACACACCCGGACCAACTTCTGTCTGCTCCTTTACCACTTTCCTCCTTCCTCTCACTTTCACTCCCCAACTGAAACTGACTCTTTTCCCGCCTCCAGGACTGTGAATTCCTCGGTGGGCGGGACCAACCGCCTTGCCCACCCCCTGGTGTGGACATCAGCCCCTGGAGGAAGGCAACAAGGGTTTTTGTCTGACTTCAGTGTGCCTGACCGGGAGTGTGGGGTGTGTAGGTGTTGTTCTCTGTGGCCCCTGGCTTGTCCAGGGCGCCACAGTAGTTCTTTCAAAGAAAAGTTCAGCAATACCTTTATATGGCTAGTCTGTTAGAAATCAATGATTAAATAGATGTGCAAAAGAGGCTGAAGGACTATGAAGAACTATGGAGATCTGAAGCCTCTGTCATTCCCAGAAGCAGAAGGAGGCACTGCTGGGTGGGGAATAGAGCTGGAGTGACAGAGGCTTCAGATCTACCATTGTCTTTCAGCCTCATTTGCATATCTATTTAAACATTGATTTCGCAGTATCGGAGGAACGGACTGGCTATGTAATGGTATTGCTGGGCTTGCATTTGAAAGAGCTACATGCTTATTACAATAATTTGGGAGGGTGAAATCGTGCTGACAGATTCCCTTTACAGCTGGTCTTATAGCTGGACTAGCTCTCCCTTTTTTTAATGAATATTTTGTGGCAGGGATCTCCAGACATTGCTAGGTTGAATGGGTCTATTTTGAGGAGGTTAATGGAGCTTTCAGAAGGTATGATAGAGAATATTTTTTAACTGTTAGAAACTGGGCAGTAATCAGATGGATTGTGCAAGTTCTGGGCTATTTCTAAACAATTATACAAGTGCTGGAAATTCTATAAAAAAAAAACTTTGGGGATTGAAGGATCTTTGGATTTTGCCGCTTTTGGCATAATTATCACTTGAAGTTTTTGACTATTCCTAATATTGATTGGTGGAAAAGAAAATATATTATGTGTGTTAAAGACATTTAAATAGGGACATAATGACACTTCATCGTTGGTTAACACTAATAATATAGGACATGAGCACCTTTTTACTGTAGGTACTTTCAAAGTACAACAGGTTTAAAAAAAATGGAAGGGAAAGAAAGGTTTAGAATAGAATCTTATAATAGGAAAACACAGGAGTGTTGGATAAATATATACAGAAGTGTAATGAGAGCTTCAATTAGTTCAAACCACAAAGGGGTGTATAGCACAAGCTATAATTTTATCCATAGTTGTTAAATCGAATGACTCTATCAAAAATAGGAGCTGGCCAAGATGCTTTGTTGTGGAGACAGACTTCTCTACCCAGCCATGATAAAGCTGACAGCTGGAAGCTGGTATTCTCAGGCTGGGGAGGCCCATGGTTATTGGGCCCCCCAGCTTAAAAATAGCAGCCTGCAGCCGCCCAGAATTGTCTCATCCATTAGATGCGACAATCCCAGCACTTTACTTGGCTCTTCCCAATTCCCCTAGTGCAGTGGCAATCGGGGTAATAAGGGGTTAATGACAGCTCACAGCTGCCACTAAGCTCTAGATTAGTAATGGGAGGCATCTATGAGACCCACCATTACTAATCTGTAAGTATAAAGATATAAACACAAACACCGAAAAAAATCTTTATTTGAAATAAAATACAAAAAAAACAGCACCCTCTTTTACCCCTTTATTAACTCCCAAAAACCAAGGTCCAACGTAATCCACATAAGGCCCCACAACAATTCTGGCTCTGTTAGATACTGAAGTCACAGCATGCGGGCACAGAAGTTGACCGCATGCTGTGGCGTCAGGCAGAGACTAATTGAGCCGCAACGATGAGCGGTGAAGTCACTTAAGTTTATTTGTGGTCACAGCTGGAGGTTCACATGGTACCCTAGAGTTGACCACAGGTAAACTGACCTCAGGTAACCTCATTAAATTCAGTGACCTCACCTCAAGTGAGGTCACTAAGTTCACTGATTTGCATCTTCTAGCAGAAAACCGCGGGGTTTTTTGCCAAGAGATGCAGATTTGTTGCTGAAATTTATACACCATATTCCTGCACCAAATCCGCATCTTCTGGCAAAAAGACGCATCAACACACGATGCGGTTCTGATGCGATAGTGATGCGATTTTTTTACCAGGAGATTCAGATTTGGTGCAGGAATATGGTGAATAAATTTCAGCAACAAATCTGCATTTCTTGGCAAAAAAAAGCACAAAATTGTTTTTGATGCCATTCTGTTGCAGTTTTCCGCCAGGAGATGCAAATTTGGTGCTGAATGTATACACCAGATTTCGGCACCAAATTTCCACCTCCTGGCAGAAAAACGCATCGAAACTGTGTCAAAACTGTTTTTGTGCATTTTTTTTGCCAACAGATGCAGATTTGGTGCTAAAATATATACACCATATCACTGCACCAAATCTGCATCTCCTGGCAAAAAAAGTATCAAAACTGCATCATAACATGGCAACCTCCAGCTACTGTATGACCGCAAATAAACTGAGTGACATCACTGCTCATCGCTGCAGCTAACTCAGTCTCTGCCTGAAGCCACAGCGTGTGGACGTGTTCTGTGCCCACGCGCTGTGCCTTCAGTATGTATGTAGTAGAGCTGGAATTGTCGTAGGACCTCGTATGGATTACGTTAGAACTGAGTGTTTGGGGTTAATAAAGAGTTGAAAGAAGGCTTTTTTTTGTATTTTATTTTAAATAAAGGATTTTTTCGGTGGTTGCGTTTATTCTTTTTCGCTTACAGATTAGTAATGGGGGGGTCTCATAGATGCCTCCCATTATTAATCTAGGGCTTAGTGGCAGCTGTGAGCTATCATTAACCCCTTATTACCCTAATTGCCACCGCACCAGGTCAATTGGGATGAGCCGGGTAAAGTGCTGGGATTGTTGCATCCAGTGGATGCGACAATTCTGAGTGGCTACAATAACTATGGGCCACACCTGCCTGAGAATACCATCCCCCAGTTGTTGGCTTTATGATGGCTGGGTATCAAAATTGGGGGGGGCTGCACACTGTTTGTTTTAACTATTTATTTAAATAAAAAAAAAAGCTGCAAAGCTGCATGGGGTCCCTTTTTATTTTGTTACACAGTCAAAATATGCACATGGTTGGAGGCTGTAGCCATATGCTTTATCTGTGCTGGGTATCATAGTAAGAGGGGAACCTGCGCCAATGTTGTAATTCATTTAGTTATTTATTTTAACACCACGATAGGGACACATAGTGTCTGTGATTGGTTGCAGTCAGACACGCTGTCTCACAGGGTGGGGACGCAGTCTGACTGCATCCAATCAGAGAAACCTGGACTGCCAGTGGGCAGGGGAAGCAGTGAATACGCATGAGGTGAATGAGTGGCCCTGGAAGTTGAGTGACAGCCGCATGGCAGACTGGTAAATATAACGCACCTGCTCTATCCCTATTTTATTTCTTTTTCCTTTTTTTTTTTTTAATTATCCGATTGTCCGGATCTGGATAGTTACCCTGAGTTCTCTGAGAACTCCGGACCCTGGATCGGCACACAGGTACTAGGTTACCAGCGTGGATCTGGACTTTTACAGTATGCGTTTGCCCATCACTAATCACCACTGATCATCTGCATTTTTATTTATTCCTGGTTTTGGCTTACAAATAATGAGGTAAAAAACCTCACCAAATACCCAGCATGTGCACATGGCCTTAATGAATCAGGTTCATCTGACGAGTGGTGTGCACCTCCTGACTGAACATCACAGCTCGTCATGAATTAGACAAGCTGTAGAGTGACACCACCGTGCCCCATCACACCCCAGCTCTGCCAATTTTGGTCGATCTGGTAGAAACTGACATAAAAATACCCAAAGTCACAATATTTTTGCACAAAAATGTGGCGATTTTTCAGAGCAATTTATACCATAATTCTATCTACATTGCTTTGATAAGTCGAAGCCTAAGGCTGTTGCGCACGCTGAGTTTTTTGTTGCAGATTTGGTGTAGTTTATTGTCCAGATTGTTACCCAAATCTGCATGTATCTCCTCTCAGCAAAGTCAATGAGTATTCTGAAGTGCTGTGCGCACGTTGCTTATTTTTTCCTTGCAGTTTGGGTGCAGAAAAAATCTGTAGCATGTCAATTCTTGGCGTGTTTTTTTCCCTGCGTTTTTTAGCTCTTGCAGGCATTGATTTAAAAAAAAATGTATTGCAAAAATGCACCAAAAATCGCACAAAAAACACAACAAAAATGTATGCAATTTGTGCTGCGTTTTTCTGCAACAAGGTGCATTTTTTGGTGCAGAAAATTTCTGCACCTAATCTGCAACATGCACACATAACCTAAGGTACTTTACACGTTGCGACATCGCTAGCATTTGCTGGCGATGTCGAGCGCGATTGCACCCGCCCCCGTCGCACGGCCGATATGTGATCGCTGCCGTAGCGAACATTATCGCTACGGCAGCGTCACACGCACATACCTGCTCTGCGACTTCGCTGTGACCGGCGAACCGCCTCTGTGGCGCCCTGGACAAGCCAGGGGCCACAGATAACAACACACACACCCACCCCCAGCAGTTCACAGCAGACATCCCCAAAGTGACCTGCTTTCTGCCTCGGGCTCAGACAGGCACACCAGGTGGGCAGAGTCAGGAGATGGAGACGCCCACCCAGGGGTTTGGCTGGCCTGAGGCAGGAAACAAGCCCAGTCAAGTCCTAGGAGAGGAAGAGAGAGGAGGTCTGCAGAGAGGCAGACGCAGACTGGGGCCTAGGATTGGAGCCTAGGGCCCTCGTGCAGCAGAGAGTCAGGCAGACGGTAGTGGCCGTCTGCAGGGAGCCGGGGAGACAGTTGGTGGAACCGTAGGTAGCCGGGGTGGGCGGTGGCCCACCGGTACTGAACCGGGGAGCCAGCTGGAAGCCGGAACGCAGGAGGAGTGTGCACGGAGGTGAAAGAAAGGACTTATACCACCAAACTGGGTCAGGGGAGAAACAACAACCGCAGCCGTCTGTGGGACCCGTCCATCCAGCCGTGTGTTTTACTGAGAACTGTGTCATCATCATTACCGGCTGAGTGAGTACCACCGTGCCGTGCGGCACCGCGCTGCCCCCCGCGACCCTGCACCTCACCAGGCCCCGCACCTGGCCTGCCCTCCCTCATCCTCCACCCCATCACTGGGCCCCGGGACAACCAACCCCTACCCACGGAGGGGAGAACTAACAACTCTGCTGCTCCCTGTCACCGCTCCCGGTATCCCCATACAGAGCAGCGGTGGTGTTACCAAAAATTACCACAACCGTGGGTGGCGTCACGGACAATAAATCTCCCTTACCAAATCCCCTTTTACTGTGGAGCCTGGGATCACAGACCGAGTCACGCCACCGTGATACCCACAGAAGTGACCCCGTGGCCCGGATCTGAGTACCCCGTGGTCCCTGGGCGACACATTTGGCGTCACGAACAGGATCCTACCGCTCTGCCGTTTGGTAGAGGTGTGCCTTGTTACCGCCGGAGGTGTCCGACCGGAAAATTTCAGAAGCCGCCATCTTTGGCGCGAAAATTTCCCGCTCGAGCGTCTTCCCCGAGCAGGAAAGGCGCGAAAGTGGAGCCCCGCCCCCTGAAGAAGGAAGTGCTAAAAAGAGGCTAAGGGGGACAGGATGGTGTCCGGCCGCATGTGAACCGCGGCTCTGGAAGCAGGGACGCCAGGACTCTGCAAGTGTTTTGTTCCTGGAACACCGCTGCGCGAGATGTCCCGTCCGTCCAGCACCGCTGATGACAACGACCCCGGCAGTCCGCCCGGCCGCGACGGAGATGACGACGGCTCCGGCAGTCCGCCCGGCCGCAACGGCAGTGAAGCACCCATCCCATTAACTATCTGGGCAGCCTGGTTCTGGACTGGGGTCAAGGGGTGCTGTCCATTTGCTTAGGGGCAGCATCAGGGCCAGGTTGTTTGGGTGGGTGACTAAAGGACCCGTTCCGTTGCCATTATTAAAAGTGTTTATTTTTGTTGCAACATTGAAGTAATGTGCATCCCGTTGTGGGAAGATTGAAAATGCTTGTGTTTAATGTTTTAATCTTCTGCAGTTAAAAAAAAAAAGAAAATAAAACCTGTGATGGACGGGCAGCCCGAGGACAGTCTGCATTTTGCTAAGGGGGAATGTGGCGCCCTGGACAAGCCAGGGGCCACAGATAACAACACACACACACCCCCACCCCCAGCAGTTCACAGCAGACATCCCCAAAGTGACCTGCTTTCTGCCTCGGGCTCAGACAGACAGGTGGGCGGAGTCAGGAGATGGAGACGCCCACCCAGGGGTTTGGCTGGCTTGAGGCAGGAAACAAGCCCAGTCAAGTCCTAGGAGAGGAAATAAGAGGAGGTCTGCAGAGAGGCAGACGCAGACTGGGGCCTAGGATTGGAGCCTAGGGCCCTCGTGCAGCAGAGAGTCAGGCAGACGGTAGTGGCCGTCTGCAGGGAGCCGGGGAGACAGTTGGTGGAACCGTAGGTAGCCGGGGTGGGCGGTGGCCCACCGGTACTGAACCGGGGAGCCAGCTGGAAGCCGGAACGCAGGAGGAGTGTGCACGGAGGTGAAAGAAAGGACTTATACCACCAAACTGGGTCAGGGGAGAAACAACAACCGCAGCCGTCTGTGGGACCCGTCCATCCAGCCGTGTGTTTTACTGAGAACTGTGTCATCATCATTACCGGCTGAGTGAGTACCACCGTGCCGTGCGGCACCGCGCTGCCCCCCGCGACCCTGCACCTCACCAGGCCCCGCACCTGGCCTGCCCTCCCTCATCCTCCACCCCATCACTGGGCCCCGGGACAACCAACCCCTACCCACGGAGGGGAGAACTAACAACTCTGCTGCTCCCTGTCACCGCTCCCAGTATCCCCATACAGAGCAGCGGTGGTGTTACCAAAAATTACCACAACCGTGGGTGGCGTCACGGACAATAAATCTCCCTTACCAAATCCCCTTTTACTGTGGAGCCTGGGATCACAGACCGGGTCACGCCACCGTGATACCCACAGAAGTGACCCCGTGGCCCGGATCTGAGTACCCCGTGGTCCCCGGGCGACACACCTCCTTTCTAAGGGGGCGGTTCGTTCGACGTCACAGCAGCGTCACTGAACTGCCGCCCAATAGAAAAGGAGGAGAGGAGATGAGCGGCCGGAACATGCCGCCCACCTCCTTCCTTCCTCCTTTTCCAATGGATGCAGGTAAGGAGATGTTTGTCGTTCCAGCGGCGTCACACATAGCGATGTGTGCTGCCGCAGGAACGACAAACAACATCGTTACTGCAGCAGCACCGATATTATGGAAATGAGCAACATTTCAACGAGCAACGATTTTTCGCTCGTTGATCGTCGCTCATTGATGTCACACGCTGCGATGTCGCTACCGGCACCGGATGTGCGTCACAAACGACATGACCCCGACGATATATCGGCAGCGATGTCGCAGCGTGTAAAGTACCCCTAAATCTGTACTGTATAAAGGCATGTGCACACAGTGAGTACTTGCATTATATATATCTGAAGAGAAAAACAGGAAGAACGCTGTCAAAAAATACCCCTGAGATTTGGCCACATTTTTTATTTATTTTTTTCCATTCAATTGAATGGTTGAAAAACACTGCAAAAATACCAAAAGAATATACAGTATATATCTTGATATATTACTGATTACTTTGCTTGCGCTGCAACTTGCAAGCAAGCCATAAAAATGTTTCTATTCACTAAAAAATCTTGGAAAAATTCAGGAATTCATGTACCGTACATACAAGACATAGAAAAACGTCAAACACCGCATCATACAACAGTTAAACAATATCTACATAAAAACTAGAAATTCCTTTGAAGATGATTGCTGCTCTATAACAATATGCTGCGTGTTGGAGTCCCTTTAAGGCATTGGCATCGGTGTCCCTAATGGCCTTTCAGGCATGGCTCCAACATGAGAGGGAACTCCAGGTGCTGATCTCATGGGCACTGACTAAACCTCTTCAGACGGATTCTGGAGTTTGTCAGAGTTTACTTTAAAATCAAACACCCAATGTGATGGCGCAGAACCTGGATACTAAGTGCTCCATATCTCTGCCGTGCCTAATCCCTAAATGACAACTTAGATCTTTCATAGATTTTTATATTCACATAAATTATCAGTTCAGTAACTATAATGAGCCCATGTCAGCCATGTACGCTGCAGGGTTTCTGGGAAACGATTCCTTTAAGTTACTTGTTTAGATGAGATTCTTTCCAGCCATTCCTATATACCATATGTCACAAATCACAGCATTCTCTGCAGCCTGTTCTATGTCGCCCGCTCACATGTGTTTGTTGCGTTATGTCTAAAATGTGATCTCACAACGGTGTTTCTAAAATAGTTTTACGACTCTTTTTCATTCCTTACTATCCAGTTTTCAATGTGAACCTGTCACTTGAAAACGTCGACCAAACTACCAGCATCATGTCATGGAGTCAGGGGCGTAAACAGAGACTAAAAAGGTCAAGGGCCACAAGTCACAAATTGATTTCCCCTATAGGACACAAGCTAAAATCCATACACTTATTTTTATATATATGCTACGGTAGCTGTAGTATCTGGTGTTGCCCGGGATAGTAACTAAGTGTCTCTCTCACTCTACTTCACTCCTTCTCTCCCTCTGTCTGTCTGCCTCCCTCCCGCCCTCTCTGTCTCATTCACTGTGTGTGTCTGTCTGTCTACCTCTCTGTCTGCCTCTCTCTCTGTGTGCCTGTCTGTCTCCCTCTCTACCTGCCTCTTTCTCTAGCTGTGTCTTTCTCTCTGTCTCTGTGTGTCTCTGTCTCTGTGTGTCTCTGTGTCTGTGTTTCTGTGTGTCTCTGTCTCTGTGTCTGTCTCTGTTTTATGTGTCTATGTTTCTGTGTGTGTCTCTGTATCAGTCTATTTGTGTGTGTCTCTGTGTTTCTGTGTGTGTTTCTGTTTGTGTGTGTCTCTGTCTCTGTATGTGTCTCTGTGTGTGTGTCTCTATGTGTCTCGGCCTCTATGTGTCTCGGTCTCTCTGTGCCTTTGTCTCTTTGTGGGTGTCTCTGTGTGTCTCTGTGTGTGTGTGTGTGTGTGTGTCTCTGTGTGTATGTCTCTGTGTGTCTCTTTGTCTCTGTATGTCTGTGTGTGTGTGTGTGTGTGTCTGTTTCTATGTGTCTCTGTTTCTGTGTGTCTCTGTTTCTGTGTGCCCCTGTCTCTGTGTGTCTCTGTCTTTGTATCATTCTGTGTATGTGTCTGTGTTTCTGTGTGTGTTTGTGTGTCTCTGTGTTTTTCTGTGTCTCTGTCTCTGTGTGTGTCTCTATGTGTCTCTGTATCAGTCTCTGTCTCTGTGTGTGTTTCTGTCTCTGTGTGTTTCTGTCTCTGTGTGTCTGTCTTTGTGTGTGTCTCTGTGTGTGTATCCCTGTGTGTCTCTATCTGGGTGTTTCTGTCTCTGTATCAGTCTCTCTGTATGTCTCTGTGGGTCTCTGTGTGTATCTCTGCCTCTATGTGTCTCT
This sequence comes from Anomaloglossus baeobatrachus, assembly GCF_048569485.1. Lineage (NCBI taxonomy): Eukaryota > Metazoa > Chordata > Amphibia > Anura > Aromobatidae > Anomaloglossus > Anomaloglossus baeobatrachus. Next base: position 415,763,525 of record NC_134357.1, on the reverse strand, counting down.
ATCTGTGTGTGTGTGTGTGTGTGTGTGTGTGTGTCTCTCTGTTTCTGTGTGTCTCTCTCTGTCATTGTGTGTCTGTGTGTGTGTGTGTGTGTGTGTGTGTGTGTGTGTGTGTGTGTGTGTCTCTGTCTCTGTGTCTTCCTCTAAGTGTCTGTGTCTTTGTGTGCATCAATGCTTTTGTATGCTGTGTTCAGCAGTGAACGCTGTGTGCAAGTGAAGGTTTAAGAGAACAGCAGCCAAGAAAGTGCGGCTGACGGCACGAGCACTGTGGTCTCCGGCAATCTACCCAGGGGCTGCAGAATAGATCGCTGACGTTGGCGAGTGGGTCCCTGTCTGTCCAGGCACTTGCTCAGGTGCGGACGTCAGGGCCCCTCACCCCTGGGCCCGGTCACGGTTGTGACCCTTGCAACCGCAATCATTCCACCCCTGACTCCACTAACTTCTATCTGGTGATCAGCAGTGAGCCACATGTCCGGAGCAGGCGAGCCACAAGTGGCTCGCGAGTTACAGGTTGGGGACCCCTGAGCTAGAGCAAAGAAAAAGAGAAGCAGTGAAATAGACTGTGTGCAGAATTATTAGGCAAATGAGTATTTTGATCACATGATAATTTGTATTCATGTTGTCTTACTCCAAGCTGTATAGGTTTGAGAGCCAACTACATATTAAGTAAATCAGGTGATGTGCATCTCTGTAATGAGGAGGGGTGCGGTGTAACACCCTATATAAGGTGTGCTTAATTATTAGACAACTTCCTTTCCTTTGGCAAAATGGGTCAGAAGAGAGATTTGACAGGCTCTGAAAAGTCCAAAATTGTGAGATGCCTTGCCGAGGGATGCAGCAGTCTTGAAATTGACAAACTTTTGAAGCATGATCACCGAATAATCAAGCCTTTCATGGCAAATAGCCAACAGGGTCGCAAGAAGCGGGTTGGGCAAAAAAGGCGCAAAATAACTGCCCATGAATTGAGGAAAATCAAGCATGAAGCTGCCAAGATGCCATTTGCTACCAGTTTGGCCATATTTCAGAGCTGCAACATTACTGGAGTATCAAAAAGCATAAGGTGTGCCATACTCAAGGACATGGCCAAGGTAAGGAAGACTGAAAAACGACAAACTTTGAACAAGAAACATAAGATAAAACGCCAAGACTGGGCCAAAAGATATCTTAAGACTGATTTTTCAAAGGTTTTATGGACTGATGAAATGAGAGTGACTCTTGATGAGCCAGATGGATGGGCCAGAGGCTGGATCAGTAAAGGGCAGAGAGCTCCACTCCGACTCAGACACCAGCAAGGTGGAGGTGGGGTACTGGTATGGGCTGGTATCATCAAAGATGAACTTGTGGGACCTTTTTGGGTTGAGAATGGAGTGAAGCTCAACTCCCAGACCTACTACCAGTTTCTGGAAGACAACTTCTTCAAGCAGTGGTACAGGAAGAAGTCAGTATCGTTCAAGAAAAACATGATTTTCATGCAGGACAATGCTCCATCACATGCATCCAACTACTCCACAGCTGGCCAGTAAAGGTCAAAAAGATGAAAAAATAATGACATGGCCCCCTTGTTCACCTAATCTGAACCCCATAGAGAACCTGTGGTCCCTCATAAAATGTAAGATCTACAGGGAGGGAAAACAGTACACCTCTCGGGAGGGCTGTATTTTGCCTTCATGCTGCCCTAGGCACTTTAACACTAGAACTACTGGACTCGTGACACCTATATAGAAATACATGGTGCAAAGTAGTCAAAATGACTACCTCAGTAGTTTTAGTGTTAAGTGGTCGCGCCCCTTAGTGACAACGTAAAACTGAGTTTTCGCACACGACATCTGTTTAAGGCAGATCTACTCTGTAAAACACTTTAACAAGTATCAATGAGAAACGAAGGGCACTAACCCCCCCAATGGGGATCACGACAGGCACATCAAAACATAGCAGGAGTATAAAATATTCCCACCACACCGTACCCACTTATATACTGTGACTGTCACACTGCCCCTAATAAACTAAAACACCACACTGTCCTCACTTATAAACTACTATATACCCACCACACCTTCCTCAATTATGAAATATGATCTGTACATTGTGAGGAGGGAGCAGCATGATGTCAGGACAATGTCCCATGCATGCTCCCCCCTCCTCACAATGTCCCATGCATGCTGCCCCCTCCTCACAATGTCCCATGCATACTGCCCCCTCCTCACAATGTCCCATGCATGCTGCCCCCTCCTCACAATGTCCCATGCGTACTGCCCCCTCCTCAAAATGTCCCATGCATGCTGCTCCCTCCTCACAATGTCCCATGCATACTGCCCCCTCCTCACAATGTCCCATGCATACTGCCCCCTCCTCACAATGTCCCATGCATGCTGCTCCCTCCTCACAATGTCCCATGCATACTGCCCCCTCCTCAGTTTCCCATGCATGCTGCCCCCTCCTCACAGTGTCCCATGCATACTGCCCCCTCCTCACAATGTCCCATGCATACTGCCCCCTCCTCACAATGTCCCATGCATGCAGCCCCCTCCTCACAATGTCCCATGCATACTGCCCCCTCCTCACAATGTCCCATGCATGCTGCCCCCTCCTCACAATGTCCCGTGCATGCTGCCCCCTCCTCACAGTGTCTCGTGCATGCTGCCCCCTCCTCACAGTGTCCCATGCATACTGCTCCATCCTCACAATGTCCCATGCATGCTGCTCCATCCTCACAAATGTTCCATGCATGCTGCTCCCTCCTCACAATGTCCCATGCATGCTGCTCCTTCCTCACAGTGTCCCATGCATGCTTCCCCCTCCTCACAGTGTCCCATTCATACTGCTCCATCCTCACAGTGTCCCATGCATGCTGCCCCCTTCTCACAGTTTCCCATGCATGCTGACCCCTCCTCACAATGTCCAATGCATGCTGCCCCCTTCTCACAATGTCCCATGCATGCTGCTCCCTCCTCACAATGTACCATGCATGCTGCTCCCTCCTCACAATGTCCCATGCATGCTGCTCCCTCCTCACAATGTCCCATGCATGCTGCTCCCTCCTCACAATGTCCCATGCATGCTGCCACCTTCTCACAATGTCCCATGCATGCTGCCCCTCTCCATGAGCTCCTAATGCTGCCTTCCTCTTTTCCATAATGACACCTCCATTTTGCCCCACTCATGCTAAGACCACCACACTAACGTTTATGCTGAGCAGAGTGGCGGTGACTGCAGATAGAGCGGCCCACTACAGGGACCGGCCCACTACAAGGACCGGCCCACTACAAGGACCGGCCCATCTGGCATTTGCCAGAATTGTCCTATGGTCAGTCTGGGTGTCAGGTTTCCGGGTTTTCCAGTTCTCTTTTGAATGAGCTTGCCCTCAGTTAACATGGAGTTTAAGGTTCTGTTGCCCCACTTCCTGTCCAGCTGCTTAAAAGGCCGCCTCTCAGCCCAGTCCAGTGCCTGAGTATACTGCTTGCTGTGTGCTCCTGCTTTGCTGTTTCTACTTCCTGATTGCCTTGGATTCTCCTGAAACTCTACCGACCGACTCTGGACCATACCCGGTTTTCTTCAAGCTGTGCCCGGACTCCGTCTGCCGTCTTTGATCAGCACTCTGCCCGGTTCGTAACCACTCTGGACAATCATCCCATACGGACACTCCTGGACTATACCACTTGCCCCTTGTGTACCGGCTGCCGCACATTTAGGCCTTCCGGGGTTGATTGCCGGACAGTCCCTGTACAGGGGTTCGCTCTGGTGGTCTCCCTGGGGGAGTCCGGTGCGTGGCCCCGGGAATCCCCTTCGCTCCGTTTTGTGTGTTGTTTACTGTGTTTATTCCCGTTGTGTATCTACCGTGGTGACATATTATATAACATCTTGTACCAAGAACTCGTCTCTGTTGTCATTGCCCTAACGCAATCGAAATCCTCAGAACATACAGTAGTATTACATTGGGCCTAGTTGTACCTCAATAGATTCATGACAATGATTATTAATGTCAAATTCAGGGAGAGGAAGGAAAAAGGACCACTCTTCCTGATTATCAGATACAAAACAATGCAAATACTGTTACAAATTCTGATTTACACGTTCTGTCTGGCCATTAGACTGAGGGTTGGACGCAGGAGAATAAGATCACATAATCCCTAGCTGAGAGTAAAATGCTCTCCAAAATTTGGCAATGAACTATGTTCCTCTATCCAAGACAATATTAGAGGGAACTCCGTGGAGTTTAACAAGTTCACAAATAAAGAGCTGAGCTAAAGTCTTGGCATTATGTAAGGATGGTAAGGCAATAAAATGTGTCATTTTAGAAAATCTATCAACAATCACCAAAATAACTATTACCAGCAGAGGAGGGCAAAATCGTTATAAAATCCATAGAAATGTCTGTCCAAGGTTGACTGGGAAACGTCAAAGGCTGCAAACGTTGAGAAGGACGAGAGTGAGATGACTTAGAACGTGTACAAGTGACACAGGCAGACACATAACCTACCGAATCCCTTCGAATTTTGGGCCTCCAAAAGCTACACAATATGAGAACAAGAGTTCCTTTAACCTAAGGGTGACCAGCAAGAACTGAATCATGATGTTCCCCTTAGACCTGAAGTCAAAGATTTAGAGGGACAAATGACTTATTCATCGGAACCCCAGACAGAGCATCACATTGACACACTGACACCACCACTCCTTTCTCAAGAATGGGGACAGGCTCCTCACATGGTTATCCCCCCCCCTTCACCGAGAAAACTCCTTGACAAATCATCAAGATTAATCATCAAATCATCAAGATTAATGTTTTTAGAACCACGGCGATAAGTTATAAAGAAATTAAACCTATTGAAAAAGAATGACTAACGCTTTGCAGACTCAACGTAGAAAAGATTTTTATGGTCGATAATTACTGTAACAGGATGGATAGCAACCTCCAAAAGGTGTTGACATTCCTCAAATGCTAATTTCATTGTATCGCAAGTAATTCCCTATTACCAATATCGTAATATCGTAATTACATTCTGCCTGCCATTGTTTCTTAGAGAAAAAGGCGCATAGATGCAGCTTACCAAAAGACAGACTCTGAGACAACACAGCTCCTACACCCACTTCTGACGCATCAGCCTCCACCGTAAAAGGCTGAGATACATCACGCTGTATCAGTGCAGGTGCTGACAAGAAGCATTTTTTTAAGACAGTGAAATGCATACAAAGTACCCTCAGACCATCTTGAGAAGTCGAAAAGTCCATCTGAAGACCCTTTTTTAGTCATGTCAGTGAGAGGTCTTGCTACTGCAAAAAAGCTCTTAATACATTTTCTGTAATAATTTGCAAAACCTAAAAAATGTTTCAGAGCCTTAAGGTTTCCAAGACAGTCCCATTCTGATATAGCCTGGTAATTTAGTGGGATCTACCCACAAACCTACCACTGAAATCATATACCCCAAAAAAGGAAGTTCCTGTACAGCAAATACAGACTCCTCTAGTTTACAATACAACCTATTAAGTCTGTTAATTTGTAATACCTGTCTGAAATCTTGCATATGCTACCCGTAATGTCACAGTCGTCTCTCTATTTTTGGAGACTATTGACAAATTTAGGGTTGGGATCCCTCATCATTAGTTAATGTCAGGTTTGTTGTCCAGAATTTCCTAGCTGAGTGTTTCAGCTGCAGCTGCTTTGTAGCCATGCCCCTTCAGGTTTAAGTAGCAGTGTTTTCCCAGCAGTCCTTGCTGAAGGTACAAATCCATTTGTTCTTTGGCCGCCTTGGCGGAAGGTCCTGTATAGCAGTGTTTCAGAAGCCGGACTTTATCCTTTTTGTGCTGTTTTCCTGTTTGTCTTACCTTTCCTTGTGTAATATTAGTGCAGCGGTAGGGCTAGCATCGCCCACCTGCCAACGCACTAGCCAGGGCATCTACAGGGTTGTTCCTACTCAACGACAGTTGACAGTCTGTATAGGGCCTGGCTAGGAGAGTAGGTACAGCTGCAGGTGAGAATAGGAGGTGTCCCATCTACCCCTCTCACTAGAGCTAGGGCCTACCATTGTTATTGTGTCCTTGGTGTTCGCCAATACTTGTACTGTTTCTTGTATTTTTGTTGTGCGTCAGGCTCCCCGTTGGTCTGCATGCACATGCCACGCTTGTCATACTCAGCAGCATGACACATAATCCCGTGAGTATATCAAGATGTCATGTAATTAAATTATTACGGTCTTCCCCAAGAGATGAGAAAATACATAATTAACAAAGTGTTGAAATGCAGCAGGCGCATTGGTAAGCCCAAACGGCATCATCAGGTTTTCAAAGTGCCCCTTCGGTGTATTGAAGGCCATTTTCCACTCATCCCCCTGTTTGACCCGAATCAGATTATAGGCTTCTCTTAGGTCAAGTTTACAGTGCCTGACAGAAGTTCTGTCGCTTATCCATGTTATGTAAATAAAAGCTTATAACCTGACTTTAAATTCATCCATTGGTTTCATAAATTACTCTTTTGAAAGCGGAAACCCTCCCAAATTTGGTTTAGGTTGTGAAAATAAAGTTGCTGCAAAGCTGAAATATTGATCATTTAATGAACACAGAAAGGTCAGATTTTAGCAAGACAAAAGTTTTGTCGCCTTATCATATAATACACCCAATCATAGTTTACATCCTCACCTGTGCTCACTAAATGATCGGTTAATTAGTGGGTGTGTATAAAAAGAAACTCAGCACCCCAGACCTTCAGTTGAACTGCAACTTGACCTCTGACAACATGCCAAAAATCCACCCTGTGACCAAAGCCTTGAATATCAAGAGGCTGAAGAACAGATCCACTGCAGAGGTGGCTGGCACCTTTAATGTGTCTCAGCGTGAAGTACAAAGAATTAAAAAAAGATTTGAAGAGACTGGAGATGTTTTTGACAAGCCCAGGTCTGGCAGACCCTGCAAGACAACTGCTCAGGAGGAACGTTTGTTGGTTAGAAAATCCAAAGCCAGCCTGTCTGACACTGCAGCAGAGCTCCAAAAGGCCTGGTCACCTACCTCAAGTTCCTGTGTCAACTAGAACAGTTTGTAGGTTTCTATCTCGAAATGGCTTCCATGGTCGAATCACTCGTGCCCAGAAGTAATCACTAAACAAAAGACAATTAAAAAACATGTGGCATTTGCCAAGTCCCACAGCAAGCTAAACAGATGGATGCTGGAAAAGGGGCAGAAGGTGGATTTCTCTGATGAATCTTCAATTGAATTACACCACAGCCGCCGCAAATACTGCAGGAGACCTACTGGAGCCTGTTTGGATCCAGAAAAGAGTTAAGTTTGGTGGTGGAAAGATCATGGTCTGGGGTTACATTCAGTATGGGGGTGTGCGAAACATTTGCAAGGTGGAAGGCAATATCAATAGCCTAAAATATCAAGAAGTATTAGCTACCTCTTACATTCCCAATCATAAAAGGGGTCAATTCTGCAGCAGGATGGTGCTCCATCTCATACATCCATCTCTACAACAATGTTTCTCCTGGCAAAGAAGATCAAGGTGCTCAAGGACTGGCCAGCCCAGTCACCAGACATGAACATCATTGAGCATGTTTGGGGTAGGATGAAAGAGGAAGCTTGGAAGACAAAACCAAAGAATTTAGATGACCTCTGGGAGGCATGTAAGACTGAATTCTTTGCTATTCCTTATAACTTCATCAATAAATTGTATGAATCATTGTTGAACCGCAAGGATACAGTCCTTCAAGCTCATGGAAGTCACACAAAATATTAATTAAATATGGCTCTAATAGCACCACATCTTCATTCACCAATGTTATGCAACATATCTTTGTATTAGAAGTTAATTATTTGTTTGAATTTCACATTACTTTTTGTGGGCGACAAAACTTATGTCTTGCCAAAATCTGACCTTTCTGTGTTCATTAAATGATCAATATTTCAGCTTTGCAGCAACTTTATTTTCATAACCTAAACTAAATTTGGGAATGTTTCAGCTTTCAAAAGAGTAATTTATGAAACCAAAGGATGAATTTAAAGTCAGGTTATAAGCTTTTATTTACATAACATGGATAAGCAACAGACCTTCTGTCAGGGACTGTAGAGGACCATTTAGCAACGGCAATCTGTTTATAAAGTTTAGGAATTTGTAGAAGAGGATACGGATCCCGAACCGTTATTTTATTGAGCTCCCGTAAGTTGAGGCAAGGCCATAAGCAACCATCCTTCTATTTGACAAAGAAGAATCCAGCAGAAAATGGTGATGAAGACGACCTAATGTGCCCCAAGATAAGCACACGGCTGGGGGCTGCAGCCTGTAGCCGTATGCTTTATCACGGCTGGGTATCATAATATGGGGGGCGATCCAATGCCAATTTTTTATTTATTTATTTTTACAGCAATAGAGATGCACAACCTGACACTTTCAGTGAAGATGTATTTTGCACTTGGTATAAATGCTGCTGTTCACCTGAAGCTGGAATAGTTTTGTTTTTTGTGCTTTAGCGCCTCTCCGTTACTGAGAAATATAGTCAAGTAAGTATATAAATCTGGTTTTGAATAGCCAACTAGTTATCCAACAGGGTGCGGTCCTCAAGAAGATGCTCAACAAGGAGCTCAGGACAACGCCTACTTGGCTATAAATAGTAGATTTCCATACAGGAAAGAGGGGGCTATATCTCGGGAATGGAGAAGTTTAGGAACAAAAAAATAACAGCACCAGATTCAAGAGAACAGCGGCATTTACACCAGGTGAAAATAAAATTACACATTTATGTATGGCAAGTGACAGATCCTGTTTCATAAACAGCAGTCAGGGTGCAGAGGTGGCACACAGCACTTTGCTGGATGCTGATGCAGAGACAGATAAAGCCAGAGCTGTGTTTGGAGAAGTGATATGACGTAGGGCAGAGCTGCAAATGTTTCTGAGAGTCGCCCAAACACATCAAGTATGAGCCGAAAAGCACCGCCGGAGCCGGTAAGTGAGTGATACTTTCACAGTTTGCAGCCTGTTTCTCCACCATCCTCCACTTCGCCTTTCTTCGCACATATCCCATGCCTTCTCTGTGGAGTGTTATGTTTGCGTTCAGTAGTTAATACCGCCAGTTCCCTCTTTCGTCTTCTGTCAAACACAGACCGTTCTCCCCCCTTTTGACTTGGGCGAATATGACAACAGAGCTATATTGAGTCAGTAGGAGGGGTTGTGGGAAGAGCTGTTGTGGAAAGCATAAGATCATACAAGCATCTCTGAATAGTGACAGCTCACCCTGGCTCTGATCTGTCGCTGAACACACTAAACCTACCTGTGGGTGCGTGGGAGGTAGGTGACACCCCGCTCCTCCTGATCGTCAGTGTGCACCCCAAAGTTCCCTTTTGTTTGTCCTCAAGAGATAAAAGGAAAACATAGTCTTCCTGTTTTTTTTACAGTTCAGTTAGTGATTCTTATCTGTGGCATAAAAGAGTCTGTGTGCAGCCAGAAATACACGGAGAACAGATGAATTATGTATGGACCCATTTAAAGGGAGAAAGTAACAATATATTCTGTGCTCAGCAATGAATAGACCTAGTGGTAAGGAAGACGGCAGCAGTGTTCTTTAATAAATGGGGCAGTGCGTCCATGCGTTATTATTATCCCTAATTCACCTAGCCTGGATACTAGTGCAGTGCTACCGTAACGCAGGACCCTAATCCTAATGGAATATGCTTACATTATTTCTAGTATTGCATGCAGTAGCTAAATTGTTCCTTACACCGTTACATTAGTTTAGAATTGGTTGCAAATTAGAAAATTAAAGGGGCATTTGGATTTTATTAAAGAATTTGGGATTTTCAACATACACTTAAGTTTTGCAAGTTTGTAATATGTATTTTGTGTATTTTATGCTTTTTCCCATTTTTTGTTTCCGTTGGCTGAATGGAAACATTCTTATTAACACCAATCGTGATCTCGTCCATTTGATATGGCCGCAATGTTTTTATGAGTTATGGGTATTCTCCCCCATTGCAGCCGCCACAGGCAGCCATGATACTTGATACAGTATTTAAAGAGGACCTGTCACTCACTATGAATATATATAGTATATATAGTACATATAACTTTTTTTTTAACCTGATATGAATTGATTTTCTTTTGCTTTTACGCCTTTGCGTTAATGAGAGATGGCCTCTTCTTCCCTGTATATAAATCTAGTCCTTTTTATCCAACTGGGCATGGTCCTCAAAAGGACTTTCATAGAGAAGCGTTTATGACCACACCTAGTTGGCTATCAAGGCTAGATGGGCGAAATGGTGGCTCAGTGGTTAGCACTGCAGTCTTCCAGCGCTGGGGTCCTGGGTTCAAATTCCACCAAGGACACTATCTGCAAGGAGTTTGTATGTTCTCCCCGTATTTGCGTGGGTTTCCTCCGGGTTCTCCGGTTTCCTCCCACACTCCAAAGACATACAGATAGGGAATGTAGATTATGAGCCCCAATAGGGACAGTGTTGCCAATGTATGTAAAGCGCTGTGGAATTAATAGCGCTAAATGAATAAAATTATTATTATTAATTATTATTTACATACTTTGAAGAGCCATAAATGGAGAGGAACAGGAACAAAAAAACCCTGCAGATTTAGGAGAGCAATGGCATATACACCAGGTAAAAAAAATGTCCATAGCAAGTGACAGGTTAAATCGATTAACAGCCACTTGACTTTTCCAGGTACACTATTGTCTTACTTGCAAATCTACATGGCCATGACAAGAATACTGTTTACCTGCAAAATTATACAGCTCATATCCAACAATCAATATATATTGCAGTCAGGAAGGTTTCCAGCAAAATGTGTCAGCCGCTACGTAAGACAATACCGTTACAAGAAAAAGCGCTTACAACAAACTGTGTAGCGGTATGATCTGGACAGGTTTCTAACCTCTACAAATAAATGTAAGGGGTATTCTCATCGTGTGCATTGTGTATTCATGGCATAACCACACATTTTACTTAAAGGGAATCTGTTAGCAAGTTTTTGCCGCTTCTCGACACCCCCATCTATTTATATGCACATGTAGCTCTATCATGGCCAACTTCAACATGGACAGTCTGTTCCTCCGTTACTGAAAAATCAGTGTTTGAATTCATATGTGAATGAGGCTGAAAGACTAATGTTGACCTGATGCCTGTGTCACTCCAGCTCTATTTCCTTTTACATACTTTCTGATTCCAATACCTTAAAGAGGTATTCCCACCTTGTACATGTATGACATATTCCTAGGATATGTCATAAATTTGTAGTGAACAAAGGTGGGTAGATGCATCTATCATGGGGAAAAGTATACCATTGTGTACTGCTATAAGTGGAGAGGTGGTCTTTACGAGTTAATGGGACCACCTCCCCACTTGCAGTGGCACCGTTCTCAAGATAGCTGCAGGTCTCATTGATGGAATACACATCTATTGTACGTTTATGCCATATCCCATGGACATGAAGATCTCCTTTATATAACAAGTCCAGTAATGTGTCATGGGCAATCTGTAATGGATGGATCACAATATCTTTGTACAGTTATATGAGTGTCATTACATTACATAGACGCACTATACTGACTGTATCTATTCAATGCGTCGATGGAGCTTACAGTGCCTTGCGAAAGTATTCGACCCCCTTGAATTTTTCAACCTTTTCCCACATTTCAGGCTTCAAACATAAAGATAAAAATTTTAAATTTTATGGTGAAGAGTCAACAACAAGTGGGACACAATTGTGAAGTTGAACGAAATGTATTGGTTATTTTAAACTTTTATAAAAATAATAAACTAAAAATTGGGGCGTGCAATATTATTCGGCCCCTTTAAGTTAATACTTTGTAGCGCCACCTTTTGCTGCGATTACAGCTGCAAGTTGCTTGGGGTATGTCTCTATCAGTTTTGCACATCGAGAGACTGAAATTCTTGCCCATTCTTCCTTTGCAAACAGCTGGAGCTGAGTGAGGTTGGATGGAGAGCCTTTGTGAACAGCAGTTTTCAGCTCTTTCCACAGACTCTTGATTGGATTCAGGTCTGGACTTTGACGTGGCCATTCTAACACCTGGATACGTTTGTTTGTGAACCATTCCATAGTAAATTTTGCTTTATGTTTTGGATCATTATGTTGTTGAAAGACAAATCTCTGTCCCAGTCTCAGATCTTTTGCAGACTCCAACAGGTTTTCTTCAAGAATGGTCCTGTATTTGGCTCCATCTATTTTCCCATCAATTTTAACCATCTTCCCTGTCAATGCTGAAGAAAAGCAGGCCCAAACTATGATGCTGACACCACTATGTTTGACAGTGGGGATGGTGTGTTCAGAGTGGTGAGCTGTGTTGCTTTTACGCCAAACATATCGTTTGGCATTGTGCCCAACAAGTTTGATTTTGGTTTCATCTGATCAGAGCACCTTCTTCCACATGTTTGGTGTGTCTCCCAGGTGGCTTGTGGCAAACTTTAAACAATACTTTTTATGGATATCTTTGAGAAATGGCTTTCTTCTTGCCACTTTTCAATTGATTGTTGTCCTATAGACAGACTCTCCCATCTCAGCTGTAGATCTCTGAAGTTCATCCAGAGTGATCATGGGCCTCTTGGCTGCATCTCTGATCAGTCTTCTCCTTGTTTGAGATGAAAGTTTGGATGGACGGCCGGGTCTTGGTAGATTTGCAGTGGTATGATACTCCTTCCATTTCAATATGATCACTTACACAGTGCTACTTGTGATATTTAAAGTTGTAGAACTTCATGATGCTCTCTGTGCTTTAAACAGAACACTGAGACTATCACAGAGCAGGTGCATTTATACGGAGACTGGATTACACACAGGTGGCTTATATTTCTCATCATCAGTCATTTAGGACAACATTGGATCATGCAGAGATCCTTAATGAACTTCTGGAGTGAGTTTGCTGCACTGAAAGTAAAGGGGACGAATAATATTGCACGCCCCAATTTTCAGTTTATTTTTTACAAACATTTTAAATAAGCAATACATTTCGTTCACTTTCAGAATTCTGTCCCACTTGTTGTTGATTTTTCACCATAAAATTAAATTTTTTTCTCTTTATGTTTTATGTGGGAAAAGCTTGAAAAATTCAAGGGGGCCGAATACTTTCGCAAGACACTGTATAGTACATTTTCTGGACTCATACAAGAGAATGATCATACATATTGGACCTGAGTTTTTAAATTCCAAGACAGTCCGTAAAAACAGGGCATTTTTTTTCTTTCCAGAATTTTTTGTAAGGCATCTGATTTTTTGGAAGCTGAAAAAACTTATATAAATTACTTTGACTGTAATTATCATAATTTTACAGTTTACAGTGACGGCAGCTGATGTCTTCATATCAGGACCATGGGCTGTAGACCTGTATTACTTATAATCATAGTGATTTATTATAGATTTCCAATATGTGGGTACAAAACATTGTCTTTCCATGATTATTGGATAAGCCGTCAAGAAAAAAAATAAAAAGTCAAGTTGGCAATCCTGCAAAGGACCCAATTTGTGGAAGGCACACAGGAAATCTAAACCAATTAAACAATAATCTTTATTTTTATATAGCGCCAACATATTCCACAGCGCTTTACATACATCAGCAACACTGTCCCCATTGGGGATCACAATCTAAATTCCATATCAGTATGTCTTTGGAGTGTGGGAGGAAAACTGAGAACCCAAACATGGGGAGATCATACAAACTCCTTGCAGATATTGTCCTTGGTGGGATTTGAACCCAGGATCCAAGGACTGCAGTGCTAACCACTTAAGCCATCATCCGGCCATTAAATGTTTTATTTCATTTAACTCTAGCCATATATACTTGGATTTATTTCTGGCAAGAGCCCCTACGGCTCCGTAATATGGGTACAGCCGTACACCATGGCAATGTGCTACCTCCCCAATATGACACATGTAATAAAAGATGACAGGATTCTAATCTTTGCCGCACTGGGTCCCAACCCTTCCAGCAGTTAACAGGTCCTTTAATTTCTATGCTAGTTTGATGCTTTCAAGCTCAAGGGTGAATAGGGGTTAATCATGGGCCGTAGGGGTTGGGGGAAGGGATCTTCTGTCTGGCTGACAAAACTCATGCACCCCGCTGGCACCCACATTGATTGGGACTAATTAGCATCCAGTCGCCTTTCCGATGCCCTTTGCAGACTCGTGCTCTGTGTCCATAAGAATTAGCGTCTCTATGTCCTGGATGGGAAAGAGGAAGACCACTTTTGCCGCTTTTGCTTCTCCAGTCATTGAGCGACAGATTAAATCAGATCCTTCTGTATATATCGCTCTCTCAGTTCTTGGTATTATTGAAAGTGGTCTTAGCTAGATATTGAGAATTTTTATATAAGGAATATATACCATCTCACAGTCACAAGTAACTCAGATCCTGCTACTTTGCATTAATGTAGAATAGAAATAAATATCGAATGAATAAAGAAATTCATCCTTTTACTATCCCATACGCATATTACCTATCCATACCACACCACAGGCTAGGTGATTTTCCGAAAACTTAGACTATCAGCGATCATGAGAACAAGGTGCCATCTCCCCCATGTGAATGAGGTGTAGTAAAACATGCCCATTACCACTCCTATAGAATAAGGGGTACTTTGCACGTTGCGACATCGCTACTGCGATCTCGTCGGGGTCAAATCGAAAGTGATGCACATCCGGCGCCGGTAACGACGTTGCAACGTGTAAAGCCTAGAAGCACCGATAAACGATCACAAAAGCGTCATAAATCGGTGATCTGTGTAGTGTCGGTCATTTCCATAATTTCACACATCGCTGTGTATGAAGCCGCAGGAGAGAGGAACATCTCTTTACCTGCGTCCCACCAGCAATGCGGAAGGAAGGTGGTGGGCGGGATGTTTATGTCCCGCTCATCTCCGCCCCTCCGCTTCTATTGGCCACCTGCCATGTGACGTCGCTGTGACGCCGCACGACCCTTAGGAAGGAGGCGGGTCACCGGCCAGAGCGACGTCGCAGGGCAGGTAAGTGCGTGTGAAGCTGCCGTAGCAATAATGTTCGCTACGGCAGCTATCACAAGAGATCGCATCTGCGATGGGGGCGGGGACTATTGCGCTCGGCATCGCTACAATCGGCTAGCGATGTCGCAGTGTGCAAAGTACCCCTTATAATAATGAGAACAGTGGTGGTCATGATTGCACATTACCACTCTATTCCAATAGGTGACCCCAATTCTAGTGATTGGTGAGGGTTCCAGTAGTCGCACCCCCACTGATCATATATTTTGTGACCAACCTGTGGACAGGTGATAAATGTTTCATGGGATAACCCCTTAAAGGGAACCTGTCACCACTTTTTTGACGTATAAGCTGCGGCCACCACCACCAGGCTCTTATATACAGCATTCTAAAAAAGCTATATATAAGAGCCCAGGCCACTGTGAGAACATAAAAAACACTTTATAATACTTACCTAATGGTCGCGCAGTTGACCATATGGGTGTCTCCGTTCTCCGGTGCCGGCGCCTCCTCTTTCGGCCATCTTCGTCCTCTTTCTGAAGCCTGTGTGCATGATGCGTCTACGTCATACACAGTCGCCGGTCCTGCGCAGGCGCACAACAATACTTTGATCTGCCCTGCTCAGGGCAGATCAAAGTGCGCCTGCTCAGGACCTGAATGCCGGCAAGTGTGTATGACGTCGGACGCGTCATGCACCGTGGCTGCAGAAGATGGAGGACGAAGATGGCCGAAAGAGGCGGCGCCAGCACCGGACAATGGAGATGCCCATATGGTCAACCGCGCGACGGTTAGGTAAGTATTAGGCCGCTTTCACACTTGCGTTCAGCGCAATCCGTCTCTATGGAGAATAGCGCAGTCTATTAACGCACTGCGCTATTCTCCATAGACTTGTATTGCCGACGCACTGTAACGCAAGTGTCTGCGTTTCATCCACTGGACGACGCTGCATCGTTATTTTGACGCAGCGTTGGGCAGAGGGAACGCTACATGTAGCGTTTTTTGGGTCGTTAATATAACGCACCCTGACGGAATCCGCCAAGGTGTCTAATGATTGTCTATGGTGGCGGATTCCGCTGCTATGCGCTAAGCGGCGGAATACGCTGACAGATTCCATCACGTTCTACTGAGCATGCTCAGCATGTCCAGCAGAATGATCTAAATCGTTTAAAATCACTCCTGGTGTCTCTCCCCCCTCTCACCCCCTCTCTCATACTCACCGATCATGGGTGCGACGCTGCACGGCGGTCCCAAAGCTCCGGTGGATTTTCCTCTTTTGAAAATGCCGGCCACTCATTATTCCATCTAGTATTCACTGCTTCCCCCGCCCACCGGCACCTATGATTGGTTGCAGTAAGAAACACCCCCACGCTGAGTGACAGCTGTCTCACTGCAACCAATCACAGCCGCCAGTGGGCGGGTCTATATCGTGCAGTACAATAAATAAATAAAAAACGGCGTGCGGTCCCCCCCCAATTTTGATACCAGCCAAGGTAAAGCCACACAACTAAAGGATGCTATTCTCAGGATGGGGAGCCCCACGTTATGGGGAGCCCCCCAGCCTAAAAATATCAGCCAGCAGCCACCCGGAATTGCCGCATCCATTAGATGCGACAGTGCCGGGACTTTACCCGGCTCATCCCGAATTGCCCTGGTGCGGTGGCAATCGAGGTAATAAGGAGTTAATGTCAGCAGCCCATGGCTGCCACTAAGTCCTAGGTTAATCATGGCAGGTGTCTATGAGACACCCACAATGATTAACCTGTAAGTGAAAGTAAATAAACACATAAAAGATAAGATAAAAAAACACCCTTTTTCACCACTTTATTAATCCCCAAATACCCCTCCAGGTCCGGCGTAATCCGCACGAGGTCCTGCGATGCATACAGCTCTGCTACATGAAGCTGACAGGAGCGGCCGTAGAACACCACCGCTCTCTGTCAGCTCCAGGCAGCAATTGAAGGGAGTTGTGCTGTCAATGGAGAGGTGGAGACGTCACTGAGATAGTGTGTGCGTTGATGATGGGTGCGGTAGTGCTGATGTGTATGCGGTGATGAGTGCGGTAGTGCATGCGTGTGTGCAGTGATGATGATGAGTGCGGTAGTGTCGGTGTGTATGCGGTGATGGGTGTGGTAGTGCCGGGGTGTATGCGGTGATGGGGGCGGTAGTGCCTATGTGTGCGGTGATGATGATGAGTGCAGTAGTGCCGGGGTGTGTGCGGTGATGATGATGAGTGCGGTAGTGGCGGTGTGTGCAGTGATGATGATGAGTGCGGTAGTGCCGGGGTGAGTGCAGCGATGATGATGGGGACGGTAGTGCCGGTGTGTTTGCGATGATGAGTGCGGTAGTGCTGGTGTGTGCGGTGATGATGATGAGCGCGGTAGTGCCGGGGTGAGTGCAGTGATGATGATGGGTGCTGTAGTGCCGGGGTGTGTGCGGTGATGAGTGCGGTAGTGCTGGTGTGTGCAGTGATGATGATGAGTACGGTAGTGCCGGGGTGTGTGCAGTGATGATGGGGGCTCTCTCTCTCTCTCTCTTGGCTTAACGCAACGCGTTATTTCACAGGAATCCATTGCCTTTATATCACACTATTTACAACGCATCCGTCACATGCGTCACACAACGCATTGTGATGGATGCTGTTCAACGCAAGTGTGAAAGCGCCCTTAGAAAGTGTTTTTTATGTTCTCACAGTGGCCTGGGCTCTTATATACAGCATGTTAGAATGCTGTATATAAGAGCCCGGTTGTGGTGGCCGCAGCTTATAGGGCAAAAAAGTGGTGACAGGTTCCCTTTAAAGGTCTTGAGGAAGCATTTAGGAAATTAATAGGTTGCTATAAGTTTCTCTTCAGTTTGAGAGACGTTCTTTTTATGCAAAAATGCAAAGATTTATCCTTGGAATTTAAAAAATTTATAAATTAAGACGTTTAATAAAAGATCAGAAATTTCATAGTGAGAGTGAACCCAACAGCAAATATTTAATTTCCCTGAAACTCCATTGCAGGAGAAAGGAGGCATTACACAGCTCTCATTGAAATCAATGGACTACTTATGTAACATCAGGTAATCCCTTGAGGTGCTCTGTGCTCTCAAATTGATTGACATTTCAATCTAGGCCCTCCTCTATGTATTAACACTAGAACTACTGGACTCGTGACACCTATATAGAAATACATAGCGCAAAGTAGTCAAAATGACTACCTCAGTAGTTCTAGTGTTAAAGGAACTATGGTAGATCTGAAGCCTCTGTCACTCCAGCACTATTCTCAGCGCCTCCACTTGCTTGACCGCTATGCTGTGTGACTTCAGGCAAAGGACTCATTAGTCAAGTAGAAGTAATTGGCGCTGGGCAGGGATATGAGCTGGAGTGACAGAGGCTTCTGATCTACAAATAGTTCTTCATCTACTTTGCATATTAATTTAAGACCGATTCTAACGGACTGGATATGTAGAATTGCTGGACTTGTCTTTGAAAGAGCTACATGAGCATATAGATAGTTTGGGTGTGAAATCCTGCTGACAGATTCCCTTTAAAAGCGTTGTTTCAAGTTCGATCCTCCAAAGCGCAGTGCCTTCCAGCTTACAAGGGTCACGTGCTTTTCTTTCATTGACAGTTCAGGCATCACTCTAGATGTACTAGCCTGTAATGTGCGTGCTCCTGGTGCAGCTACCATCATTGGGGAAAGTGTTGGTACCCTTAAAATTGTTCCAAAAAATGAAGTACTGTATTTCTCCAAGAAAATTATTGCAATTACACATATTTTATGATACACATGTTTATTTCCTTTGTATGTACTGAAACAACACAAAAAAAGAAACAAAGAAAAAAGCTAATTGGACATATTTCACACGAAACTCCAAAAACACACTAGAAAAAATTGTTAGAACCCTCAACTTAATATTTGGTTGCAAACCCTTTGGAATAAAAACTGCAATCAATCTCTTACTACATCCATCAGCAAGATTATTATGTTTCTCAATTGGAATTTTGGACCACTCTTCTCCAAGTCTCATATTTGAAGGCGAATTCCCCTAACAGCAATTTTAAGATCTCTCCACAGGTGTTCAATGGGATTCAGATTCTGACTCATTGTTGTTCCACTTCAGAACTCTCCAGCACTTTGTTTCCATTCATTTCGGGGTACTTCTTGAAGTATTCTTGGGTTCATTGTTCTGCTGCAAGACCCAAGACCAAACATGCACACCCAGCTTTATGACACTGGGCACTACATTACCACCCAAAGTCTGTTGGTAATCTTCAGATTTCATGATGACTTGCACACAATGAAGGCACCCAGTGCCAGAAGGAGAAAAAAAACCAAAACATCTTTGAACTTCCAATATATTTGACTGTAGGTTGTGTTCTTTTCTTTGAAGGCCTCATTCCATTTTCAGCAAACGGTAGAATGATGTGCTTTACCAATAAGCTCTATCTTGGTTTCATCTGTTCAGAAGACTCTTTTCCCAGAAGGGTTTTGGCATACTCACATAAATTTAGGTAAACTGCAGTTTAGATTTTTATGTCTTTGTGTCAGTAGTGGATTACTCCTGGGTTTACTGCCAATGCGTTTCATTTCATTCAAATGTCGACAGATAGTTTACGCGACACTGATGTACCCTAAAGGGGGCTTTACACGCTGCGATATCGCTAATGCGGAGTCGTTGGGGTCACGGAATTTGTGACGCACATCCGGCCGCATTAGCGATGCCGTTGCGTGTGACACCGATAAGCGATTTTGCATCTTTGCAAAAACGTGCAAAATCGCTAATCGGCGACATGGGGGTCCATTCTTAAAAATCGTTACTGCAGCAGTAACGAAGTTGTTCCTCGTTTCTGCGGCAGCACACATCGCTGCGTGTGACGCCGCAGGAACGAGGAAGCTCCCCTTACCTGCCTCCCGGCTGCTATGCAGAAGGAAGGAGTTGGGCGGGATGTTACGTCCCGCTCATCTCCGCCCCTCCGCTGCTATTGGGCGGCGGTTCAGTGATGCTTCAGTGACGTCGCTGTGACGCCGCACGGACTGCCCCCTTAGAAAGGAGGCGGTTCGCCGGTCACAGCGACGTCGCCGGACAGGTAAGTATGTGTGACAGCTCTGGGCGATGTTGTGCGGCACGGGCAGTGATATGCCCGTGTCGCGCAACAGATGGGGGCGGGTACCCACACTAGCGATATCGGGACCGATATCGCAGTGTGTAAAGTAGCCTTAAGCCTGCAGGACACCTTGAATTTCTTTGGAACTTAATTAGGGCTGCTTATCCCCATCCGTACTATCCACGTCCACGGAAATTAGCTACAATGCCATGGGTTGTAATCTTCGGGATTACGTTGTGCACTGTTAACAAAGGAACATCAAAATCTCTGTAGATGGACTTGTAACCTTGCAATTATTGATATTTTTCAACAATTTTGGTTCTCAAGTCCTCAGACAACGTTCTTCTTCTCTTTCTGTTATTTATGCTTAGTGTGGCGCACACACAATAGAAAGATTGAATCAACTTCTTCCCATTTTATCTGGTTTCAGCTGTGTTTTTCATATTGCCCACACCTCTTACTTGCCACAGATGAGTTTGAATGAACATCACATGCTTGACACAAAGTTGTTTACCCAAAATTTTGGAAATGTGCCAAGACATTTTGTCTCTCCCATGTTTGTAGTTTTGTGAGGAATTATGTCCAGTCTGCCATTTTTCTCTGGGTTTGTTTGTGTTGTTCCAATACACACAAATGAAATAAGAATTATTCTTACCGTTAATTCGGTTTCTAGGACCTTCCACGACAGCATAGGAGGTTGTCTCTCCACGCCCTAATTGGGACAGGAAGCACAAGAGAGGTTAAAAGGACCCTCCCACCTCCCATAGCCAGTGTCTTACAAAGAACCCATAGCATATGAGAAGTACAAACACATCCAGGAATATCGAGGACAAGGGAGGGAATTACGTGCTGTCGTGGAAGGTCCTAGAAACCGAATTAACGGTAAGAATAATTCTTATTTCTCTACTCCCTTCCACGACAGCATAGGAGGAATACCAACGAATTGATACCTAGGGGGGGACCACAGCCTGCAGGACCTTCCTGCCAAAAGCCAAATCCCTGTTGGAATCCAGATCCAAACGATAATGCTTCGTGTAAGTACGGAGGGAAGACCACGTAGCCGCCTTGCAGATCTGCTCAGGAGAAGCCCCTGCCCATTCAGCCCAGGAGACCATGCATGAGGGACCACCCCCCTCCTTACTTAGGCTCTGTGCGCACTAGAAAAGTGATTTTTCTCAAGAAAATTTCTTGAGAAACTTCTGGGAGTTGAAGATTTCCGCACCTGCGGAAAAATCCGCGGGAAAAACGCATGCGGATTTGCCGCGGATTTACCGCGGATTTACCGCAGGTTGCTCCCTGCGGCTTTGCAATAAATAATATAGATAATCGATAGACAGATAATGGATAGAGTGAAAGATGGATAGATGAATAGATAGATAGGCCTGTTTCACACGTCAGTGATTCTGGTACGTTTGTGCTTTTTTTTAAACGTACCAGAATCACTGACATACGCAGACCCATTATAATGAATGGGTCTGCTCACACGTCAGTGATTTTTCACTGCACGTGTCTCCGTGCGGCATACCCGCGTGTGCGTGATTGCCGCACGGAGACATGTCCATTTTTTTCTGGCATCACTGATGTCCCACGGACCACGCAGTGGTGTGGTCCGTGAAACACGTGCCAGAAAAAAACGTGCTTTTAAAATAAAAAACATTTTTACTCACCCGGCTTCAGCGGCGCTCTCTGCAGCCCGTGCAGCTTGCTGCTTCTGAGCCGGCTCATTACTGTCGCGCATATTCATGATGCACGACACAGCCGACCCGGAAGCAGCTGCTGCGGGGGTCAGCGCCGGCCGGATGCTGCACCGCGGGAGCGATCAGCACCATGGAGAGCGGGAGCGCGCACAGGTGAGTTGATTTCTAAGTGCAATCACGGGCCACGGAGAATGGAGCCCGGATTGCACTTAGACAACCCACGTGTGCCGTAATTCACGGCACACGCAGGGACATGTGCATGTTTTACACGCCAGTGAAAAACGTCAGTGTTTTTCACTGACGTGTGAAATGGGCCATAGATAGATAGATAGATGAGAAAGACCTATAGAATGTCCCACCTCCCTGCATTTTCTAAGCTGGCATCCTTTAGTGACTTTCATGTGGCACTAAAGGGTGCTTAGCCTTGTATTTAGCCATAAAATAAATAAATAATTAAAAAAAAAACGACGTGAGGTCCCCCCATCTTTTGTAGCCAGCTAGGGTAAAGCAGACGGCTGCAGCCTGCAAACCACAGCTGGCAGCTTCACCTTGGCTGGTAATCCAAAATAGAGGGCACCCCACGCTGTTATTTTACATTAAATAAATAATTTAAAACAAAAAACGTGGGGTCCCCCCCAAATTGGATCCCCAGCCAAGGTAAAGCGGACAGCTGTGGTCTGGTATTCTCAGACTAGGGAGGTCCACTGTTATTGGACACTCCCCGGCCTAAAAATAGCAGGCCGCAGCCGCCCCAGAAGTGGCGCATCCATTAGACGTGCCAATCCTGGCGCTTCGCCCCAGCTCATCCCGCGCCCTGGTGCGTTGGCAAACGAGGTAATATATGGGGTTGATGCCAGTTGTGTAATGTCACCTGGCATCAAGCCCTGGGGTTGGTGAGGTCAGGCGTCTATCAGATACCCGACATCACCAACCCAGTCAGTAAGAAATAAAAAATAGACAACAAAAGAAGTTTTATTGGAAAAAACACTCCCCAAAACATTCCCTCTTTAACCAATTTATTGAAAAGAACAATCAATTCCACGTCCGGCGTAATCCAATAAGGGGGGGCACGGCGATCCATACCATAGTCGCTGTCCCAGTCAATGAAGAACAGAATGTTCCCCATTCGCTGGGAGAGCAAGGCAGTGACCTGAGCTAACATCAATAGGTCAGCCCAGGTCACTGCAGGGGATGCCGAGCGCTGCCATCAGGAGCATAGATGAGATCATTACCTTCTGTGATCATCTCTTGTACTGCTGACGTCAGCGCTGTCAGAAGTATCGCGAGAGCCCGTGACGTCGCCGCTAGTGACAGTCTCGGGCCGCTCGCGAGGCGGGCATAGACAGCAGTGACAGCGCTGACGTCAGGAGGCAGGAGATCGTCACAGCAGGTAATGATCTCACCTCCTGATAGCAGCGATCGTCATCCCCGCGGCTCCCAGCACTGCAGGGTGTCAGTGTCTGCCTGTGCTGCCGCGTGACAGGCTGCTGACACTGCGGGCAGACACTGACACCCTGCAGTGCAGTGTCAGTGTCTGCCTGTGTCAGTGTCTGCCTGCGCTGCATCGTGGCAAGCTGCTGACACTGCGGGCAGACACTGACACGCTGCAGTGCAGGCAGCCGCGAGGCCAGAGCAGGACACAGACTGCACGGGCACCTGGAGGTCGCACGGAAGCGCTTCTGTGCGGCGTCCAGGGAGTGTGACGTCTGTGTTTACTCTGCTCCGCTTCCTCTTCCTGGCATAATGACATCGCTTCCTGCAAAACCGCAGGCAGCGATGAGCATTACCGCAGGTAAATCGCGGCTATACCGGGGGTATACCGCACATCATTTGCTACCTGCGGTATACCCCCGGAATTTCGCGATTACATTACAGTGAATGGAGTGAAATTTCGGGGGTATACCGCAGGTACCTGCGGAAAATAATGGACATGCTCATTTTCTCAAGAAAGTTTCTCGAGAAAATTTTCTCAAGGAAATTTCTTGAGAAAAATCCGCACAGTGCGCACAGCTATTTTTTTTTCTCATAGGATTTGCTGGGAAATGTCTGCACAAAGATTGCAGACATTTCTCAAGAAATTTCTGCAGCAAATCCGCGGGTAAATCCGCGGGCAAAACAGCCTAGTGCGCACAGAGCCTCCCTGTGGCAGGGGGAACACTGGGCTCTGTAGATGCAGATGCAGGGGAAGACATGTCAGGGAGCACAGTAGAAGTCCTTACCATGATTCTGAAGTCTTCAGGGTGGCCTTTATGCAGAAGGGCCTGCCCCCCCCAGTGACAGGGAACGTTCCCCGCCTCCCGCATCAGGTCCTTGACAGGCCGTGGAAGCGACGGCGTGTCCGTCACTCTGCCTCCGCGACCGGAAGTGCCCATACCGGAAGGTCGCGAGACCGGAAGTCCCGCCCGCGGTAGCACTTCCGGGTCGCACTGCAGCGTGCATACAGGAGGCGGCCGGCGGCTCAGGGAGGACGCCGGCCGGGGAGCTACACAGCCCGCATCACCCCAGAGGAGCTCCGGAAGGCTGGAGCAGCGGTCCCACACAGGGTGAGGGAACAGTATGGGAGGAGCGGCGAAGGCCCGACCGATACTGCACGGCTAAGGTAGGGAAAAAATAAAATACATATACTGCAGTTCGCCGGCCACCACAGCATAGGAGAAAAAAATAAACCTCTCCATGCCCCATGGGGACAGGAAACACACTGGCTATGGGAGGTGGGAGGGTCCTTTTATCCTCTCTTGTGCTTCCTGTCCCAATTAGGGCATGGAGAGACAACCTCTTATGCTGTCGTGGAAGGGACTAGAGAAATAAACATATGTATCACAAAACATGTATATTTGCAGTAATTCTTTGTGAAAAATACTTCATTTTCTGTAACAATTTCCAGGGTGCCAACACTTTTGGTCATGACTGTATGTGAGACTGTCTTGTTTGCTCCTTGCATCAGATTCAGTGGAAATGTGAATCGTCGGTCATGGCAAGATGTCTTATGCTGTGTAGTGCAAACATGAGAAGTATGCGGTCGCAAATTTTTTATAGTGGGGAGAAGGGTCATGACGGTGATCACAGGGTTTCAACAGTGTGGTGGGTGTTGCTTTGGACAGTACAAACCCAGTGCTTTGACAAATGGAGAGTGCCATCATATAGAAGGAGGTGAACTGTTCTATATAACTGCTCCTGGGTTACTGTCCATGCCCACGAACAGTTCTATAAATGAATAGGGCTGGACAGAGGTGGCAGGGATCAGAAGCCAACATGAATTATTGCTCCAGATATGCCCACTAGCCTCAGTTTAAAGCTATAATGTAGGAACTGCACATGTTCAGCCACTGCTCCAAGAGAACAGCGGTGGCCGGGAACCTAGGCAATGAGCTGTACACAACAGAAGACTAAAACGCAGATACTAGAAGAACAGTGCTACTTAGAAAAAAGCAGGTTAATTGCAATCTTGCATAGCTTAATGTTGTCTATCTGACTATACCTTTTTATAACGTGAGAATAACCCTTTAAGTATTGATAGTGAACAGATTATGGCAAGAGAAGAACAAATCAGTCTCCATGAATAGTTCTAGTTTCGCACAGACGTATAGCTGTGTAATCTACATTTATATTCCTGTAGTTCTGTGATGTGTGTTCTCTCACATCTGTGCATGTGATAGGTGATGATGAATCACAAAGTAGCATTAAGCATATGCTCAATAGTTGTCCTCTTATCCCCCACAGGTCCTTTCCCTGGGGGCAGACGTGTTGCCAGAGTACAAGCTGCAGGCACCGCGGATACACCGATGGACCATCCTCCATTACAGCCCTTTCAAAGCAGTGTGGGACTGGTTAATCTTGCTGCTGGTCATCTACACTGCCATCTTTACTCCATATTCGGCAGCCTTTCTGTTGAACGACCAGGACGAAGAAAGAACTTGGGAATGTGGCTATTCCTGCAACCCCCTCGACATCGTGGACCTGATAGTGGACATAATGTTTATTGTAGATATTATCATCAACTTCCGCACCACCTACGTCAACACAAATGATGAGGTGGTTAGCCACCCTGCCAAGATCGCCATCCATTATTTTAAAGGCTGGTTCCTTATAGATATGGTGGCAGCAATTCCATTTGATCTTCTTATCTATAGAACAGGTTCAGACGAGGTAAGAAAACATTATGAAATTAAAGCAAAAAAATGTAATGTAAAGTTTTCCACCAAGGAAAATTCATAAAATAGAGCGAGGTCAATAATGTCATACAATGATCAGTTGATTGCCACAAGTCCAGCTCCTGTAACCCCTGATGGTCAG
The DNA here is from genome assembly GCF_048569485.1 of Anomaloglossus baeobatrachus. Classification (NCBI taxonomy): domain Eukaryota; kingdom Metazoa; phylum Chordata; class Amphibia; order Anura; family Aromobatidae; genus Anomaloglossus; species Anomaloglossus baeobatrachus. The sequence continues at coordinate 415,737,494 of NC_134357.1, read as the reverse complement.
TGAAAGTTGTGACCAACCACACTTTTTTTGTTGCAGCCACATTTTTTGGCAACGATTGTAATAAGTAATACATGGCTCAGCCGAATCCACTAAAGAGGGAGTAGTCCTTCTTTTTGGCTGTCCACAGGCCAGCTGTCATTTTGTCGAAGCATACATTAAGGCCCCCTTCACACGTCAGTGATTTTAGTACGTATGTTGCAGTTTTTATACATACCAGAATCACGGACATATGCAGACCCATTAAAATCAATGGGTCTGCGCACACATCAGTGATTTCACAATGACGTGTATCCGTGCAGCACACACGCGTGTCAGTGTGTTCTGCACGGAGTCAGCTCTGTTTTTTTCTGGCATCACTGATGTCCCATAGACCACACAGTGGTGTGATCCGTGAAACATGTACCAGAAAAACATGTACATTTAAAATAAAAAGCTTTTTAAACTCACCCGTCTCCAGCGATGCTGTCTTTAGCTGCTGCTGTCTGCTGATTCCAGGCCGGCTAATTATGCTCATATATATACACTACACAGCCGACCGGGAAGCAGCTGCGTAGCTGCAGCGGTGAGACAGCGGCGGCCTAACACAGTATCGCTGGAGACTTCAGCACCACGGAGAGCAGGAGCATGAACAGGTGAGTATAAGTGGCTAATCTCCATGTAGTATCACGGATAGCACATGGAGATCACACGTGTGCAAAATCACGGCACACAGAGGGACATACGCACCTTTATCACGTCAGGGAAAAACATATGTTTTTCACTGACGTGTGAAAGAGGCCTAACAGGTACAGTGAATTCCCTCTCTAGCAGTGACTAATCTGAGTGTAGTGAGTGCACAGCCTATGTTAATTTGCTACAAATTAATGAAGGGTGCTCCATCATGCATGGTGGCAAGTAGGAGATACGCGTAGAAAAAAAGGGCCATGCATATATGATGTGCACACCAAAAAATCTGAATAATATTTTATTGAAAAAACATACACAAGATCAAAAGTAAAAGGAATGAAAACAAATACACCATAGCAATCTGAGAAAGTTAGGGTATAATCACCTGCAAGTCCCACAGGCATGGAAATACATAAACTGACAAAAGGATGAGACCCAGTCAAACAATGAAAGTGAAACCAACACAATAATGTATACCGGTATGCATAACTTTGATGACATGGGATAGTAATGTCAAGCTGTGCGACCTTATAAGTCCTGTGAGAGATCATATATGAAAGGAACTAAGCCAAACACGAGGGGCCATTGTAGCCTATAAATGGGCTACATATTACTTTCCACATAAAAATATAGCACTATGGAGATAAGTCACCACTAGTGAGCTGCAAAGCAGTAACAAATGGGAGTAAAGGTAGGTGAGAAGAGCGTAATAGGTTACAATATGAAAGTGCCTACCGCAACCGGGGTGTCAGGTGAGGGAGACCCCATGCGTATCGCCGTCTGGAGACAGCTTCATCAGGGGAATTGTATGTAAGCACAAACGTGCACTTCATAAAAGATAAATCTTAATTAGTTAATTAAACAGACCTATCAAGGATCACGCAGCTAGCGTCCAGTCAGTCATGCGTAGTAAAGTTAAGCTCTTAAAGGCGTCCATATCTACGGACCAAGAGCTCAGTGTTACTGCAAATACCGGCGCATGCATGATGTTACCGCTGCTGGCAACCAACCCACTGCAAGGTAATAGCAGCTAATATCAATGCATACAGCTAAATGTTTAGAAAGTGCTGGAATAAGTGTGTGCACTGGGCTAAAGTAAATCACACGAAAAAATTGAACATATACAGCTAAATACAGAGGAATAACAATGAGCTAATGCTGCACCAATAAAATAATAATATAGGATTCGATACCAGTGACTATGATAGGGAACCATGATATGTCCAGCGGCGTTATTATAGACAAGTACATGGAAGCCTAATTGTATGCCAAAGAGGTAAGACAGAGGAAGATGTCCAGCGCCGTTATTATGGACATATACAGATGGTAGAGAAAGTCCCCAATAATTTTTCCCACCATAAATTAAAGACAGATGTCAAGTAAAAGCTAAGGTTGGTGAGTTGCAACCCATAAGAATAATGCACAATACAAAGGCAAGCTTGCTTGATAACCTAGTACCTATATGTTACATGTGGCTCTGGCAAAAATTAAGAGACCATTGCAAAATTGGCAGTTTTTCTCATTTTTCTCTTATTAATAGGTATATTTTTGAGTAAAATGTAAATTGTTATTTTATTCTATAAACTACTGACAACATGTCTCCGAATTTCCAAGCAATAAATTTTGTATTTATTTTCTGAAAATGAGAAATTGTCAAAATAACAAAAAATTGCATTGCTTTCAGACCTCAAATAATGCAAAGAAAACAAGTTTGTAAATCATGTAGAAACAATACTAATGTTTTAACTCATGAGGAGTTCAGAAATCAATATTGTGTGGAATAAATATGATTTTTAATCACAGCTTTCATGTGTCTTGGCATGCTTTCCACCAGTCTTTCACATTTTTTTTGGTGACCTTATGCCACGGTGCAAAAATGTAAGCAGTTCTTCTTTGTTTGAAGGCTTGTGACTATCCATCTTCCTCTTGATTACATTCCAGAGGTGTTCAATGGGGTTCAGGTCTGGAGATTGTCATGGCCAGCCCAGAGTTTTGATGTGGTGGTCCTTCATCCACATATTGAAAGACCTAGCTGTGTGGCATGGCGCATTGTCCTGCTGGAAAAAAACAGTCCTCAAAGTTGGAGAAAAGTGAGCAGAAGGAAGCAACTGTTTTTCCAGGATAACCTTGTATGCGGCTTGAGTCTTTCGTACTTCGCAAAGTTTAATCTGCCCAATTCCAGCCTTGCTGAAGCATCCCCAGATCATCACCGATCCTCCACCAAGTTTCACAGTGGCTGCAAGACACCGTGGCTTGTACGCCTCTCCAGGTCTCCGTCTAACCATTAGACGACCAGGTGTTTGGCAAAGCTGAAAATTAGACTCATCGGAGAAGATTACCTTACCCCAGTCCGCTATGGTCCAATCCTTATGGTCTTTGGCAAACCTCAGCCTGGCTCTCCTTTGCTTCTCATTGATAGGCTTTTTTTCTAGCTTTACATGACTTAAGCCCTGCCTCTAGGAGCCTGTTGTGAACTGTTCTTGCCGTGCATTTCACCCTAGCTGCCTTTGCCATTCCTCTTGTAGGTAACTGTCATGAGCAGCCCAATCTCTAGACCTAAACCCCATTGAAAACCTCTGGAATGTAGTCAAGAGGAATATGGATAGTCACAAGCCATCAAACAAAGAAGAACTGCTTACATTTTTGCACCAGGACTGGCATTAGGTCACCCAAAAGCAGTGTGAAAGACTGATGGAAAGCATGCCAAGATGCATGAAAGCTGTGATAGCTGTGATTAAAAATCATGGCTATTCCACAAAATGTTGATTTCTGAACTCTTCCTGAGTTAAAACATTAGTATTGTTGTTTCTAAATTATTATGAACCTGTTTTCTTTGCATTATTTGATTTCTGAAAGCAATGCATTTTTTTTGTTATTTTGACCATTTCTCATTTTCAGAAAATAAATACAAAATTTATTGCTTGGAAATTCGGAGTCATGTTGTCAGTAGTTTATAGAATAAATGAACAATTTACTCAAAAATACTTATAAAGAGAAATCAGAAAAACTGACAATTTTGCAGTGGTCTTTTAATTTTTGCCAGAGCTGTATATATATATATATATATATATATATATATATATATATATATATATATATATATATACATATACATAGTATAGACCATACGTTTGGACACATCTTCTCATTCAAAGAGCTTTCTTTATTTTCATGACTCTGAAAATTGTAGATTCACATTGAAGGCATCAAAACTATGAATTAACACATGTGGAATGAAAAAGTGTGAAACAACTGAATCTATGTATTGACTTCACAGGTGTGCCTTGTCAGGTTTAATAAGTGGGATTTCTTGCCTTATAAATGGGGTTGAGACCATCAGTTATGTTGTGCAGAAGTCTGGTGGATACACAGCTGATAGTCCTACTGAATAGACTGTTAGAATTTGTATTATGGTATTATGGCAAGAAAAAAGCAGCTAAGTAAAGAAAAATGGGTGACCATCATTACTTTAAGAAATGAAGGTCAGTCAGTCCGAAAAATTGGGAAAACTTTGAAAGTGTCCCCAAGTGCAGTGGCAAAAACCATCAAACACTACAAAGAAACTGGCTCACATGAGGACCGCCCCAGGAAAGGAAGACCAAGAGTCACCTCTGCTGCGGAGGATAAGTTTGTCCGAGTCACCAGCCTCAGAAATCACAGGTTAACAGCAGCTCAGATTAGAGACCAGGTCAATGCCACACAGAGTTCTAGCAGCAGACACAACTTATCAAGTGTTAACAACTGTTAAGAGGAGACTTTGTGCAGCAGGCCTTCATGGTAAAATAGCTGCTAGGAAACCACTGCTAAGGACAGGCAACAAGCAGAAGAGACTTGTTTGGGCTAAAGAACACAAGGAATGGACATTAGACCAGTGGAAATCTGTGCTTTGGTCTGATGAGTCCAAATTTGAGATCTTTGTATACAACCACCATGTCTGTGCGACGCAGAAAAGGTGAACGGATGGACTGTACATGCCTAGTTCCCACCGTGAAGAATGGAGGAGGAGGTGTGATGGTGTGAGGGTGCTTTGCTGGTGACACTGTTGGGGTTTTATTCATAATTGAAGGCATACTGAACCAGCATGGCTACCATAGCATCTTGCAGCGGCATGCTATTCCATTCGGTTTGCATTTAGTTGGAGCATCATTTATTTTTCAACAGGACATTGACCCCAAACACACCTCCAGGCTGTGTAAGGGTTATTTGACTAAGAAGGAGCGTGATGGGGTGCTACGCCAGATGACCTGGCCTCCACAGTCACCAGACCTGAACCCAATTGAGATGGTTTGGGGTGAGCTGGACCGCAGAGTGAAGGCAAAAGGGCCAACAAGTGCTAAGCATCTCTGGGAACTCCTTCAAGACTGTTGGAAGACCATTTCTGGTGACTACCCCTTGAAGCTCATCAAGAGAATGCCAAGAGTGTGCAAAGCAGTAATCAAAGCAAAAGGTGGCTACTTTGAAGAACCTAGAATATAAGACATATTATCAGTTGTTTCACACTTTTTTGTTAAGTATTGCATTCCACATGTGTTAATTCATAGTTTTGATGCCTTCAATGTCAATCTACAATTTTCAGTGTCATGAAAATAAAGAAAACTGTGTGAATGAGAAGGTGTGTCCAAACTTTTGATCTATACTGTTGTATATATATATATATATATATATATATATATATATATATATATATATACATATATATACACACTGTGTGCATATATACAGTTAGGTCCAGAAATATTTGGACAGTGACCCAATTTTCGCGAGTTGGGCTCTGCATGCCACCACATTGGATTTGAAATGAAACCTCTACAACAGAATTCAAGTGCAGATTGTAACGTTTAATTTGAAGGTTTGAACAAAAATATCTGATAGAAATTGTAGGAATTGTACACATTTCTTTGCAAACACTCCACATTTTAGGAGGTCAAAAGTAATTGGACAAATAAACCAAACCCAAACAAAATATTTTTATTTTCAATATTTTGTTGCGAATCCTTTGGAGGCAATCACTGCCTTAAGTCTGGAACCCATGGACATCACCAAACGCTGGGTTTCCTCCTTCTTAATGCTTTGCCAGGCCTTTACAGCCGCAGCCTTCAGGTCTTGCTTGTTTGTGGGTCTTTCCGTCTTACGTCTGGATTTGAGCAAGTGAAATGCATGCTCAATTGGGTTAAGATCTGGTGATTGACTTGGCCATTGCAGAATGTTCCACTTTTTTGCACTCATGAACTCCTGGGTAGCTTTGGCTGTATGCTTGGGGTCATTGTCCATCTGTACTATGAAGCGCCGTCCGATCAACTTTGCGGCATTTGGCTGAATCTGGGCTGAAAGTATATCCCGGTACACTTCAGAATTCATCCGGCTACTCTTGTCTGCTGTTATGTCATCAATAGACACAAGTGACCCAGTGCCATTGAAAGCCATGCATGCCCATGCCATCACGTTGCCTCCACCATGTTTTACAAAGGATGTGGTGTGCCTTGAATCATGTGCCGTTCCCTTTCTTCTCCAAACTTTTTTCTTCCCATCATTCTGGTACAGGTTGATCTTTGTCTCATCTGTCCATAGAATACTTTTCCAGAACTGAGCTGGCTTCATGAGGTGTTTTTCAGCAAATTTAACTCTGGCCTGTCTATTTTTGGAATTGATGAATGGTTTGCATCTAGATGTGAACCCTTTGTATTTACTTTCATGGAGTCTTCTCTTTACTGTTGACTTAGAGACAGATACACCTACTTCACTGAGAGTGTTCTGGACTTCAGTTGATGTTGTGAACGGGTTCTTCTTCACCAAAGAAAGTATGCGGCGATCATCCACCACTGTTGTCATCCGTGGACGCCCAGGCCTTTTTGAGTTCCCAAGCTCACCAGTCAATTCCTTTTTTCTCAGAATGTACCCGACTGTTGATTTTGCTACTCCAAGCATGTCTGCTTTCTCTCTGATGGATTTTTTCTTTTTTTTCAGCCTCAGGATGTTCTGCTTCACCTTAATTGAGAGTTCCTTAGACCGCATGTTGTCTGGTCACAGCAACAGCTTCCAAATGCAAAACCACACACCTGTAATCAACCCCAGACCTTTTAACTACGTCATTGATTGCAGGTTAACGAGGGAGACGCCTTCAGAGTTAATTGCAGCCCTTAGAGTCCCTTGTCCAATTACTTTTGGTCCCTTGAAAAAGAGGAGGCTATGCATTACAGAGCTATGATTCCTAAACCCTTTCTCCGATTTGGATGTGAAAACTCTTATATTGCAGCTGGGAGTGTGCACTTTCAGCCCATATTATATATATAATTGTATTTCTGAACATGTTTTTGTAAACAGCTAAAATAACAAAACTTGTGTCACTGTCCAAATATTTCTGGACCTAACTGTATATATATATATATATATATATATATATATATATATAGTGCCTTGCAAAAGCATTTTGTCCCCTTGAATTTTTCAACCTTTTCCCACATTTCAGGCTTCAAACAAAGATAAAAAATTTAATTTTATGGTGAAAAATCAACAAGTGGGACACAATTGTGAAGTTAAACGGAATGTATTGCTTGTTTTACACTTTTGTAAAAAATAATAAACTGAAAAGTGGGGAGTGCAATATTATTCAGCCCCCTTACTTTCAGTGCAGCAATCTCACTCCAGAAGTTCATTGAGGATCTCTGAATAATCCAATGTTCTCCTAAATGACTGATGATGAGAAACATAATCCACCTGTGTGTAATGAAGTCTCCGTATTAATGCACCTGCTCTGTGATAGTCTCAGTGTTCTGTTTAAAGCACAGAGAGCATCGTGAAGCCCAAGGAACACAACAGGCAGGTCCGTGATACTGTTGTGGAGAAGTTTAAAACCGGATTTGGTTACAAAAAGATTTCCACAACTTTAAACATCCCAAGGAGCACTGTGCAAGCAATCATATTGAAATGGAAGGAGTATCATACCACTGCAAATCTACCAAGACCCGGCCGTCCATCCAAACTTTCATCTCAAACAAGGAGAAGACTGATCAGAGATGTAGCCAAGAGGCCCATGATCACTCTGGATGAACTGCAGAGATCTACAGCTGAGGTGGGAGAGTCTGTCCATAGGACAGCAATTAGTCATACACTGCACAAATCTGGCCTTTATGGAAGAGTGGCAAGAAGAAAGCCATTTCTCAAAGATATCCATAAAAACTGTTGTTTAAAGTTTGCCACAAGCCACCTGGAAGACACACCAAACATGTGGAAGAAGGTGCTCTGATCAGATGAAACCAAAATCAAACTATTTGGGCACAATGCCAACGATATATTTGGCATAAAAGCAACACAGCTCATCACCCTGAACACACCATCCCCACTGTCAAACATGGTGGTGGCAGCATCATGATTTGGGCTTGCTTTTCTTCAGCAGGGACAGGGAAGATGGTTAAATTTGATTGGAAAATGGATGGAGCCAAATACAGGACCATTCTTGAAGAAAACCTATTGGAGTCTGCAAAAGACCTGAGACTGGGATGGAGATTTGTCTTCCAACAAGACAATGATCCCAAACATAAAGCAAAATCTACAATGGAATGGTTCCAATCGAGAATCTGTGGAAAGAGCTGAAAACTGCTGTTCACAAACGCTCTCCATCCAACCTCACTCAGCTCCAGCTATTTGTAAAGGAAGAATGGGCAAGAATTTCAGTCTCTCGATGTGCAAAACTGATAGACACATACCCCAAGCGACTTGCAGCTGTAATCGCAGCAAAAGGTGGCGCTACAAAGTATTAACTTAAAGAGGCCGAATAATATTGCACGCCCCAATTTTCAGTTTATTATTTTTTATAAAAGTTTAAAATAAGCAATACATTTCATTCAACTTCACAATTGTGTCCCACTTGTTCTTGATTCTTCACCATAAAATTTTAATTTTTTTATGCTTATGTTTGAAGCCTGAAATGTAGGAAAAAGTTGAAAAATTCAAGGGGGCTGAATACTTTCGCAAGGCACTGTGTGTAATATATATATATATATATATGTATGTATATATATATATATATATATATTATAATTCTATATATACAGTATATGTTTGGTATCGCCGTACTTGTACTGACCTGAGTAATCATCTTGTGAGGTCCGTTTTACCATATAGTTCACATGGTAAATAAAAAACTCTGAGAATCATCAGAAACAAGTGTCGAACAACTTCAGTAGTGTCGATCGCGCTCATTTAACAGTCTGAACTAATGCATATAAATGTAGTCTAAATGTTTAAGGGCGATGGTGCAATATGTTAGCATTTAGGGCCCTAATTTAAACTTCTGTCCAGGGCCCACTTTGTCTAAAGCTAGCCCTGATGCCATGATAATAATAATAATATTTTTTATTTCTATAGATATAATATATCTACATAATAGATCTATATATATATATATATATATAATATATTCCACAGCGCTTTACAATTCAGAGGGGACATGTACAGACAATATGAGACAGTACAAAATAACAAAATTCAGATACCAGGAGGAGCGAGGGCCCAGCTCATAAGCTTACAGTTTATGAGAAAATAGGGGGTGCACAATAGGTGAATGGGGGGAGAGAAAAGCTTGTTCTATATGGTCCAGCCATTGATTTAATAGGGGATTCAAAACCAGCTGCAAAGACGGTCATCAGCCAGAATTTATACATACAGAGTGTAAAAAAGTACATGGAGAGGAATGCAACCAGAAGATACAGGGGACAAGAATTGGAAGTAAATTTGTTGAAGGGCAGAAAGGGACTAGATTAGATCGGGGCAGTGAGGTGATGGGCTAGTTGGAAGAAATGCATTTTTAGGGCCCGCTTAAAGATGTGGATGTTGGGAATTAATCAAATTGTTCTAGGTAGTGTGTTCCAGATAATTGTCGCAGCTCGTGAGAAATCTTGAAGACTGGAGTGGGAGGTTCGAATTCCATCAATAACTTAGCTAATGTTAATCTTTTGATAGAGACTGTTGTGCTTTGCTTCTAGATAAGGACATATAACATGTTGATTTATTTTTTTTTCTTACAGACAACCACTCTGATCGGCCTTCTGAAGACAGCACGTCTGCTGCGTTTAGTGCGTGTCGCCAGGAAGCTGGACCGGTATTCTGAATATGGAGCTGCCGTCTTATTCCTTCTCATGTGCACCTTTGCCCTCATAGCCCACTGGCTTGCATGCATCTGGTATGCTATTGGCAACGTAGAGAGACCGTACATGGAGCACAAAATTGGTTGGCTGGATAATCTGGCCAACCAAATTGGCAAAAGCTATAATGACACTGATGTGGCTTCAGGACCTTCCATCAAGGACAAATATGTAACAGCTCTGTACTTCACATTCAGCAGTCTTACCAGTGTCGGATTCGGAAATGTCTCCCCAAACACCAACTCAGAGAAGATCTTTTCTATATGTGTCATGCTGATTGGAGGTAAGCAACAGATGAAAATCTTAATTTCCAGATGGATACTGGAGCGTAGATATAGCCATCTGGTCGTATCTTGTGGCATTTCAAAGTTATCACTTGTTTCTGTTCCGATCTGAATTATGGGAATCAGTTCAAGCAGTTTTAGCAGATTGGGGTTATATCCATTGCGAGTCTATTATATGATACAGTGCAAACTAATACCACAATAACCACAGAATACCTATGTGCATCCCATTGCCATGACCTGTTTGTGGTATAGCATTTTAGCCCCAATCACTTAAACAAGAAATGCGGTATTAATTTTGGAAAAAGCAGCCATGCTTTTGTCATACAACATCTTAACCCCAAAATGATGTAAATGCCTGCCACAGCATGCCCCATAAAGCTGTGCCTGTGTGATCACTGTTGGAGCCCTGCGATGATCAACAGCAGGAAAAAAAAGTATTGCGTTGCTAAAAAGTTTCCTATCATTCTGTGAAAACACAGCACACGGATGGCATCCAAGTGCTGTCCTGTTTTTTTCAAGGACCCATAGACTTGCATTGGGGAGTTTTAATCTGTTACTCAGATCACAATCAGACATGTCTCCAAAATTTTGTGTCAACCAATCTATCTACAAAACTACATGGACATGTGAACAGACCCATAGATTATGATAGGTATGAGTTTTATGTGTGAAAAATATTTATAAAAATTCATGTCTGAATGAGCCCTAAGGCATGATCGTTGATGGGTTGGCATGGTGCTGAGGCCTAATAAATCTCTCAAGCCTACCATAGTTGTACACTTATTAGGCCAAAGACACAGAATAAGCGCCAAAAATGCTTTAATATATTGAAGCATTATAGAAATGTTCAGCAAATTGTATCTAATGTCCCCTAATGGGACAAAAAAATTAGAGGAGTTATGTCTTTCTGAATGTGGTGATGCCCAAAAAATAGCATCTCAGACGAATGTAGATGTAACACCAAACATGGTGTAGGCAGAGCACCTGGCCCAGGCCCTTGTGTGCTCAGTTTTGGGCAGATTAGTGGGATATGTATACATATTAGTTCCTAAGCTGATTTCTGTATTCCTGAATATTACACCTCTTATGTTTGTCTCTCTCAGCCCTCATGTATGCCAGTATCTTTGGCAATGTCTCGGCCATTATCCAGCGTTTGTACTCTGGCACTGCCCGATACCACACCCAGATGTTACGTGTGAAAGAGTTTATCCGCTTCCATCAGATCCCCAACCCACTGAGACAACGACTGGAAGAGTATTTCCAACATGCTTGGTCCTACACCAATGGCATCGATATGAACGCGGTGAGTATATTACTGTCTAATTCTTACATAACCAAAAAATTATTTTTAGAAGTTTGGTCTTCACAGCGGACTTACACACAGTTGGAAAAAAAAAGTGGTGCTAGGAAGATATTTTACCACTTTTAAAGGACATCTCAGGCTTGACTGGAGTAAGCGCTTTCACTATTCCCTATCAAGAAAGGTTCATAAAGCTGAGATTTATGCTGCTCTTTGCTAGATTCTTCATATTGAGAAACTACACTCGAAATCACTAGGCGCAAAGATCTGACATTATGGGAATGCTGTTGTCTTTGGTGACTTTCTTTTTTGACCCAGGTATTAAAGTGATGCTGAAACTTAAAATTTCATTATACATGGGTGGCACATGTACTGATTAGTGAACATTTCTGGTTCTGTATTTATGAAGTGTCCTGCCACAATTCCTCCACTTTGGCCCTTTGATATTCTTGTTCAAAATGGCCATCTTGACTCAAAGTAGTGTCAGAGAGAGCATAATAGTTAAAGATGCACCGCCGCCCCCTCCACTGCCCTTGGATAGACCCAAGTTCCATGAGGTCATAACTGAAAGAAGAGCAGAAGGAGTTAGCACAGAGGACTTGGCAGCAGGATGCTTCATCGGGAACACACCGGATATGTTCACTATTAGAGATGAGCAGACACATGGAAGTTTGGGTTCTGCAGGTTCAGCCAGACTTGAGATAAAGTTCTGTTTCCCAAGCCTGACATGAACTTCATTAGAAGTCACTGATTGAGCAATTTTGCTCTCCGCCCACATACAGACAGCCAAAAACAGAACACTTCCGGGTTGAGACAGGGTGGGTTTTTTCATTTTTTTTTGGGGGGGGGGAACACACTACATCTGTTAATGCTGATTTTACCCCCGGTGCAAGCCATTAAAACACTGCAAGCTGCTTGTACTGGGCCAACCAAGTATACCTGCTCGCTTGGGTGGTTTGCATGTGTAGAACACTCGAACTCTGATTTATTTTTTTTTTAAAGTTCAGGTTTGCTCATCTCTTGTCACTATAAATCTGACATGTACAAGGAAATTTTAGGTTTCAACTGGAAGGTCGCTTTGAATCAAAACATGTCCGGAAAGAAGCCCTCTTGAGTCAGGACACCTAAGATCAGCACCACACACGTAAGATTATTCAACGTATGAACAGTCAAAAATATTGTTTAGGTGGAGTTTATTTGTAGTATCCATTTAGTAAGTTTTGTCATACTCTATTCCTACGTATGTACAGTCTATATAGTCCTTACTAGTATGTTGGAATCTACATACTTGGCCTCTGCACTTGCCTTTCCTGTTTAGATGGATTCTAGTTGAGTTGGCTTGAAGTCTAGTTGATTACTATTCAAGTCATTGCTCCAGTAAAGAAATAAAGTTCTCACTGTAGCTGAATTAATCCCATGGAGAATATACAACTTGTATCCAGTAAATCTCCCAGCTCTGCGGCTTCGAGAGACTAGTAAATAATCCTATATTTTATAGAATGTCTGCAGTGATGACAGGCCGAGCAGAAATATGGCGGCAAATAAAACAGGCTAGCTCCATTTTAATTATCCTTATAATTATTTTGTTACGCTCAGTGCATGGAGAAACAACACATCACTCTCTGATGCGTTATCTTATGGTTCACTATGTGATTTTGGAACTGTGCCACTTTATCAAGAGAAGAGGCTGCTTCACCTCCTGGACGCTTTGATAAAACATTTATCTTTTGTTTCTAATAGATATCAATTATTCTAAGACAAGTATTATTTGTAGCTTAGAAGAATAGTAACAAGTGATGTCATTCCAGAAACATAGTGGAAATATAACATGCGTAGTAGAGATGAAAGAATCGATTCACAGGACCTTGCTCCTGCTACATCAGTAGTCAATGGCTGCCAGACAGGAGCCCTGTGAACCTCATCCTATCCCTTGGCATCCCCGGTCTCCCTTCTGATTAGTAGACCATGTACAACGTCACATGTGCGTCATGGACTACTGACGTGGCCACTGGACTAAGGTGGGGCCAAACTAATTGCTCATCTCTATGAGTTAAAGCAGAAATGTTGACTGATTTCACGACACAAACTACATATATTGTCAGCCAATTTTCATTTTTTTGGGCACGTTCAATTTTTCCTCCCTTTTTTCAAGGAGCCATAACTTTTAATATTTTTCCATCATTAAAGCTAGTTAAAAAGTAATGCAGTTTGTATTGAGAAATCTGGTAACAGATCTGCTTAATGGGGATTTTCACTAAAGTGTACATCTATCTACAACGATGTCCAAAATTTGACCACTTGAGGTTTCTGCAGCCAGACCCCCAGTGATCAGCTGATTGACATGGTCCCTGGTTCACAAACAGATTTTCTCACAAGCTTCTATGGCATATCAGACAATCATGTTCTCTAGATTGTTCTCTATATTCTGAAAACACAACCACATAAAAAAGTGATTCATTTATAGCATATCCACCTATTGGACCCCACCAATCCAATGAGGAGAATGTCCCTATTTTGCCATTCTAGGCTCCCTTGCATTCCCATTTCTCACTTTATCTCCACCTTTAGGCACATCACATCACCTTTGAAAGGTTATTTCCATCATAATAATACTGGTACTGTTGGATAGTGCTTGCAAGTACAAGCAATTTTGCAAATTAGTATTTAAAATGTTAAAATTTTAGCTGTTCTTGAGATATTAACACTTTTCTTCTGTTTACAGCTCGTTGTCTTGGAAACTGACCACCACTGCTAGACAACAGAACATGCACAGTGCTTACAAGCTATTTTTAATTGGGCTAGTGTTTTGTGGCTGACCAGGATCCCTGCCTGGGGCATGTTGTTGCCTCCTAATCTCAGTATCAGTATAGTGCTTACAAACTAAACAGCAGCGGTGGCTGAACACCTAGGCAACAAGCTGTTATCCTTTAACAAAATATATATGTTTTTTGATTAAACTATTTCTTAGATCTCGTATTTAGCATGCTTGGTTAAATTACAAGCTGTTATCAAAAGAAAGTGTTACTATCTCAAGCATGGCTTTTAATCAGCAATAAATTGTAAAAGTACCAATTATTACAAGCAATCTCTGACAATATCCATCGATGAAGATGGGATTAGCATAGCACTGAGGTTTATGGAGATATAATTCCTTCTAAACGGAGAGGAATCAACACTTGGGTTCATAAAATTTGCATTTTCTTACTATGATGGATTCTGAATTGGCTTTTTATTGCAGTATATGAAGCAGAACTCCCATTGTTCACCCACAAACAGTATTCTTCTTACTTTCCATCTCTCAAGCTGACTATCCTTCTTTCAGAATCAAAGCATTTTCTAACCTAATGAATGGACAAGAAATTAATCCACAGCATCTAAAGACTAACTATTCAGCACAATCTTCCACCCAGTGTATATTTACAGGAGTTCAGAATGGTCAGATATATACTGCTGTTTGCAAAGTGTTCCCAATAGAGCTATCAAAACTGGTTCCTTGCTGGCCAAAGGTGCTCATAAGCAAATAATAGCTGTTGACTGACAGCTGTTCCTCTCATTCACTCCTACACACATGCATGCTCAGCTCAGTCACGCATCCTTGTGCTCTGAATGAGGGGGTTCTCTGTCAGACATCTATGGTAATTGCTTATCTCCCCTGAGAACAAAAGAACCAGGCATTTAAAGAGGAGTTTTAAGCAAATATTTCATGATGAACTGGACTGACAATGTAATATTGGCTACAGAATGGAATTATTATTATTATTTATTTTTATTTTTTTTCATTTTGCCTCTATGTTGCAGGGAAATTAGCAATCAAAGTATTTTTCACCTAATGAGCTAACTTTTCTTAAGGGTGCTTTACATGCTGCGACATTGCTAGCGATAGCACCCGCCCACGTTGCTGTTTCGTCATGGGGGTGATCGCTGCAGTAGCGAATAATATCGCTACGGCAGCGTCACACGCACATACCTGCTTAGCGACGTCGCTGGAGACACCAAACAATCTCTCCTTTAAGGGGGCAGTTCGTTCGGTGTCACAAAGCGGCCGCCCAATAGCAGAGGAGGGGAAGAGATGAGCGGCCGGAACATGCCGCCCACCTCCTTCCTTCTTCATTGCCGGTGGACGCAGGTAAGGAGATGTTCGTCGTTCCTGCGGTGTCACACATAGCGATATGCACCACCAACGATATTATGAAAAGGAGCGACGTGTCAGCAATCAACGATTTTTGACGTTTTTGCGATCGTTGATCGTCGTTCCTTTTAGTTGCACACAACGATATCGCTAACAGTGCCGGATGTACATCACGAACATCGTGACCCCGACGATATATCGTTAGCGATATCGTTGTGTGTAAAGTACCCTTTAAGCTCAAGTGGGTGGTATCAGATATTTTTCACTGGGGGTGTGCACTTTTTCTCCCTGTATGATGTTGACCAATCATAAGCAGGCAGCAACACAGCAGAAAGAGAACACGCTCACACCATAGCTTAGGTTTCTCAGTGTGTGAGATGTAATGATACAGCTGTGTTCTCCTGGTCTAACCTGCCTATCCTGAGGTGAGACACACTTATGTCTGTTGTAGCAATCTCCCACCACTTCCTAATTATACACAAGAATTCTTAGCTATGGTAGGGGTGTGTTCTTTTTCTGCTATGTTGCTGCCTTCTTATGATTGGTCATCATCATACAGGGAAAAGAAGTAAACTCCCACAGTAAAAAATATCTTTAGTTATATGATTAGGTGTCAAATATTTTGATTGCTAATATCTCCTCATTGGAGAGGCAAAATTAAAATAAATAGCATTTTATTCCGCTTTGCAGACATTATATGCTTATGTGTCTAGTTCAACATGAAAAAGTTGGTGAAAGGTCCTCTTTAAATTCAACATGCTCAAACTTTGGTGGGTGAGAACCTAAACATTTCCTATACATATTAGGTATGCCCTACCAAAATCGGTGGCTTCAACTGACTTTGCTCTAATGTTTATAGCCACCTTATATAATAAAAAATAGATTGGTAGTAAAAGGGCACTGTTTTATTAGCCAGGGAAAAGACTCTGCAAACAGTAGCCTAGACTTGAGTCTTCTAGACCCAAGTAAATATGCCGGGGTGAAGAAAGATTATACACAACTGTTCTCAAACAAACAGAGGTAGAAACCACTAAAGGGTATATTGTAGCTTCTCTGATTGAACAAAATGGTGATGTATTAATAATTGACAAATAAGTCTTCTTGAAGGGAGTAAAAATGGGGAGCACTTCTTCATGTAAGTATCACAGTCACGGGTAAGTGCCCTCCAGGTCATTGTAGTTTTTGCAGTGAGAAACAATCTATTAGGAAAATGACTACAACCATTCACCAATGTTGACCATGCAGATGATCGGTTGGAGGTGACATCTAAGCATCCCGCAGTCATTGGGACTACCACCACATCTTCAGGAATCCTGTCTGTGTGTAGTACCCGTGTTAGACTAGACCTGTTCTCCTGTGTCCAGTATATGTTGTCTTTCTGTCGTGTTTTGGCTTTCGTCTGCATGCGGATATTGTCTTGGGGAATGTATATACATGAATTAAGTGTATTACTGGATAACCTTAACATGTTTTTTTTTTTGTTCCAGAAAGGTTAGTGATATATTTATGCCTGTTCCAAAAGGCAATGTGGTATGTGCAGGATAAATGGACCTTGAAGTAAATGGCTTAAAATTTTCTGACATGTCATAAAATATTATCAGGAGATAGTATCTAACACCACCTCTAATCACTAGTGCAAAGGGGGCTGCAGCAGTGTCCCGGGGTCTTCCAAGGTCCAAGGACAATAACCCTGTAGTACCTGTAAGGATAAATCGACGGCTATGCTGTACAGTCATTCTCTGGAACTCACTTGTAAGCATAGCCAATGAAAGCCTAAGCACAGTTCTTCGAAGGCTACCACAGGCCCCTTTGTTAAAAGGGGATAACTTGCTGATCACTGGGGGTCCGACAACTGGAAACCCAAGCTATCCCAACAACAGGGCTCTGGAGCCATTTCCTGACTTGAACTACAAAGCCCCATTCTCAGGTATCCAATGCACCAATCTCGGGAATACATGCACTCTCAGGGGTTGGATTCTCAACAATCAGTATTATCCCCTATCCTATGGATAAGGAATAACTTGTTTTTTTTGGGAATAAATTGGTGGGGGCCTTCACACCGAGATGCCACTAATACTATCTGTTAACATAGCCCATTACATGTCAGAAGATAGGACATTTACTTTACTGATATAAAAAAATTCTTAACAACCTTCCCTAAATATGTTTTTTTTTTTATTTATCCCTTGTTCAAGTTGTTAGAATTTCTTAAGGATGACCTGTCATTGTCCATAAATATGTAATTCTCCTTACCTGGTGGAAATGTCATTGTTCTCTTGAATCTGGTGATAATTTATTTTTCCTGCGCCTCTCCATTAGTGGGATCTGACCTCTTCATCTTTATATTTAAATCTAGTCTTTTTAGTGAAGTTGTTGTTGCCAACTTTTCTGTATTGGAGTGTTCTTGAGAACCACACCCACTTGGCTAAAACAGACTTGCTTTACAGTGACAAGCAAAAGGATTACAATGCTTTGAAGTTTTGACTTTCAGGCTCCATATCTCACCACCCGCTACAGCTTTGAGTGTCAATATCACGCTGTACTCTAAGATGTACAATAGCAGTACAGCGCAGTAATGTGGGACAGAGAGGATTACTGAAACTACCTGAGAAGGTAATTAGCTGGTAAACCACTAGGGGGCGTGGAGAAAACGTATGAGCAGAGAATTCCCTAGCAGAGGTAATACTAGTCAAGCCCACCAGATGGCAGTAGAATCGCCAGAAAGTCGTGTCACAACATGAAGTCTTGTAAATACACAGTCAAAGTCTAAAGGCCCCGTTACACGCAACGACATCGCTAATGAGATGTCGTTGGGGTCACGAAATTCGTGACGCACATCCGGCCTCGTTAGCGACGACGCTGCGTGTGACACGTACTAGCGACTGCAAACGATGTAAAATACTCACCAAATTGTTGATTGTTGACATGTCGTCCATTTCCCAAATGTCGTTGCTCGTGCAGAACGCAGGTTGTTTATCGTTCCTGAGGCAGCACACATTGCTACATGTGACACCCCAGGGTCGACGAACAACACCGTACCTGCGTCCTCCGGCAACGAGGTGGGCGTGACTTCCATGCGGCTGCTCTCCGCCCCTCCGCTTCAATTGGACGCCTGCTATGTGACGTCGCTGTGACGCTGCATGAACCGCCCCCTTAGAAAAGAGGCTGTTCGCCGGCCACAGCGACGTTGCTAGGAAGGTAAGTACGTGTAACGGGTACTAGAGAAATTCTGCTCCATGGACAGCGATTTGCCCATGACGCACAAACGACGGGGGCGGGTGCTTTCACGAGCGAAAGCTCGCTATGATGTTATAAAGCAAGCTTTCGAGAAATCTCAGGTCTCTTCCTCAGGCATGGTATACCATGCCTGAGGAAGAGACCTGAGATGTCTCGAAAGCTTGCTTTATAACATCATATTTTATTTTTATTTTAGTTAGCCATTAAAAGGTATCACAACTACAAAATTTCAATTTTGTTTCTCTCACTGAGAGCAATCAATCATTTTTCAACTGGCTAACACGGTACCAAAACCTTTTTCTTATACATAAATCTGACTTGCAACTATTTAGTATATCATTAATTATACAGATTCTGTTCATGTTACTATTTTGCTCCTAAAAATCTAAATTTAAAATGTTATTTAGTGAGTATTGTGTAAATCCACCTTTGGCTTTCAATGCTGCCTGAACCCTTCTGGGCATTCTCTTGTTCAGATTCAAACATGTCTCGACCAAAATCTGATCCCAGGTCTCTTCTACACGTTTCCAATGTTGGTGAATTTTGGTCGACTCACTTGGGTATGTATACAGTTTTTTCTTCAACTCTACCTACAAGTGTTCAATTTGGTTTTAGGTCTGGGGACCAGTCCAGCACCTCTACTAAACTGTTATTGAACCATTTCTTCGCCAATCTTGACATTTGCTTCAGCTCGTTTTCCTGCTGGAACACTATGTCGTCCTTCTCAAACCCATAGTACTCAAGTGTACAAAGTAACTCATCCTGTCGGTTACTCAAGTATACTGTAGATCAACATTGAGACCACCATAGATCCTGGTGAACTATCCAATGCCATTTGGCTGTGAAACAGCCCCATATCATCAGACTTCTTCCACTGACTTGACAGTTCTTTCAATTTCGCGATCCGATAGCCCCTTTTCCCTTCTTTCCAGACCCATTTGCACCCTTTAGTCTCATCACTGCAAATCACCCGTTTCCAATCTTCTACTGTCCACGTTTCGTACTTTGCAAACTCAAACCAACACTTCTTATGATGATATTGAAGTTGAGGCTTCTTCACCTTTTTTCGTACCACTATTCCAGACTTGTGTAATGTGAATTGTATGGAGATTGCATGGACATCTGTGATCTCACTATTACGAAGCATACGAGTCACCTCCACTGCCGTGTTTGTTGCGCCACAACTGATAGACCTTGTGATCAGCTGACTTATTGACTCCAATATTTTGCCAGGGTGTCTTCCTTTCAGCTTTTGAATGGATGGACGGACTTCAATTCATATTCTTCCAACTGTCAAAGCAATTTTCTTGGCCCAGAGTCCACTATCGATGAGCTGGGTGATGCTGTTTCTCTTTTCTTGGGAAATCTGCTGCTAAATAGCTGCAAGTTTAAATTTATGCATGAGATAGCCAAGATGATTGTCTATAAAATGAATATAGTCGTACCCTCAGAGATGTAGGATGGTGAGATATGGAGCCTGTCAGTTCAAAACATTGTTACCCTTTTGCTTTTCACTGTACATACAAGGAACAGAGATCATATATTAGAATGCAGAGGAGCAGGAACAAAAGAACAACAGTGCAACATTCAGAAGAACAGCGGCATTTATTAAAGGTAAAAATATACATAATCATGGAAGTGACAGGCTCTCTTTCAGCTGTTTCTTCTATCTGTTTATGGGAAACGATTAACATGCAGCCTTCTCAAATCTGCCAAGTAGTCGTAGTTTGTGCATCAATACAGATGTGTGACAGATTTGACATTGTGAAGTCTGAAAAAGATGGTTGATAAGCCGCCATAAAAGTCAACCTATTACAACCCTGTAGAAGCTTTAGCAATTGTTGATCGATGCTACACAGAACAGATGTGATGGAGAAATGGTGGAAGAAAATTCTTAACAACTTGACGTTTTGGTGATTACTGGATTTTGGTATATTAGAAGGGTGTGAGTGCGATAGGGATCCTGTGTGTGTGTGTTGTGATCTTGTCTTTACAGGATTCCTGTGTTCATTGAACCCATACAGTTTGCCTAGGATTATATTGGGATGGTGTTGGATGTTGTACTCTGCCAGGGCCTCATGGTTTCTCTTCCCTTTGAAAGGCTAATATTCATCCCGCGGCTGGATCTCAAGCAAAGATCATCTGCCAGGCAAGGGCATAACCTTTCCTTCCTGTTCCATGTCGGTCGGCTGGTAGCATGGAACTGCGGTGCATCTTACATGATGGCCCAGGAGTGGTGACTTATTGACAGGGGGATTTGTACAGCGAGCATTAATGCAAGGTCATTCCACAGCTGCAGGCCGAGTGCCGTCCGTGACATAACATACTCTGACACTGACTTATATAATCATTTATAATACACGTAGATGAAATCGCCAAAGTTAACCCTCAATGTGTATGACGAATACTATTTACTGGGGAGAAGTTAATCCTCTTTTTTTGGATTAGCAGCTTATAAAGTGATATAATGCTCTAGGTTAAAAAAAAAATGTTAAAAAAGGGGAATTTGGACATGTCAAGACTATCTAAAATGAAATTCAGAATAAATGTTATGTTATTGATTAGCGTTAAAACTTAATATTAATAAAGAGATTTAGCATCATCATTAAATGGTCATCAGAAAACAGATCACAAGAGTAATCGATCTTTCCATCTGCTCATTTTTCTATCATCTATCTTAATATTTATTTCTTACCTAATATCTCATATCTATCTGTATATCTATCAGTTAGTGCTTCAGTACTCCAAAGCACCTACATCAATGTGGTAGCCTTAAAGGGAATGTGTCATCAGAAAATGATAATGACAATTTCTAAAAATGTAAACCAAATATTAATGTTAAATGCATTTTCAAAACTTTTTAGTGATGTTTTTAATTTTTCATATCTTGATCTGCATTAAAAATAATAGATATTTTGCAATTTTCATATTGCCCACTGGACCTATACCATATTTCCTGTTCTTTCCACAAGTACATTAGCAGTTACAGACTGACTCAGACCCTATCTTTTGTACTGAATCATCTAGTGAGTGAGTGCAAAAATGGAAATGTGAAAGGAGGAAGAGCTGTAACATTATTACCAATTATTGTAATCCTGTATGTGATGATAATGAGGCTTCAGAAAAGTCTTCTATAAAGAACAGGAATTCTGAAATGGCTCAAGTGGGCAGTGTGAAAATTATAAGATTGTAATATAGAAAAAACATTATCAAAATAAAAAATATATAGATTTATAAAAAAAAAAAAATTAAATAGGGGTTGTTTTCGAATGATAGCTTCCCTTCAAGGCTACTATCTGTGCACCATAAAACAGGGCTAAACAGTGACAGGAAACCTTTATAACCACAGTGCACCTAAAACATTTTTAAGCAATAGTGTTCCATTAATTTGTCTATCACATTGCCCATATACATTTGCTAATCACATTGCCCCCTTTACGGAGTAATGCCAGCCAAAATGACCCACTAACATTACCAGACACAATGTCCTCAGTACAAAGTCTGCTCCGATATTCCATGAGCAACGCCAGCTATGACAACCCCAAGGCCAGCATCTTCTACAGTTCTCCCAATGCACTGCCAGCTACGACACCCCCAAGTCCTGCATCTTCTAAGATTCTCCCAATACACTGCCAGCTACGACACCCACAAGCTCAGCATCTTCTACAGTTCTCCCAATGCACTGTCCGCTACGACACCCCCAAGTCCTGCATCTTCTAAGATTCTCCCAATACACTGCCAGCTACGACACCCCCAAGTCCAGCATCTTCTACAGGTCTCTCAGTGTACTGCCAACTACAACACCCTAAAGCCCAGCATCTTCTACAGTTCTCCTAGTGCACTGCCAGCTACGGCACCCACAAGCCCAGCATCTTCTACAGTTCTCCCAGTGTTCTGCCAATCAATAATGCTCCAGAATCATTTTCAGCCATACCCTAGAACAATGCCATCCTCATAACTTAAAGGAAAACCTACCTTAGACATGTTTCTTTACCACCATTGTCATGCTCTGGCAGTAAATACTGGCCCTTATGACAATTTGTGGCATACCATTGTGTATACCCTGAATTTACAGGATAATAGGGTATTATAATTATCTTTATATCATTATCTAGGAAAAGGTCCTACTTGGTTGTGGTGTAATGGTAGAAGACCCACATTACCACGTCATTGGCATTGATAATGGACGGCAGCATTGGACTTGAGATCCTCCAATATCCGTATATTGATTATGATGCAGAGGAGAGATGCAGACCAATGACTGAAGCTTACCATCTCAGTAATGTACAGTACTTGGTCCTCATAATTGGTCTATGTATCAAACCAAGTTTAGGAATAAATTAGAACCTAAGGAACCTCTCCTTAACCTTTAACGTCCCTATGTGTTCAGCAAGTAAGGGTTAATACAGCAAGATGAATTCACGTTTTCTGAGACATCAGTTTTAATAACCAGCTGAAAAGTTGAGTCTGTCATCAATGCTTACAGGTCTAACCATCATCAGTCAGCTGCTATTAGAAATGATTGACACATATGATGATGTGATGTTCAACAATATTGCCGTTGACAAGGTAGTCACTTGGTTTTACATGAGCCCTACGGTCTTATTAACTTATATAGATATTCCAAACCATTAAACTGATTTTTCATTCAGCATTATTTTAATCTATGGGCTCGGGGAGGTCAAAAATAGTGATGCTAACCCTCCGTAAGTTCATCAAGTCCTCTCCACCGCTGTCCCTGATCTTTGTTGACACGTTGCATGATAAAACCAAACATTAGAACCAATCACTGGGCTCATGTCAGTGTAGATGGCACTTGTCATGGCTGTAGCCTGTCAACGAAGACTAGTGAAAGCAACGAAGAGGCATCGGTGAATTTGTGGCAAGTGAGTATTGCTATTTTTGATATTTTTAACCTCACCACACCCGCAAAGTTTAAAAAATTATGAATGGAAAATGACTTTAAGGAAATGAAGAGAAAAATGAAGCATAAATATTGCAGTGGTTGTAGACCATGGTTGTTACACCATTTGTATAGCTCAGGTATGTACTATGGTAGAAGGGGACACTCTTCCATGGACTTGGATCCCTGTTGAGGGTAAAATGCAGTTGTTTTTTCTTTTGTTTGTTTTTTTTACAGATCTAATTTGTCACCAAAAGACAAGGGGCCTTCATGTGCTAAGACAGGTCTCAAAGACCAATCTATTTCCTATCAGTCATTCCCCAGTTTTATTACATAAACCCAGTTGTTTGATTAAGTCTCTTTGATGCATTTTCTTTCTTTGAATCCCTATATACATCATCTCATTGATCAATATTCCACACCAAGTCCCATGTCCACATCACATCGTTCCAATACATCTATCTCTACTCCTCTCTGTACAATTATATTATATACAAGTATGTAAATATATATATATAATTATATAGATCAGGTTTCCTGTTTCCTAATTTCCTTATTGTCCTTTCACAAACTGTATATCAGACCTTTGCCACCCGTACAAGTCAACATATAACTATGGAACTTTTCCCTTTCCTAGTCAACTTCCATTTTTCCAATCTTCATCTCATTGCCTTTTATTCGACCATAAATCCCATCCGAATCATTCCTTGATGTACATCACTCAATTAATATGTAGCTAGAAAAGTCCCTTGATAATAAGCCGATCACAAAGTATCCCCCTCGGCTGGGATCCAGAGTGATCAGCTGTAATCTGTGAGGAAACCTGACATAAAATGTGTAATTTCCCTGCAGTGCCACCATAGGTGAAATTAAGAATTACACAGTGCCCATTCAAATCAATGGTTTGTGTAATGCAGGACAGGACAGGTCCTCCAGAGCAAGAGACGCTCTTTGTAGCCACTCTCCACTCTGTCCAAGAGACGAGGATCCTGAACAGAGGACCCAACTCTATTAACTCGGAATCCCCTAATAGGGTATATAAAAATTATTTTCTAAACTACTCAATCATTTTATTGTCTTTTTTTCTAAATCTGTACACATCCATTTCACATCCCATCTAGGCATATTAGTATAATGCTCCCATTGCCCCCTGTTTTGTTGTGTGTGTATATATGTTCACATCTTTTCAATCAGCAATGGATTTCATCCACTGGTCAATATAAAACTGACCAAACCCAATATTAGTGTCTTCCTCTCTTAAAAACTCAATATCCAACCTCTTAATTAAAGTCTACATATTTTTTTTCCTTTTATTACCCTTTCGTATTTCTCATGTGTTAATTCTACTTTTTCCTCTCTTTCCGTTTTTCTCTGTCCCATACAGGTGCTGAAAGGATTCCCGGAGTGCCTACAGGCGGACATATGTCTGCACCTCAATCGTACACTGCTTCAAAATTGTAAAGCCTTCAGGGGAGCCACCAAAGGATGCTTGAGGGCACTAGCCATGAAGTTCAAGACAACACATGCCCCACCGGGGGACACCTTGGTTCACTATGGGGATGTTCTCACCACCCTCTACTTCATCTCTCGTGGGTCCATCGAGATTCTCAGGGATGACATTGTGGTGGCTATTTTGGGTAATTATGGACATTAAACTCATAGAAAATACTTTAACAAAGTCATGTTTAATGGCTTATGTAGTGTTCTTTTGTACATCTAATCATCTTGCCCACACCATTCACATTAAGCCTACAACACATATATTTTTTGACAATCCATAGATATTTCTATTATCTTCTTAAAGGAAAAAATGACATTTTTGGAGAGCCGATTAGCCTGTACGCCCGTCCTGGAAAATCAAACGCAGATGTGAGAGCTCTGACGTATTGTGACCTTCACAAGATCCAAAGAGAAGACCTTCTAGAGGTGCTGGACATGTATCCAACATTTTCCGACTGCTTCTGGAGCAACCTGGAGATCACCTTCAACCTGAGAGATGTGAGGAGGTTACATAATGGGTTGAATATTGTAGAATGAAATTGGATTAGCTGATAATTTGGAATATTGGTGAAATATTGGACATTGTTTTCCAGTTCGGGCTGTGGAAGAATTTGAGATGTCATCATTGCGTAGACCATAACCTGTTTTTTTTCTTCTTCATCCCACATCAGGCAGACAGTATTCCTCGCTCCCCTGGGAGTGAAGAGTTTAACTGCAGTTATCGTAAGCCACGTAGATGCAAACAAACAGGACGTCGCCGAAAGAAACATGGTAAGATAAGATTATAGATCTGAGGCCAACAATTAGTATATACAATCATTAGAAAAACTAAGTACACCCTCATTGAAATCTATGGTTTTACATATCAGCACATCCTAAAAAAAGTATGGTCCTTAAAATTAAGGACAAGAGCTAAGACTAAAATATGACTAAAAATGCACAACTTGACATTTACACACTGTCACTATTTATTTAACAAAAACTAGTACAAAACACAGTCAGTGCACTCTTCTTTACAAAGTTGCTCAAGTTCATTGATGTTTGTGAGCATTTTTTTATGCACAGATATCCTAAGATCCCACCACAACAATTAGATTAGGCAGAGGTCTGCACTTTGACAGGGTCATAGCAAAACCTTGATTCTTTTCTTTTTCATTCACTCTTATGTAGATTTGCTGGTGTGTGTTTGGAATTATATTCTTGTTGCTTGAACCAGTTTCAGCGAAACTTTAACTTTCGTGTAGATGTCCTAACATTTGACTCTAGAATAGGTTGGTATACATAGGAGTTTATGGTTGACTCAATGGCTGGAAGGTGTTCAGGTCTTGTGGCTACAAAACAAGGCCAAGTCATGATCTTTCCATCGCTGTCCTTGACAATTTGTACAAGGTGCTGATATTCTAAGTTTGGTTTTCGCCTAATGTGTTGCAAGACATTCTGGCTATCCCGACATGTTTTTTTTTTCTTTACAAAACCAAGTCTTTTTCCTGATAAGCCTTAAACAAGCTGTACTTTTCAGTCTTTCTAATTTTACAGTCATGAATTTGAACATTTATGATGCTGAGGCCTTTAGTGTCTGAGCTATAGCTCGTGGGGTTTTTGCATATTCCCTAAGCATTGCATGGTCTTATTTTCAACAAGTAAAGTTTTCCCCTTGCAGAGTGGAGCTATGTTGTGAGCTATTTATATCCTGGTGTATCGAGTCTACTCATTTGTTAATCAGAGTTGTTATTGGAGCTTTTTCAGTGACATGTTTGTATAAATGTATACCCCTTAGTTCACACCACTGTCAAGACTAAGGGTTTTGCCTGAAACATGTAGACTGGTCTGTCTATACTGTCTATGCTTGATTTTATTATGTTTTAAACCGATTTAATAAAAGGTGTGATTTTTATTTGCGGATGCCGGATACAAATCTTTTTTGCCTTATCCATTGCATGGTCTTACCTTGGGGTAAATTCGCTGGAATGCTCACCCTTTGGGAAGATTGTCAGCTATCTTGAATATTTTCCACTTGTGAATATGTGAATAATATTTCTCACTTTAGGATGATGGGCTCCAAATTGTTTGGAAATTGCTTTATAACCATTTCCAAATTGATGGACATCAACAAATGCTACTCTAAGATCATTGCTCATGTTGTTCGTTTTTGGTATTGCCTGAATGCTCCAGACCAGCAAACTGCAAAAACGTCTACTTTTATAGAGGCGGCCACACATGCTGATGAACTATTTATTATTTATTTATTTATTATGCTTGCCATCATATTCCAGAGCACTTTACAGACATTGTCATCACTGTCCTTATCGGGGCTCACAATCTAAATTGTGGGAGTGTGGGAGGAAGCCGGGGAAACATAGGGAGAACATACAAACGCCCTCCGTGGGATTCGATATTGCTACCCCATCGCTGCAAGACTTCACTTAAGTCTCCGTACTTAGTCAGGAGCACTTTATTAGCAGCACTTAGCTGATACTTTCTGTCTTAATTCTTATGAAAGTAGTAAGGGTATATATACTTCATTGTTCACACACTGCTTCTACATTTTAGTATAGTTTTTGCTAAATAAATAATGACACAGTGTAATTTATGTGTTGTTTTTCATCTGATGTTGTATTTACCAATTTTAAAGACCAGATTTAAAGACCAAATTTTTTAAATTTTGTTTTGATAAGTAAAACCAGAGAATTTAAAGAAGATGTATTTCATATTCTCGTGATTGAACTTGTTATTGTCTTGTATACAATTTTTTCTTAATGTGCTTAAGAACATTTTAATTTTCTCCTAGTGGATGGCATTGAAGATGTGAATTCAGATGCCGAACAATATCACACATACTCTGAGCTGACCAATCTCCAGCGGCCCCTGAGTAGAGAACAGTGGGATGAAATGGCAAGCAGCACCACTCCGTGCTCCCAGACCAGCGACGATGAAACCAAACCGCTAAACTCAGGACGTATGGACAGGTTACCGCCTGCAGACAAGCAAGAATTCATCCCAGCTGTGGTGAATTTGGTGACAGCCAACATAAGTAGCCGTGAGGGAGGCAGGAAGGTGTTGGAGACAGTGGAGACTTATTCAGGTGACTGATATTTGACACAAACTAAATAGTCGCACTATATTATCAAAGATCAGTAGTTTCCACAAGCTATGATTGCTGGAGGTCCCATCACTTCAAAACAAAAATGAGACTGGATAGTTGATTGTCGATTGAGCACTAATGCACTGTTACTGTGCTTGGCTACATGTGCCACTCCCATAGACTTTAAATAGTCACAGGACTCTTGGGGTTCTTAAAAATCGTGAGGGTCTCAGCTGAGGCACCACCAACAATTACACATTTATAACCTGTGTGTCTTATCACCAATGTGTCAATTCTGTAAAAAACCCTTTAGGCCTTTTTCACATGTCAGTGGAAAACACACGTTTTTCACTGACATGCTGAAGATGCGTATGTCTCTCCGTGGACCGGGATTTTGGCACACGTGTGTTTTCCGTATGCTATCCATGATAGCACACAAAGAACAGGAACTTTATACTCACCTGTCCACGCCGCTGCTGTCCGTGGTGCTGATGCCTCCGACACTGCGGTCACACTTACTTTCGGGTTTTGCGGTGCAGTGAATATGCATTGAGCATAATGAGTGGGCCTTGAAGCAGGAGACAGCAGCGCCAAAGACAGCATCGCTGGAGACAGGTGAGTATAGAAAAGCATTTTGTTTCACAGACACATGTTTTCTCAGGTACGTGTCACACGGATCAGTGGTCCGTGTGACATCAGTGATGCTGGAGAAAAATGGAACACACGCACACATGTTTGCGCCGTACGGACATACGCTCCATGAGGAATCACTGATGTGTGCGCACACTCATTGATTTTAACATCCTGATATATATCTATGTCCCCATCATGGCCCCATCCTGATATACAGTATATGCTCCCATCATGTCATCATTCTGGTATATGTCCCAAGCAAGTCATATCCTGATATATAGCACCCATCCTGATTTATAACCCTGCATCCTGGTTTGTCGCCCCCCCCCATACTGGTATATAGCCCTCCATCCTGGTATATAGTTCCCCATCCTAGTATATAGCCCCGATCCTGATATATAGGCCCCCCATCCTGGTGTATAACCCCATCCTGATATATAGCCCTTCATTGGGGTATATAGCCACCCATACTGGTATATAGACCCCTCATCCTGGTACATAACCCTCTCATCCTTATATTCAACCCCTCATCCTTGTTTATAGCCTCTATCATGCTATGTAGCCCCCCCACTGCCATATGCTATTATATTCACAGCCTTAATCAGTGGCCAGCACATCTCAGTGCAGGGACCTGACGGGTCTTTGTGCTCCGATGTATTTGAGCTGGATACACATCTAGCTGAAGCTGGAGCCGGCAGGCCTCTTGCAACCCCGGGGCCGGTCGCAGTGGCGATCTCTGCGACCGCGGTCGTTACGCCCCTGCTTAGCAGTGATTGTCGAAGAGAGGGTTTCCCAACATTTATCTTCGACTGATGGTACTGTAAAGGATACTTAAAAAATATTGGATGCCTCTGTATGGAATAGCAGATTTATACCAATATATATTAGCCAATAGCTAAGAGTGTTCTTTTGGCCTCTGTTGGATAATCTGAAACTTGGTTTTACATGTGCACCAAAAAGTTTTGCAAGTGAACACTGCAAACGGTGTATAAAAGCAATTGAATCGTCACAGTAGTTTATCAGTTTTATTCTTACTGTATTTTCTTTATCTGAATGTCTTCACATTTTCCTATTAGCTTCTCCTATTGAAGTACCCAACTTATTCAGTTTCTGGGGAGACAGACGATCAACTGCTTGTCCGGATGCCCCACAACACATTTCTATGGTACATAATGCCTTGGATCCCCCACTTAGTCCTGATGAGCGACCAGGAGAGGTGGAGTCACGACTGGAGCTCCTCCAGGCTCAGCTAGACAGGTATGAGCTATCCACTACGACGTATATTGCATTTTCTTTACCCCTTGTTTTATTTTTGAGTCTGTGATACAGTATTGAAAATGTACTGTTTTTTTGTCTAGGTTGGAGTCTAGGATGTCTTCAGATATCAGTATAATCCTGCAGTTACTGCAGAGACAACTCTCTCAGATCCCTCCTGCATACAGCCCCATCTCTCCCAGCTCCCAAACTCTAGGACTCTATCACTCAGCATCCAAAAGCCTGGAGCCTATACAGAGCAACCCCTCCCTTCCAACGGACTCCCCCATCTCTCCTGTTCAGGTCAGTCAACGTTTGGTTTCATCCAGCGCAGACAAGTATAAATGTGGTTTATAGATTAACATTTTTCTTTTCCTCTTTCTTCTCAGAGTCCAGGGCTGACTGACTACAATGATTTAGAACCACTTAACCTTAAGCCTAATGTTCTCCATCTCAGCCCTAGTCCC
This sequence comes from Anomaloglossus baeobatrachus, assembly GCF_048569485.1. Classification (NCBI taxonomy): domain Eukaryota; kingdom Metazoa; phylum Chordata; class Amphibia; order Anura; family Aromobatidae; genus Anomaloglossus; species Anomaloglossus baeobatrachus. The sequence continues at coordinate 415,706,896 of NC_134357.1, read as the reverse complement.
CAGGAACCTGTTGATGTAATACCAGGACCTGGATATCCTCAGACCCACCTCATCCCACCTTCAGAAACCCCATCCCAGGCAATATTCGGGAGCTTCCGCTTTCCATCTCTCCCTGACCATCTGGAGTGCCCTTCTCCACCAGACCTGGAATTTCAAAGACACCTTTCAGACCCAATTCTTCCAGGAAGTTAGGGACATGGAGAAGGATGCAGAAGATTACTCGTCTTTATTGCACGGTTGAGGAGGGGAGAAAGATGTTTTTAGCTTGAGCTCCCCCTTCTTTTTATGCATAGATTAGATTAATTGTGGGCCATTTCTACTGGAAGAAGAAGTAAGATGGAAATGCACTTCTAAGAAGTCAGGTAGTGAAACCGCTCCACCGGTTATACTACGAAATGGGTCTCCATTTCTTCACATCTCATAATTCTTAATACTATTTGCTAGCGAGTATCTTATCTACAGGCAAATACTACGCTACGGAGAGTGGCACCTGCAGAGACTTTTGGGAAACCTGCCTGATGTCTGCGGATGAGAGCGGTGACACGGCAATGATGGAAAAGACACAAAGCTGAAGAATCATTAGAGCTTCCATCCTGGATCATACGCAGTGCATGCAATCTTATGATGACCGTGATTTGGGCGGCAAGTGAATTTTAGGAAGGTGGTTTTAACGGTCAGGGTCTCAACCAGAGAGTTATACTAGTAATGCAATGAAGCAATGTATTCCTATAATAGCTTCAGAGACTTACATATTTAATATCGTCATAGAGCAACAGTTCTGACTTAGCATTATAATATATTGATCCCTGTCCTGGAATATATTACTGCACATCATTCATCCAAGACATACTATGTACACTGCAATATGTGGTAGGACCTCGGCTGGACAGTTCAGTTAATTCTTCATGCACTTTTACCATGGTTTTCTCATCCTGTTTTGTAATCTTGTCATGCTTATGTCCGATTTCTGTGACTCAATTTTGCACATAATAACTATATATTTGAAAAAAGCCATAAAATTAGGACATGATGCTGTCATAAGGCTGTTCTGTTCCCATCCTCTTAGTAGAAGTAGAGAAAAACAAAATATCTTATAAAACATTCTATCAAGAATATAAAGAATTTCACGGGTCAAGTCTTCCGCCTCTGACTCTTGGGCTCCTCATGATTCTCATCTTATAGTTGACACTGTTGGGAAGGTGCAAAGACTCATGAGTACAGGAAGTGTACTTTGGGGTACAATTCTGCTTAAAGCGCACCAATCACCAGGATTTTCCTATATAACCTAAAGCCAGTGCTATACTGGCGCTATCATGCTGATAATATACATAGCTTTAGTTGTCAGCTAGGATGTAAAGACAAGCAAGTAAAGTTTGTAAAATGAGCAGCTTTTTGATTGGCAGCAGCTGCCGATCAACTAATAGCTGGAGTGGGTTTTCATAGTGAATCCCGCCCCCCTGCCTGTTGTTCCTTCCCCTATCTGTTATTTATGCTAATTCTGTTATAGAATCATTTTACTAAGTGGCTAGAAGGACCCTTGGCTGATGTCAAATCCATGTTTAGCAAGGGGCGGGGCCTCAGCCAACAGAAAAAAATGTTGCTTTCTGGTATCAGCTATGTTGGCTGAGGCCCCGCCCCTTCTGGTCACATGGGTATGACCTCAGCACAGGTCCTTCTGGCCACTTAGTAAAACACTTCTATAATACATTTAGCATAAATAATAAATAGGGGGAGGACAGACAGGTAGGGGGGTGGGAATCACTATTAAAACCCCACCCCAGCTATCAGCTGATCGGCCGCTGTTGCCATTCAAAAAGCTGCTCATTTTACAAAATTTACTTTCTTGTGTTTCAAAACCTATACTGTTATGATCTGGTCACCGTGGATGATCACAAAAATCCCATAAGCAGAAAAAACACAAGAGTAGTTGGAACCTGAGCTGACTGCAATCACCAATCTGGTAGACCACACTAGAAGTAGCCATGGCGCGTCCTAAACAAACCTAGACGCTACGTCACAGCCGGAGAAACTTACTACACCTCACAGGTAGAAATGAAGAAACCTATCTTGCCTCAGAGTACTCCCCAAAGGAATAGCAAGCCCCCAATATATAAAGGCAATGGTGATGTAAGAAAACACAATACACAGATAGGAAATATAGATTAGCAAAGGCGAGGCCTGACTTCCTAGATAGCACAGGACATGACAGATACAGTTAGGTCCAGAAATATTTGGACAGTGACACAATTTTCGCGAGTTGGGCTCTGCATGCCACCACATTGGATTTGAAATGAAATCTCTACAACAGAATTCAAGTGCAGATTGTAACGTTTAATTTGAAGGTTTGAACAAAAATATCTGATAGAAATTGTAGGAATTGTACACATTTCTTTACAAACACTCGACATTTTAGGAGGTCAAAAGTAATTGGACAAATAAACCAAACCCAAACAAAATATTTTTATTTTCAATATTTTGTTGCGAATCCTTTGGAGGCAATCACTGCCTTAAGTCTGGAACCCATGGACATCACCAAACGCTGGGTTTCCGGCATTTTGCGGCATTTGGCTGAATCTGGGCTGAAAGTATATTCCGGTACACTTCAGAATTCATCCGGCTACTCTTGTCTGCTGTTATGTCATCAATAAACACAAGTGACCCAGTGCCATTGAAAGCCATGCATGCCCATGCCATCACGTTGCCTCCACCATGTTTTACAGAGGATGTGGTGTGCCTTGGATCATGTGCCGTTCCCTTTCTTCTCCAAACTTTTTTCTTCCCATCATTCTGGTACAGGTTGATCTTTGTCTCATCTGTCCATAGAATACTTTTCCAGAACTGAGCTGGCTTCATGAGGTGTTTTTCAGCAAATTTAACTCTGGCCTGTCTATTTTTGGAATTGATGAATGGTTTGCATCTAGATGTGAACCCTTTGTATTTACTTTCATGGAGTCTTCTCTTTACTGTTGACTTAGAGACAGATACACCTACTTCACTGAGAGTGTTCTGGACTTCAGTTGATGTTGTGAACGGGTTCTTCTTCACCAAAGAAAGTATGCGGCGATCATCCACCACTGTTGTCATCCGTGGACGCCCAGGCCTTTTTGAGTTCCCAAGCTCACCAGTCAATTCCTTTTTTCTCAGAATGTACCCGACTGTTGATTTTGCTACTCCAAGCATGTCTGCTATCTCTCTGATGGATTTTTTCTTTTTTTTCAGCCTCAGGATGTTCTGCTTCACCTCAATTGAGAGTTCCTTAGACCGCATGTTGTCTGGTCACAGCAACAACTTCCAAATGCAAAACCACACACCTGTAATCAACCCCAGACCTTTTAACTACTTCATTGATTACAGGTTAACGAGGGAGACGCCTTCAGAGTTAATTGCAGCCCTTAGAGTCCCTTGTCCAATTACTTTTGGTCCCTTGAAAAAGAGGAGGCTATGCATTACAGAGCTATGATTCCTAAACCCTTTCTCCGATTTGGATGTGAAAACTCTCATATTGCAGCTGGGAGTGTGCACTTTCAGCCCATATTATATATATAATTGTATTTCTGAACATGTTTTTGTAAACAGCTAAAATAACAAAACTTGTGTCACTGTCCAAATATTTCTGGACCTAACTGTAACTGATTGCAGTGCAAAACCCTGCGGAAAAATACCAGTCTCCTGATAAGAAAAATACTGAGACCACACAGACTATTTCCCACTATATCAGGTACTCTTGTAAATATTAGGAGAAACAAAATACCAAAAATAACACAAGAAATACAAAAATGCAAATAATCAAATAGAACAGGGAGAATCTCCCTTTCCTTGCAGTGGGACTTGCAAAGGGGGAATCCCCATGCTCATCAAAACAGAAAGACAATTCCTCTCCTGCAAGAAAACAGACTTTAAGCAAAAACAAAAACAAACACCCTTAGGTGTGGATCAGGCAATAAAGCAAATAACTTTCAACTTATCTGGAATGGGACAGGCACAGGATAAATGGAAGGACAACTCCAAGCCAATTCAGAGACAGAGGAAACAACATCAGGCAATAAAGCAAATAACTTTCAACTTATCTGGAATGGGACAGGCACAGGATAAATGGAAAGACAACTCCAAGCCAATTCAGAGACAGAGGAAACAACATCTATCACCGGCCCCAGCCAGCAGACACTGCTCTTCTATATAGCCCAGGCTGATCTGCAATTGGGCTTCCCAAACTCCCAATTAACTCCCACACCTGTTGAGGCACAGTTAGCTTCACCCCCAGTCCTGACCACCAGAGGGAGCTCCAAACCATCACCCCCTTGGATGACATTCACAACACTATACATCCTTGCTGACAACCATAGGTATGTATAGAATCAGCCTGATAGTGCCAGTATAGCACTGGCTTTAAGTTATATAGGAGAATCCTGGTGATTGGTGCACTTTAAGGCGTACACGGGGTGTACTTTAGGGTAAAATACTGCTTAAGGTGTACAGGGAATATACTTTTGGGTAAAATACTACTTAATACTCTTCAATGGGTGATTATATTGTCTACACTTACCAGATTTCTCCAGAATTCCTATATATAGAATTTAGTGATTTGTATTTCTAGTGAACATGTCTCTATTCATAATAATATTTTAAGATTTAAATACCACAAGGTTCACTGATCATGTTACTTCAGGTTTTACTCACATTAAATGCATTAATTACTCACTTTAAATGGGTTACCCAGTGAAAACATGTTATCAACTATCCACAGTATAGGTGATTACATAATGATCGATGGGATTTTGACTGCTGGCACCTGCACCAATTGGCAGAATGAGGAACATTTATCCCTGTTAGAAAAAAACATTGAACATACTTGACTGCCGCTCTATTCACTTTCTATGGGGCTGTCGAGCACTGCACTCAACTTTTTTTCAGCAGCTACAAAGAGAATAAATAATTGATTATTTGTTTTAACTGGACAATGAAAACAAAGTTTAATAGCCGTCTGGGGACTAAGCTGCACAGGAGATTAGTCAGAAATACGGGTCACCGGTGGTTTCTCCTGGCTCGGTCCCCTTGAGTGACGGGATCTCCCAGAATGAGTGTGTATAGGGAGTGACATGTCAGTCATTGCCAGCGGGTAAGGATGAAAGTCGCCTGGAAATCGTACAGCCAGTGTCTGATACATGCTACCCAAGGTTCCCTTTAAAGAGTTTAAACACCTCAGAGGCATTTTTTAATTAAATTATTTATTTTTTTTATTTAAATACATGTAACTAAATACATGTAATAAAATGTTGCAATCAGTTGTTATTAAAATGTACAGTCTCCAGATTGAGTCAGCAGCGATTCTGTCAGTGAGTACGGTTTCTGACCTCTTTTCTCTTCTGAAAAATTTTCTAAAATTACAATTTGATTTGGTTATATATCTGCATAGACGTTTATACAGGAGAAGAAAAAAATATATTTTATTTAGCTTTTTAGCAGCTTGCAAAAAAGTAAAAATTTCCCCCAAATGTACTGATATTGTCTGACATAACATTCTAGCTGTCTGCAGCCACCATTAAAGGTATACACTGTGTGCAGAATTATTAAGCAAATGAGTATTTTGATCACATGATACTTTTTATACAGTTAGGTCCAGAAATATTTGGACAGTGACACAAGTTTTGTTATTTTAACTGTTTACAAAAACATGTTCAGAAATACAATTATATATATTATATGGGCTGAAAGTGCACACTCCCAGCTGCAATATGAGAGTTTTCACATCCAAATCGGAGAAAGGGTTTAGGAATCATAGCTCTGTAATGCATAGCCTCCTCTTTTTCAAGGGACCAAAAGTAATTGGACAAGGGACTCTAAGGGCTGCAATTAACTCTGAAGGCGTCTCCCTCGTTAACCTGTAATCAATGAAGTAGTTAAAAGGTCTGGGGTTGATTACAGGTGTGTGGTTTTGCATTTGGAAGCTGTTGCTGTGGCCAGACAACATGCGGTCTAAGGAACTCTCAATTGAGGTGAAGCAGAACATCCTGAGGCTGAAAAAAAAGAAAAAATCCATCAGAGAGATAGCAGACATGCTTGGAGTAGCAAAATCAACAGTCGGGTACATTCTGAGAAAAAAGGAATTGACTGGTGAGCTTGGGAACTCAAAAAGGCTTGGGCGTCCACGGATGACAACAGTGGTGGATGATCGCCGCATACTTTCTTTGGTGAAGAAGAACCCATTCACAACATCAACTGAAGTCCAGAACACTCTCAGTGAAGTAGGTGTATCTGTCTCTAAGTCAACAGTAAAGAGAAGACTCCATGAAAGTAAATACAAAGGGTTCACATCTAGATGCAAACCATTCATCAATTCCAAAAATAGACAGGCCAGAATTAAATTTGATGAAAAACACCTCATGAAGCCAGCTCAGTTCTGGTAAAGTATTCTATGGACAGATGAGACAAAGATCAACCTGTACCAGAATGATGGGAAGAAAAAAGTTTGGAGAAGAAAGGGAACGGCACATGATCCAAGGCACACCACATCCTCTGTAAAACATGGTGGAGGCAACGTGATGGCATGGGCATGCATGGCTTTCAATGGCACTGGGTCACTTGTGTTTATTGATGACATAACAGCAGACAAGAGTAGCCGGATGAATTCTGAAGTGTACCGGGATATACTTTCAGCCCAGATTCAGCCAAATGCCGCAAAGTTGATCGGACGGCGCTTCATAGTACAGATGGACAATGACCCCAAGCATACAGCCAAAGCTACCCAGGAGTTCATGAGTGCAAAAAAGTGGAACATTCTGCAATGGCCAAGTCAATCACCAGATCTTTACCCAATTGAGCATGCATTTCACTTGCTCAAATCCAGACTTAAGACGGAAAGACCCACAAACAAGCAAGACCTGAAGGCTGCGGCTGTAAAGGCCTGGCAAAGCATTAAGAAGGAGGAAACCCAGCGTTTGGTGATGTCCATGGGTTCCAGACTTAAGGCAGTGATTGCCTCCAAAGGATTCGCAACAAAATATTGAAAATAAAAATATTTTGTTTGGGTTTGGTTTATTTGTCCAATTACTTTTGACCTCCTAAAATGTCGAGTGTTTGTAAAGAAATGTGTACAATTCCTACAATTTCTATCAGATATTTTTGTTCAAACCTTCAAATTAAACGTTACAATCTGCACTTGAATTCTGTTGTAGAGATTTCATTTCAAATCCAATGTGGTGGCATGCAGAGCCCAACTCGCGAAAATTGTGTCACTGTCCAAATATTTCTGGACCTAACTGTACATGTTGTCCTACTCCAAGCTGTATAGGCTTGAGACAACTACCAATTAGGTAAATCAGGTCATGTGCATCTCTGTAATGAGGAGGGGTGTGATGTAATGACATCAACACCCTATATAAGTTGTGCTTAATTATTAGGCAACTTCCTTTCCTTTGGTAATGGCTCTAAAAAACAATGCGCCATTTCCAGGGGCAGCTGCAGTTTTTAGCGTGGGGGACCCAAAATACTTGGGCCTTACCACGCTGAGAATCTCAGCCCCCAGCTGCCTGATTTTACCTGACTGGCGATCAAAATACGGCGGGAGCCCACACATTTTTTTTTAATTATTTTTGAAATTAATTTAAAAACAATTAATAGGCTTCCTGTGTTTTGCTTGCCAGCCAAGGTAAAGCCAGACAGATGGGGGTGGCAGTCCATAGCCGTCTACTTTGTCTGCTCTAAGAATAAAAAATATTGAGGATTGCTACGTCATTTTTCTTAATATACTACTTTTATACAACTATATATTGGGTATATATATATATATATATATATATATATATATACTGTGTGCAGAGTTATTAGGCAAATGAGTATTTTGAGCACATGACAATTTTTATACATGTTGTTCTACTCCAAGCTGTATAGGCTTGAGAGCCAACTACCAATTAAATAAATCAGGTGATGTGCATCTCTGTACTGAGGAGGGGAGTGGTGTAATGACATCAACACCCTATATCAGGTGTGCTTAATTATTAGGCAACTTCTTTTCCTTTGGCAATATGGGTCAGAAGAGAGATTTGACAGGCTCTGAAAAGTCCAAAATTGTGAGATGTCTTTCAGAGGGATGCAGCAGTCTTGAAATTGCCAAACTTTTGAAGTGTGATCACCGAAACAATCGACAATATTTCATGGCAAATAGCCAAAAGAGTCGCAAGAAGCGTGATGGGCAAAAAGTCGCAAAATAACTGCACATGAATTGTGGAAAATCAAGGGTGAAGCTGCCAAGATGCCATTTGCCACCAGTTTGGCCATATTTCAAAGCTGCAACGTTACTGGAGTATCAAAAAGCACAAGGTGTGCCATACTCAGGGACATGGCCAAGGTAAGGAAGGCTGAAAAACAACCACCTTTGAACAAGAAACAAAGGTTTTATGGACTGATGAAATGAGAGTGACTCTTGTTGGGCCAGATCAATGGGCCAAAGGCTGGATCAGTAAAGGGCAATGGGCTCCACTCCGACTCAGAGGCCAGCAAGGTGGAGGTGGGGTACTGGTATGGGCTGGTATCATCAAAGATTAACTTGTGGGACCTTTTCAGGTTGAGGATGGAGTGAAGCTCAACTCCCAGACCTACTGCCAGTTTCTGGAAGACAACTTCTTCAAGCAGTGGTACAGGAAGAAGTCGGTATCGTTCAAGGAAAACATGATTTTCATGCAGGACAATGCTCCATCACATGCATCCAACTACTCCACAGCGTGGCTGGCCAGTAAAGGTCTAAAAGATGAAAAAATAATGACATGGCCCCCTTGTTCACCTGATCTGAACCCCATAGAGAACCTGTGGTCACTCATAAAATGTAAGATCTACAGGGAGGGAAAACAGTAGACCTCTCGGAACAGTGTCTGGAGGCTGTGGTGGCTGCTGCACGCTTTGTTGATCGTAAACAGATCAAGTAACTGACAGAATCTATGGATGCTAGACTGTTGAGTGTCATCAGAAAGAAAGGTGGCTATATTGGTCACTAATTTTTTGTGTTTTGTTTTTGCATGTCAGAAATGTTTATTTCAAAATTTTGTGCAGTATATTGGTTTACCTTGTGAAAATGAAAATAAACAAGTGAGATGGGAATATATTTGTTTTTTATTAAATTGTCTAATAATTCTGCACAGTAATAGTTACCTGCACAAATAGATATACTCCTAAGATATACTCCTAAGATAGCCAAATCTAAAAACCCGCTCCAACTTCCAAAAATATTCAGCTTTGATATTTATGAGTCTTTTGGGTTGATTGAGAACATAGTTGTTGATCAATAATAAAAAAAAATCCTCTAAAATACAACTTGCCTAATAATTCTGCACACAGTCTATGCAGAAAGCTCCCCCTAGTGGTCACTGTGACAGAGTTTGGAACTTTAAAGAGGACCTGACATTTTATACATGCTACCTAATCCGTGGACATCAAGTATCAGGCATCGGCTATATGATCTCAGCCAGGTATGTTTGACTCTGAAACGCTGCGGCATTTCAGAGATAAACATCATTTTAATAGATGGCTGAGATGGCTGGGGACCAAGCTGTGCTGTAGACTAGTCAAACAGGCAGGTCCCCAGCGGCTTCTCCCCGTCTGATGCCCTGGATTGACAGGTCTCTGCTGATATCTGAGTGTATACAGCTGGTGCCTGATAGATGCTGCCTGTAGTCTGCTCAGCATGTATCAGATATCAGCTTCTATTTAAACAGGTTGTCCAGGCTTCTTGTATTGATGACTTATCCTTAGAATAGGTCTTCAGTATAGGTTAATGGGGGTCTGACACCCGGCACTTCCACCGATCAGCTACTGGTAGTATTATTAGCTCTGGCAGCAGCTCAGAGCTGGAATAGCGCCACACAAAGTTTGCCGCTCACTGGATACATCATGCCCCTAGTTAATAATAGCTTATTGGTGTGGGTGCCTGTGTCGGACGCACACTGATCTGGTATTTTTAATCTATCATAGACAAGTCCAGCAACACCTTTACATTGCCAGTCCATTCCTCCATTACTGAGAAATCAGCATTTTAATTACTATGCAAATGAAGCATGATTATGGTAACTGAAACCTCCGTCACTCCAGCTCTGTTTCCATTCTAATATTGTCTCGTATTGTGACAGCCTCCGTGCTGCATGACTTCGGCAAAGGAGCCATCAGTCTAGCAGGAGCTGGTGGCACTGGGCAGGGAAAAGACCTGGAGTGACGGAGGCTTCAGATCTACTCCTTTACATATCAATTCAAACTCTGATTTCTTGGTAACGGAGGAATGGATTGGCCAGGTAAAGGTATTGCTTGTCTTTGAAAGAACTACACGCACAAATAAATAGTTTGGGGTGTGAAATCCTGGTGACAAATTCCCTTTAAAGATGATCTGTCACCAGGTTTCACAATGTAACCTGCATTGTTAAAGGGAACCTGTCATCAGAAATTTAGCTTGAAACCTAAAAGATTCCCCCTCTGCAGCTCCTAGGCTGCATTCTAGCAATGTTCCTGTTGTTCTTGTGCCCCCTTTCTGACCAAAATAAAGACTTTGTAAAGTGGTACCTTTTTGTATTGAAATCTTGATAATGTTTCACGGGGGTGGGCTCTCTGGTGTCCGTTAGTCTGCCTCCTGTCACTTTAGGCCGTCCCCCATCGCTCCATTCCATACTTCAGCACGCCGCCCACTGCGCCCGAGGTGCCGCGCACGCGAGGACCACTGGTCACGTGTGTCGCAGGCACGAGATTATGGGCGGCGCTGAGATTGCATCGCAAGTGCCCGCCCATCATCTCGTGCCCGCCCTTTCCCCTCTGCCTCCAGCGTTCTGCGCAAGTGCTGGCCAGATGACCCGACGTCACCTCTCGTAACCGGTGGTGTCCTGCTCCGCTCCTCCCATCTGTTTCCTGCTGCAGGGTAAGATGGGAAAGAGGTGACGTCGGGTCATCTGGCCAGCGCTTGCGCAGAACGCTGGAGGCAGAGGGGAGAGCATGGCCACGAGATGATGGGCGGGCACTTGCGATGCAATCTCAGTGCCGCCCATAACCTCGTGCCTGCGCACACGTCACCAGCGGTCCTCGCCTGCGCGGCACCTCGGGCGCAGTGGGTGGCATCCTGAGATATGAAATGGAGCGATGGGGGACGGCCTAAAGCGATAGGAGGCAGACTAACGGACACCAGAGAGCCTGCCCCCGTGTACCATTATCAAGATTTCAATACAAAAAGGTACCACTTTATATAGTATTTATTTTGGTCAGAAAGGGGGCACATAAACAACAGGAACCTTGCTAGAATGCAGCCCAGGAGCTGCAGAGGGGGAATCTTTTAGGTTTCAAGCTAAATTTCTGATGACAGGTTCCTTTTAAATAGCTCTAATAGACCTGATGTGACTGGTGTATTAATTTTGAAAATTTATGTTAGAATCCCTGAATAATCCTCACACTTGAATTAACATATTATGAGTCTGGAAACGTCATAACATTCACAAGGCATTGTACAACTATAGTGACATGGAGCTTCAAAGTAAATACACCAACCTCATCAGGTTTAAATGATCTAATTAAAAATGTATGCAGTTTGTGCTGTTAAATCTGGTGACAATTCAAAGTCCCAGTTCATAATAAATAAAAAACATCTATTGTGCTGAAAAATGGTGAACCCAACCAGAGGCGAAGTGGGCGCAGGCCTTAAAGGGGCAGTCACAGAGGTCTCAGCTCATGTATGCTATGTAATAGCTATCTCCCTATATATGTGATACAGCAGGGAGCATAGCTGGATAGCATGCTAAAATAGATTAGTAAAAAACTCTTTAGTGTACTTGGAGTGTTTTGATTATAGTTTTTGTTTTAGCATTTATGTTTTACTAAATATAATAGGGTACCCGAGTTCCCTGATATGAAATAACACAGGAGATTAAAAATTAAAGGGTCATTAATCTCATAATATATCTACCATGTCCCTATAATTGAAGTTATAAAAAGGAGCTATTGATCACTTTACTCTGATTACAGCCCCAGTTAATAGTAAAGATCCCATCTGACGCTCAGTGTGTTCTCTGTTACTGTATGTATCATCACAGGTATTTCTACATCAACAACATAAGGGAATTTTTTTAGACAGAAAATTTTCAACCTATTACAGTGGCAGCATTGTAGGATTTTACTACCCATGTGCTGTTAAAAAAAAAAATCAGCAGCGTGAATTGACCTGTGATGTGGCTTTCAAATCCCTAATGTGTGAATTTACGTGTCCTAGATTTTCACTGCAGATTTCTCTTAAAAGGTTTGTCAACTACTTTTACATTGATGGCCTACCCTCAGGATAGGTCATCAATGTTTGATCGATCGCAGTCGGACACCCGGCACCCTCACCGATCAGCTGTGCTCAGTCCCGGTGGCGGCATTAAGAGGCCAGAAATGCTCAGTTCTGGAGATGCTCCGTCTTCTGATAGTGGCCACTGCCGGGTACTGCACATCCTCCTCTTATTTATCTGAATAGTAGGCAGATGTGCAGTTCCCAGCCGCGGCCTCTATCAGAAGACGGACCAGCTCCGTATCTGAGCCTTTCTGGCTGCATGCTGCCGCCGCCGGGGCTGAGAACAGCTGATCAGTAAGGATGCCGGGTGTCGCACCCCCACGATCAGATATTGATGACGTATCCTAAGGATACGCCATCAATGTAGAAGTAGGGGATAACCTTTTTAATGCAAAAAGGTGGAATCTATGGTAAAATCCATTTTTCTAGCCTGTGAGCCCCAATGCAAAATCTTCAACATGGACCTCAACTATCGCTCTTCTCATATGAACGTTTTGGTGCATTTTTTCCAAGCTGTTTAATTCCTGATGACTTTATAGTGATTGTAGATAAGGGAAAAGCCTTCTATGTGCAGAATGTGTGAAGATGCGGCAGAAGTGACCTGTGGTGAACCAGACATAACATTATCAGGTTATAATAATGCTGACCTGCCTAAAGGTGGTCATAGACCTCACATAGTCGTTGGCTATCAAATGTAAGCCGCATCCTAGGGAATGTTTCATCAGAAAATGACTTACTACTTAAAACAGCACAAGAAGCTATGATATCACCTAGCACGCATTCAGAGGACAGTATAAATTGGGCCGAGATCGGTCGCACTGGCTGCGTTTCTCCAGACTCAAGCTGCTTAGAAATATATGAAGTTGTCAGGCTTGGGTTAGGAGAGCTGCGGGCAGGCCGATCACTGCGGTCCGATCTTGGTACGATGTGTATAGTCGTCTGAATGCACCCTTATTGTCAATGGATCCTTTGTTAACAGCTGTGAACAGTTTTATCTGTCAGTGTGATCCTGCCTGTGAAGATAATGAGGGTGCTGAAAAGCCATCTACTTGAGAGAAGAAAAAAAAACACTTAGGCTAGGGCCCCACTTTGTGTTTATCTACTTGCAGTTCATGTAAAATAGATTAATTTAATGAAATTATAGCGGCAATTTGATATTTAATGGAAAAATAGCAATAATTTATTCAAATTCTTATTTTTAATTGTCGGACTATGTGTGTGTGTAAAGGGACATATGAAATCATTATTTTGAAGTCAAAAACGCATGTTTTCAGCACTGGAAAAGCAGGTTAAACGCAGGAATTTGCTGGAATCTTGTTTTTTGCCATTTCTCATAGACTTCAATGTTAGCAAAACGCACCCCAAATGGCAAAAATAATTGACATGTTGCTTCTTTGAACGCATGGTTTTTGCCACAAATTATGCAAATTAAATGCAGCGTTTTGAAACGCAAAGTGGGGTCAGAAATTTCACATTTTCCATAGGATAACATGGAAAAACAAAACGCAAGCCATTTGGCCATAAAACGCTGCAGCTCAAAACGCTGCAGAAACGCAGGTTAAAAATGCAAAGTGGGGCCCTAGCCTTAGTATTAATCTAAAAGAGTCCCGAAAGCCAATGTAAGACGTTCTTACATTGTTCAGTCCACGGTTGTGGCTGTCAAGGCTGGAGTCCGTCAATATACGGTATCAGTTGCAAGATCGTGGTAGTACGGTGAGGCATCAATTTCTCTATATAGTCCCGATGGTCAGTTTGAAAACAGATTTTAATGTGAAATAAACAGTAAAAGTTACCTTTAACACAAAAAATACTGATTTAAGCAATGGGTCATTACCTAATTATATATTCCTTTTGAGGAAAGTGGAAATCAGACAACTAACTAGCCAGCCTCATAGAGTTTGGAGATATAACATCTAAATCCAGATTTAGCTTGATTCATTCTCACTACCACAGCCAATATTTGGGCTGGAGGACATAGTGTTTCATCATTGCTTAATTTTGCCCAATTACTTCCATGGGGAAATATTCTTCTCATTTTTAAACTTCCTCGGTGTCACCAGCATAGCGGAGAATTGAAGCTTCCATTATGTATGTGGGTTATGGAATAACAGAGACATGAAAACCTGATTTTCCCCAAAATATGACAATTCCCAACATGGTCCTCACATAAAAAAATCTGCGTCCATGTGCTCAGCATCAGACTATGTTCACATTCATGTTGGGGCTCAATCATTTTTGGTTTTCTGCTCTCACAATGAACTCGAAATAACAACCAAGGTGTGAACTCAGCCCTACCTAAACAGTCAGACATGATTTCTACATAGGCAGTTCTCATACTGGCGAGAATCAGATTATTTTAGAACCGTTCTTTCCCTTGTTACCCAAGTGATAACTTATATTGGGCTACAGCATTCATAATCCTTAGGCAGGCCCTATACAATCAACAACTGCTTCTTCTGCCCCCTCATACACGAGGACAAAGAAGTAAGAATCTGCCAGAGACCCATGGCGGCAGCCTATGTCCTTTAGAGCAAAAGGATAATGCTGAAGTACAACTGTTTTATCCTTCTCCCCTCGACATCTGCTGCCGAGAGGCTCCCACATTCTATATACAGTGGGCAAAAAAGTATTTAGTCAGCCACCAATTGTGCAAGTTCTTCCACTTAAAAAGATGAGATTTGCCTGTAATTGCCGTCATAAGTAGACCACAACTAGGAGAGACAAAATGAGAAAACAAATCCAGAAAATCACCTTGTCTGATTTGGCAAGATTACTTTTGAAAATTCTGTTGGAAAATAAATATTTGCTCAATATCTCAGTTCATCTCAATATTTTGTTATATATCCTTTGTTGGCAATGACAGAGGTCAAACGTTTTCTGTAAGTCTTTACAAGGTTGGCACACACTGTTGGTGGTATGTTGGCCCATTCCTGCATGCTGATTTCCTCTAGAGCAGTGATGTTTTGGGCCTGTCGCTGGGCAGCACAGACTTTCAACTCCCTCCAAAGGTTTTCTATGGGGTTGAGATCGTGAGACTGGCTTGGCCACTCCAGGACCTTCATATGCTTCTTACAAAGCCACTCCTTCGTTGCCCTGGCAATGTGCTTGGGAAAGACCTAACCACGTTTCATCTTCAATACCTTTGCTGATAGAAAGAGATTTGCACTCAAAATCTCATGATACATGGCCCCATTCATTCTTTCATGTTCACGGATCAGTCGTCTTGGTCCCTTTGCAGCGAAACAGCCTCAAAGCATGATGTTGCCACCCCCATGCTTCACAGTAGGTATGGTGTTCTTTGGATGCAACTCAGCATTCTATCTTCTCCAAACACGACAAGTTGTGTTTCTATCAAACAGTTCTACTTTGGTTTCATCAGACCATATGACATTCTCCCAGTACTCTTCTGAATAATCCAAATGCTCTCTAGCAAACTTCAGACGGGTCCGGACATGTACTGGCTTAAGCAGGGGAAGACGTCTGGCACTGCAGGATCTGCGTCCCTGGTGGCATAGTGTGTTACTGATGTAGCCTTTGTTACGGTGGTCCCAGCTTTATGTAGGTCATTCACTAGGTCCCCCATTGTGGTTCTGGGATTTTTTCCCACTGTTCTTGTGATCATTTTGACCCCACGAGATGAGATCTTGCGTGGAGCCCAGATTGAGGGATTTATCAGCGGTCTTGTATATCTTCCATTTTCTTATTATTGCTCCCACAGTTGATTTCATCACACCAAGCTGCTTGCCTATTGCAGATTCAGTCTTCCCAGCCTGGTGCAGGGCTACAATTTTGTTTCTGGTGTCTTTCGACAGCTCTTTGGTCTTCACCATAGTGGAGTTTGGAATGTGACTGGTTTAGGTTGAGGACAGGTGTCGTGTCTTTTATACAAGTTCAAACAGGTGCCATTACTACAGGTAATGATCGGAGGACAAGGAAGAACTTACAGGTCTGTGAGAGCCAGAAATCTTGCATGTTTTTAGATGACTAAATACATATTTTCCACCATAATTTGCAAAAAAATCTTGCCAAATCAGACAAGGTGATTTTCTGGATTTGTTTTCTCATTTTGCTTCTCATAGTTGTGCTCTACCTATGATGTCAATTAAAGGCCTCTCATCTTTATAATTGGGAGAACTTGCACAATTGCTAACTGACTACTTTTTTCCACACTGTATATATTCGAGGGTTTCCCTGTACACTTAAGGTTTTCTAACATTAATCCAATGATCAGCATTTTTTATGATCCTTTATTACACTGCGATGATTATAGCTCAGAGGAGTTTATAAGGATTCTGGTCAATGGCTGTAAACCTCCTGCTGAGAAACAGGGCCGAGAACGGAATAAATAATGCGGCATCTCTGGGTTTCACACACCAAATACCCAGATAATAAAGAAAACTGTGAACGTTTTTATTCTTGAGTTTTAGCAATTATTATAAAAAAAACTTTAATAAATATGCATTTTTGCCAACAAATGTTTGTATTGTTTCTTCAGCTTTACACGAATGCAGCATTTATCAAAACAGAAACCGACATGTTAATTGTGGGAACGGATTGTTTGGGTTGGGTTAAATTGAACTGGTTGACATTTAGCCAGGGGTGTCCATAGAAAACATGGCACCCCATTGTAAATGTCTGAATTGGGCCCCACTCAAAAAAAAAATGGCAGCAGTTTCTGGCAGGTGTCTGCTGCGTAAAATAGCCTGCACTTATAGGGCCTGTGCACATGATGCGTTTTTTGAGAAATCTGCACCAAAATCTGTATGCATATCCTGAAGCCAGCAAAGTCTATGAGATTTCTGAAGTGCTGTGTGCACTGTGCTTTTTTTTCCTTGCAGATTTGGTGCAGAAATATCTGCAGCATATCAATTGTTGGGCTTTTTTTCCTGCGTATTTTAGCTCATTGAGTTCACTGAAAAAAAAAGCCTGGAAAAAAAAACCGCACCAAAACCGCATGCATTTTTTGCTGCCTTTTTATGCCTGAAGGTGCAGATTTGATGCAAAAACTTTCTGCACCAAATCTGCAGTGTGTGCACATACCCATAGGGTATGGAGCAGGCTCAGCACACTCCATACAATTGCTCCCATCATTTACTGTACTTATAAGGCAAATGTTGGGAAGGGATTAAAGGGAATCTGTCACCAGGTTTTTACTCCCCATGTGAGAGCAGCATAATGTAGAGACAGAGTCCCTGATTCCAGTGATATGTCACTTACTGAGCCGTTCACAGTCATTTTGATAAAATTAATGTTTTCTCAGCTGCAGATCTAGCAGTTATACAGAGCTCATGAATATGCTGGACTACCTGTGAGCACACCAAGTAGTCCTCTAATGATAATCTACTGCTGATTAATCAGTGATTTTAATCAAAAATACTCTAAGCAGCCCAATAAGTGACACATCACTGGAATCAGGGTCTCTGTCTCTATATTATGCTGCTTTCAGATTAGGTGGCAAAAACCTGGTGACAGATTCCCTTTAAAAAATAAGTGGTTAGCCTGAAATGTCAGGAGACGTAGACGGCCAATAAGCAGCACCTATATCTGTTTTTCGTCCAGATGAGTCTACTACAATCCATTTAGGCATTTTTTGTGTTTATGTAATTATTTTGTATAATTAGTACCATAACCCTAGTTAGGGCTAGAAAAAAAATTGCAAAAACATATTAAAATATTTTTTGTTTTGTTTTTATTATTTTAATCATTAAAAATCTATTGTCTAAAAAAAATATTGTTGAAAAAACAATTCTACACGATACAAACTAGCTAGGCCCCTCTTCAACCCCAGTTGTGAAGACCTCCAGCATGCATCGTGAGTCAGTAGGAAGATGTTGTTGGGAAATGACATTGTACAAACGTGAAATAGACAGATACACATTATTCCTATAAATTGCAGTACTTGTGACACGCCTACCAGGGCCATGGGGTACTCAGAACCAGTCCGGTTCTGTAGGGGGGTCATGGCGGCACGGCCTGACTCCGTGATCCTGGTGGTGTCGTTTAAATGAGGGATATTTACAGGGGGATGAGTCGTGACGCCACTTGTGGTATTCGGCAATGTATGGCCGACGCTGCTGGATGGGACCGCTGGGGCAGATGGTGATGTAGCAACGATAGTACAGCTCCCCACAGGTGGAGCAGGGCCCCAGGGCAATCAATATAGTCTATGATGGAGGAATTAACGTTGAGGTGCAGAACTGGACGACACAGAGGTTGTAGTTTCCTTTACCTTTTTACTTGGTAGTGGATGGTGCAAGCCAGGGAAACTGGTTCAGATGGTAATGGAGGTCCGGGCAGCCTGGAAGCAATTGGCGGGTGGGTTCGGAGGCCTTCCTTCTGCACTGTCCTGTATAGGTCCCTGCTGCTTAAAACTATGCTGCAGCCCTCTTCCTGCTGTTTTACTGTTTCTCACTCGTATGGCAGGCAGCGCAAGCCTTTTTACAGGTGCTGCTCCTCAGGGCTCTCACATGCTGCTGTGCCGCTGGGTGTTCTATGTGGCCAGAAGACATGCAGTCTGCTGCCCTCCAGATTCAGCTTCCAGGCCTTCAGTACCTGAACAACCTAGGAATCCGGCGTCCTGTGTCTCTGCTCTTTTTCTCTAGACTCTATTCACGTCCTTGTCTCCTCTCCTTCCCTTTCAGCTCACCCCTCCCCCAGACCAGAATGCATAGGGAAGCTCCCCTTAAACCAGGTTCTTGAGCTCCCCCTTTTGGTCTGTGTGAAGCGCCCGTCACCTGCAAGTCGCCTCAGGGTCTTCACATGTTGGGAATCTGCTGGCCACAGGTAGGTCAGGTTAACTTCAATGGGATTCATGACGCCACTCTCGGTTTTGCGGTCAAGGGGTGACCGCCACTGCAGGTTAGAGAGCTTCTGGGGCTGATGGTAAATGCAGTCTGGTGTTATGGCCTCCCGAAAGTGAGGCTGGCCCCAGGGGCTCAGGTGTAAGTGTGTAGTACCACAGGTCGCAGAAGAACTCACACACAAACAGCAATGTCTTTCAGGGTTTTGACTCACTTTCAGTTGGTAGTGGTGAGCAAACCCGGGCGATGCTATGATGAACCAGGTGGAACCAGGTATCCCTCAGGCTGAGATAAGGGTGACAGCTGACTTGCCTTCCTGCACCTTTGTTTTGGATCACCCCTGACTTGAAGTGTATCGTGGGATGCGTCCAGGGAAGTCGCTACTGCCGTTCTCCCCTTTCTGACTCGTTTGCTGACAGCGTGGATCAAGGATAAGATGGCTCCAGGCTCGATCCTCCTTATGGGCCCCCTCGTTGCTGTTGATGCTGCGGGCTCTGTGTTGGTTGGTGTGGGACTTGTTGTCCACCCCACCGGCAGGATTCAGCAGACCATTAAATGGATGTCTGGCTCTAGGGACCTGTACCCCGTATGTGCTTTCATCACCAGGAGTTCCCGTACTCAACTTCGTACTTCTCTCTCTATTCAGGTGTCTTTTGGAGCAACTGTGTGGTGATGTTCTCCTCCGTCAACAGCCACTGCACATGCAGGGTCCGGCAGTTTTCCGCTTTTCAGCCCTACACTTCGGACACGAAGACTATAGTGATGCTGCTGAAACCCCGCCCACCCGCAGCAAAACCCCGCCCACTTACAAGTGACCAGTTAGATTGTTGAGTAGGCGGAGTTTAGCCGTGGGTGGACGGGTTTCAGCGGCGAAAAGAGCTGTTTAGAGATTTTATTGGCTCACACTAGTGATCCGGCTCCTGTCAGTCACTGATCTTTGTGTCGGATCGTTCGTGACCGACACATCATTAAACCTGACAGTGATGCAGATGGTATGTGAGTGAGAGACCATTCACTTGCCAACTCTAATTGTTCGGGGCCTGGTAAGTGCGATTTTTTTCAGGGGTGTCTGCTTTGCTTTGGGGTAAACTTAGCATTACATAGAGAATAATAAATTTAGGCAGGTAATTTAAACCTTGTATACTTATATGGTATGTACCCACCACTGTAGGATTTCACCACAAAAATAGCAGATCAGATAAGAAAATGAGCATCTGAACTAGAAATAGGATTAACACAAAATGTTGATGGTCCAGAATGTGATGACAGGATTAGATTTGAATAAATTTTATTTTTTTATTCAAGAATAAATGTGGATTGTTGTTCATTGAAAAATATAAGACATCCCCTGAAAATAAGCCCTAACGCATCTTTCGGAGCAAAAAATAATATAAGATCCTGTCTTATTTTTGAGCAAACACTGTAAATACTGTTGCCTTATCTTTTACTACATTTAATTTAGGATTGAATCAATCAATAACCTAAAGCTGGCTCTACCGGCCAGCAGCTACTCTGCAGATGCAACCCTGGGCCTGTGGTAAGTCTCTATCCCTGTACAGGGGTGTAATGGTGAAGCCCAGGGTTCTTCTGGGACCTGTAGAATAAAGTGGCTTGCGCCAAGTCTGACAGTGGAAACCTTTTTGAGCTGTAAGCCTTAGATTATAACATTCGGGGGAAAAAAAGCTTTAGTTTATTTTTGTTAGAGTTAATTCAACCACTGAAGCATCAAGCTCCTAATTCCCTTTGTATAAACAAAATTATATGGAAAATTTTTAATGTGCCACGTGATCTTATGATTCTCTAAAAACATTCATGGAGCGCCTGTGTCTTTCTTGAATAATATAATATTGCAAGCTATATTGGGGCAGGTAAGTAGATAGTGACTACCTACATGCCCTGCTGTCAGCCCCTCTCCCTGGCTTAGACGGGTCATGTGACCGCGCTCCTGCTGTGATTTTGCTGCTTCCTGTGACATCACGTCAACAGGGGCCAGGAGCTTGTTGATGTGCATCACAGCTGACGACATGTGGCCGCCCTGCTGGGCGGGTACCGTGTTTTTTTTTTCCTTTCTTCTGCTGTTCACTTGGTCTATTTAACAGCGATGTGGCATAACTTGGGTTTACTTATGATTAAGGACTCTGTATGTTTTTAAAAATGAAGTCCGAAACGAGTTAAGTTCCCATTTTGATTCCTTAAACACCTCGGTCTTCACGTTTTTGTTATTTTTAACTATTCAAAATAAAGCTTTGATGTTTTTATCTAACAAGAAAAATCGTGCTGTATCCTTCATATATATTTTTTCCTTGGCGTACATAACCGGTTGGGACTCACCGGCGGATCCAAGGCACCCGTAAGGAGTAGCAGTATTGATGCAGGTGAGCTGAGAATTTTTCCTTTTTCCTTCACCGTGTGTGGAGTCCCCGCCCACCTTCCTCCGCACCCTCCCACATATTCCGTAGTGCAGTAGTCTCAAAGGCGCTGCCTGTAGGCTGCATGCGGTCCCCAATGCTTCTTGCAGCGCGCAGGCCCGTGGCCCCTTTGCTGATCGATGCCTGTGCTGGGGGACCGTGCAGTGAGCGCTTTTTATCAGAGGACAGATTCCTGGGCACTGCTCAGACGTGAGCTCTGTATATAGTTACTGCAATGATCAGCCGCCGGTCAATCAGAGGGAGCAGCGGATCACTGGAGAAGCTGCACAGAGAGCTCGGCCCTGATATAAAGCGCTGTCAGCTACAGCAGCGGCAGCGTTCATCAAGGGGGCTGCGGTTGCAAGAAACAAACAGGCCACCGAGGGAACGAGGACACGTGAGAAGGATTTGTCTTTGTTTTTGTTTTGTTTTTTGTGTGTGTCTGAAGAATGGCACAATAGGGGGATACTACTACATGATGGAGCATTGCTACAAGAAGACCAGGAAAGGGGTCATTACTACAGGAAGAGGACCAGGAAAGGGGTCATTACTACAGGAAGAGGACCAGGAAAGGGGTCATTACTACAGGAAGAGGACCAGGAAAGGGGTCATTACTACAGGAAGAGGACCAGGAAATGGGACATTACTGTAGAATGAGGAGAAGGATGAAGCACAATACTATAGGATGGGCACATTTATTACAAGATGGGCACAAGGATGGGGCACATTATCACATTATATGTGCCCATATTGTCCTCTGCTAGAGGTTTGAACTGGGCAGAATACTGACAGCCAATGAGTGTGCAGGGGGCGGGGCTGGACACTGAGGCCGGGCGGTGCCAGCTTTGACTGTGAGGTTTGACACAGGAATATGCCATGTTAGGTTGAGCTGCATGTAAACAAAGAGCTGCAGAGAATAAAGGGATAACTCAAGAGGAACAAAAGTCAGAAACAAAAGAAAAGTAATGTTGGGGTGTTTTATATGACAATACAGCACAGATTAACTTGAAAACTTTTTTAGATTTTATGTCGGACAACTTCTTTAATAGGTATGGAATAGGTATAAATAGCTTTGGGAAAATCAACAATGAGGTAACTGGACAAAGTCCTCAAATCGAGGAACATTTCACTGGTAACAAACAAAACTCATACATAGTCTGGTCTGTAAAGCTCTGGCGGCGTGTGGGAGTAGACCCACTGGACCACAGGGGGACCCGGACTTACCCTGATGTGGGAGGGGCTTAACTAAGCACCTCCTGGGTATACGCTAGAGCTCCAGATGGAGAGGAAGGGCTTGGCTGCCGGTGGACGCCAGGTGCCACTCCGAGGGCAGTGTCCGGGACTGTGGCAGCTGACCCCCATGGCAGGGACGGGCTTAGGTACAGACAGGCAGAATGAAAAATGGGGAAAATCAGCATTGATAAAAATAAAACAAACATATTTATTGAAGATGCAAATCATTCCATAGTAAAAAGGCCATATAGGCATACAAAGTCCTTACATGTTTCAAGCGCACTATGCGCTCTTACTCACCTTTGTGTACGAGCGCATAGTGCGCTTGTGGCGCCCCTGAGGCTTCCATCGCCACAGAGATATTGCACCTCAGCCAGAGGTATGGTATCCCATCCCGGGTAAGAATGGGGTCAACTGCCGATGCACAGACAAAACTTGCACACACCAATTGGTAGGCATACACCGGGTCAGGGATAGTGGCAGGAAACCCCATAGATTTAGTCATGGGGCCCATCACTGGTCCCCATGGTGTGGGTGGGGCCTAGCCATAGGGAGTGTGGGAGGAGTCAGAAAGAGGGAGTAGAAAAAGGGAACTAGGAAGTTCAATTTCAGGCAGTTTGGTCAGTCTAGTGAGTCTGGTCAGTCTGTCAGGCAGAGAGAGAGTGAGCAGGTGGGCTGTCAGGAGAGGACAGCAGACCGAAGGGACAGAGACAGAAGGAGGTTCCTGGTGGAGATCCTGGGGTCTTGTTAGGCCCAGGTGACACAGAAAGAAAGGAAGAAAGGATTCCAGGGCCACGGAAGGGCAATTGTCCCGTGACCTATTCCACTCACAACATTGGGTGGAGGGATCTGGCTGCATTCAGGGACGGTCCCTAGACAAAGGGAAGAAAGACAATTCCTCAAAAGTAAAACCGAAGGCCTGGGAGATCGTTGTAAGCGCCCAGGGCCACTTCCCGCCACAGACCCCCGGTGAAGGGGGCAAGAGACGACTGCGGTCAGCCCCCTTTGTACAGGCCCTGTGGTGGAGCCCCGAGACCAGCTAAAACAGTCAAAGGCTAGGAAGCCAGTCAGAAAAGGACACACACAAAACGGGTACACCGGGACTGACCATTGACCTATCCGGGATCGGCGGCGGCCCCTGACAGCGGATCCTGGCATTCCGTGGGTAACTGATCAACTGCAGTACTGAGACTGAACAGTGAGTAAAACATCTTAACTTCAAGCCCTGTGTCGTCTGGTTTATCCTGCACCTCGTTAACAAACACCATAGACTTTACCAACCACCCAAAGGTTGCCCCGGGGTATCCGCTCTACCTGTGGAGAGCAAGAAACACCTCAGCTGCCATAACACCAGCCCCGGAGGTCCCTCCCAGAAGCTGCGGCTCCATAGCTCCGCGCTGGACATCAGTGGCAACCCGGAAGGCTGCGGAGGCGTAATGGCGGAACACTCACTACCAAGCACCCCAGGAGAGGCGTGGGAAAAAGGACCGGACCCAGGCCTGAGTTTCCTGCGGGAGGAGGTAGAGCTGCTGACCCGCCGGTTGCGCAAGTTCGAGGCAGAGGTCGAGCGGCGAGCCGAGGAGGAGGCCGGACCAGGACGCGCCTGTGAGTACCAGGCGGCGTCTGAAGGTACAGAGAGCCGAGAGTCCCAGGCAGCCACGACCGACCCGGGTAAGGGAAGTGTCATCCCCACCCGGCAGGGCCCGGGCCACAGTGAGCAGCCCTCGCCCAGTCCGCCTGCAGACGTGCAGGAAGCCACCACAAACCCCGCCGAAGTCTGGGCCACCGTCGCGGGTCCCAGTGGCGAAGACGTCACCCACGGCAGCCCAAGCCCTGAGCAGCTAGTGGGTCCCCTGCCTAGCCCTCCTACCAGCGTATCAGGTGCCACCTCACCCATCATGGAGTGGGATGCTATACCGGTCCGTGACCGCAGGCTGGCACCAGTCCTGACCCAGGCCGCAACGACCCTTGTCTGCCAGCGGCAACTGGCCCAATTCCAGCTGGAAAGGGAGCGTCGGGAGGCCCAGAGAGCAATGAAGGAGGCTGCCAACCTGGCCTCAAAGGAGAAGGTGCGGAAGGCCAGAAAGGCAACTCACGGCCCAACCCGGAGGGGCCAAATTATAGACTTCAATCTGGAATGTGGCTGGGGGTTTATCAGAGAACCCGGGCTGGGAAAGGACATATTTGTGTCCCGACGGGACATAGAAGAACATTTGCAGCAGGGCCACTCAGGGCGCGACGTTCGGCCCGGCGACCAGGTGGAGTACACCCGTTTAATGGGCGCCCGTGGGTGGTATGTCCTTGATGTCCACGTCCACCGGGAGGACGCAGCCCCAATTACACCACCCCGCAGCAGTCCTGCAATAAGCTCACAGGGGACCCAAACACTTCTGTCAGCGCGTACCTGCTGCCTGGAACCATGCCAGAGTGGGACCCCCGCATTTATCCCCATGATTAAAGAACAGAGCCGTACAGTGTAAATAGCCCCTCTTCAGCCCCTCCCCTTTGTTCTTTTCGAAGAAGCCACCCTTCCTGAATCCTTGGCCTCTGTTCGTTTTGAAGATGTCCCTAACCCCCCCTCACTGTTTATGTCCAACCGGGCCACTGGACTTTTAGTGGCCAAAAATGTAAATATATATTGTGCTTTTCTTAGGAAAATGATAAAGTGTTGATGGACAACTGGGCCACTGAACTATGTGTGGCCAGGACTCTAACCTGTATATAGTTGAACCAGTTGTGCACCCTACCATAATTATGGTGGGAAAGTATTCCACAGCACTTGTGCATTTGGACAGTAAAGTGCACTAAAGACTCAAAAGTTGTTTAAAATGTTTTGCAACGTTCAAGAAAGTGCCTCCCATAAAGGGATGAAAAGTTTATCGTTTAACCTGTTATTTTAGCATACAAAAATTTTGCAGTTAATACCACTGTATGTTTGTTTCAGCCCGCGGACGTGCTGGGATTTGCTGTGGGGGAGTGTGGCATCCCTGAGGCTTCTGTTGCCACAGAGATATTGCACCTCAGCCAGAGGTGTGGTATCTCATCCCGGGTAAGAATGGGGTCAACTGCCGATGCACAGACAAAACTTGCACACACCAATTGGTATGCATACACCGCGTCAGCAACCCCCATAGATTTAGTCATGGGGCCGTAAGTCCCATCATTGGTCCCCATGGTGTGGGTGGGGCCTAGCCAGAGGGAGTGTGGGAGGAGTCAGAAAGAGGGAGTAGAAAAAGGGAACTAGGAAGTTCAAGTTCAGGCAGTTTGGTCAGTCTAGTGAGTCTAGTCTAGTGTGTCTGGTCAGTCTGTCAGGCAGAGAGAGAGTGAGGAGGTGGGCTGTCAGGAGAGGACAGCAGACCAAAGGGACAGAGACAGAAGGAGGTTCCTGGTGGAGATCCTGGGGTCTTGTTAGGCCCAGGTGACACAGAAAGAAAGGAAGAAAGGATTCCAGGGCCACGGAAGGGCAATTGTCCCGTGACCTGTTCCACTGATAACATCGGGTGGAGGGATCTGGCTGCATTCAGGGACAGTCCCTAGACAGAGGGAAGAAAGACAATTCCTCAAAAGTAAAACCGAAGGCCTGGGAGATTGGTGTAAGCGCCCAGGGCCACTTCCCGCCACAGACCCCCGGTGAAGGGGGCAAGAGACGACTGCGGTCAGCCCCCCTTGTACAGGCCCTGTGGTGGAGGCCCGAGACCAGCTAAAACAGTCGAAGGCTAGGAAGCCAGTCAGAAAAGGACACACACAAAAGGGGTACACCGGGACTGACCCTTGACCTATCCGGGATCGGCGGCGGCCCCTGACAGCGGATCCTGGCATTCCGTGGGTAACCGGTCAACTGCAGTACTGAGACTGAACAGTGAGTAAAACATCTTAACTGCAAGTCCTGTGTCGTCTGGTTTATCCTGCACCTTGTTAACAAACACCATAGACTTTACCAACCACCCAAAGGTTGCCCCGGGGTATCCGCTCTACCTGTGGAGAGCAAGAAACACCTTAGCTGCCATAACACCAGCCCTGGAGGTCCCTCCCAGCAGCTGCGGCGCCATAGCCGTAAATTACCACAGGTGGCGTCACGAATATTCATATAAACATTATCATCATCTCCCCAATACCGCCATTTTAACTGACTCCACCAGGGTCACGGAGTCAGGCTCCGCCACCGGTGACTACCCCGGACTAGTCCGGCCCGACGCTGAGTCACCTAAGGCCCTGGGGCGGGCGTGTCACGCTTGAAGCATGTAAGGACTTTGTATGCCTATATGGCCTTTTTAATATGATTTGCATCTTCAATAAATACTGTATGTTTGTTTTATTTTTACCAATGCTGATTTTTCCCATTTTTCCTTATGTTTGCCTGTGGTCACAGGCGATCAGCATGGTTTTACACCCAAGGAGCGGCAGTTATATATTATTGTGAGTATCTCTTCTATTTTTGTGCTTATTTACGGACAGGCAAAGTCCCTACTGCAGACAGGTGAAGCCGGGATGGCTGATGCAGACAGGCCGGCAGGTGCAGGCAGGTGCAGGCATGTGAGGAGGGTACGGCAGATATTGGGAAATAGGTACAGGTAAGCGGGTACATGTACAAGTAATGGCGCAGGATTCAACGGGACCTGACAACTAACTAGCTAGATGGACATTAACTAACTTATCATGGGAGGATGCCTTAACACTAGAAGTCCCAGAAATTTCGAGCTCCCCCCTGAAGTCCCGAAAGAGGGTCAAATGACCCTTAGTAAACTGAATAGAACTAACTAGAAACTAAATGACTAAACTCAATGGAAAACAACAACCTCCTGTGGTGCGACAGCAATGGCCTTAATTACAGAACAAAAGACGATGATTATAGGATGTTAGCTAAAATCCTTCAGGTCATTCGACCCATCTCTGGGTTCCAAAGGTAGAAATGTTACATGACCCCTCTCTGGGACTTCTAGTGTTAAGCAGCTATTGCCTCTCATCCATAGGCTGAGAGGCACTTCTGGGAATTAGTGTGCTGGCCCTTTAAGAGTGAGAGAGTGCATGTGTGCCCCATGCATGCTCCCGGGGGACCTGTGCAATGTGCACAGGCCCTGGAAGCAGGAGGCAGCAGGGAAGCACGTGGAAGATCATGGGGAGGCGGCCTTGCTGGAGGGGAGAGGCAGGATTGTGCAGGGACGCTGGCGCTACATGGTCTTCTGTGTGTTAACATATGGATTCGAATTCTGAATGATAAAGAAAGGATCAACGCCTTTGAAATGTGGTGCTAGAGGCTGTTATCAATACCATGGATGGCAGGAAGAACAAATCAATTTTTGAGCAAATCAAGCCAGACATGTCACTCCAAACAAGGATCCCCAAGCTATGACTTGCCTATTTTAGACACATCATACGAAGAGAGCAATCACTGGAGAAGGACATCATGGTTGGAAAACTAGAAGGAACAAGGCGAAGAGGAAGATCAGCAACTCGATGGCTTGATACTATCAAGGTAACGGCGGAGAAGACCCTGGTGGACCTATCTGGGCTGCACAAGATCGATCTTCCTACAGAGCGTTCATCCATCAAGTCGCCATGGCTCGAGATCGAGCTGAAGGCTGTTAAATAATTTTTACTGACTGTTCTAGAATTTCTGTACAGTTGTCATCCCATTGTGCAATGTGCACACTGTCAGGATTCCCCTCTATTTCCAGCACAACTGGGCGGTCATATGCCAACAAGATTTTCATCTGCTATACTCAATAGAACATTATTCAATATTTTATATATATTTTATATATTATATTAATTTTTACGCGGCGACTTCAGTTGAATGAAAAGTCTCAGGCAAATCACATGACCCAAATATCTGAACATTTGTCAGTGATTGAGGCAATTTTTCTATGAGGCCGAAGCTGTTTGGCTACTTTGGCCTAGTCCTGGGTCACGTGGCCACTGATCGCTCTGTGCAGGTGAATGCCCCTAGGCTACAAGCAAGTTGCAGAAGTCGCGCTCTAGCAGTGGCCTTATGGCAAAGTGAACATGACCCGTGATCGTAAATTCCTACAAATGTGGCAGCCCTATCCCCAACACGACCACATAGACAACCATTAGATGCAATTATTACAAATTGTTTTAAAAACTCAAAAAAACCTTCCGACACCCAACTGCGCAGACTCCAACTACCTCTAAATCACACCTCCCACATTGTCACCACACCAATCAGGAATCATAATGCAAGAGAGGCTTGACACGCACGTGAAGCATCTGTCGCTATAAGTCCCGCCCACTGAGTGGCATATCGAATCGGAATTAGTAAGCGTTCTTTTCATCACCCAATCAGCGTTATCACTATCTCTAGGAATGTTTATGCTTATGTCCCGCCCCTTGCCTCTGATTCGCTGTCCGCGTAAGCGAGTCTGAGGTTTTGCGCATGCGTCCTACCGTTCTACGGAGGTCTCGGTGATTGTATTCTCGGTAACGGTCTGAGCTATCCGCCGCCATGTCCCTGCACGGGAAACGGAAGGAGATCTACAAGTACGAGGCGCCATGGACGGTGTACGCCATGAATTGGAGTGTGAGGCCGGACAAGAGGTTCCGCTTGGCTCTGGGGAGTTTTGTGGAGGAGTATAACAATAAGGTAACCTGAGTAATGCCGTGTGCACATATGGGGTCCAGCCTGTGCCCCCTTCTAGTGAGCAGGGAGGGTGGAGCGGGGGGCAGAGGTGGGCTTCTGCTGTTGGCACCTGGGTGACTTTTGTTCCTGACTTGCCATTATGACGCCCAGAATTTACAGTATAAAAATATAACAGCCATAAAGTGAAGTCGCCCCCTACAGCCCTACAGGGGGAAACGCGTCCCCGGTGTCGGTGGTGGCAATGACCCCTGATCAGCGGAGGCCACTGACGTCCAGGGAAATCGGCCCTTGGAGCTGAACGTGTGCCGATCCCAATCCGTGGGGTCACCTGCGACATGTGAGTGGGGAACACTCTGGTTTTAGGGAGCCGGGATCTCCTCCGATCTGACATGGGGGGAACCCTAATTACCCCAAGAAGCCCCAGCATCCAGGTAAGGCCGGGTCCACGTATTACAGTGACCTGTTCTGTATTCCATGCATGGCTCCGCTGTCCACAGCCGGACAATAATGCTGCATATAAAGCCGGCTATCCAGGACCAGTCCGGTGCGACGTATGAGGCACCACAAAAATGAGAGCGGTACTATAAAAATAAATGATGGGATCGCTGTCAGCATCAGTGGCCATCCAGTCCTCTACCATATCAGAGGGATGAAGCAATGGGTGGTCAGATTTATAGGACAAAGGCGACTGGAGCAATAAGGAAGGTGATAATAGGGTCCAGTGCATGATTGGGGAAATTCCTTTTAAAGCTCCCCTGATTCTGCCGCTCTTTTCGTTTTGTGCTGCTTTGCTCCGTTGCAGAGAGATTCATGCTTGTTTATTCTGGAGCACAGTGTGTGAAATCTCTGCTTGCAGTCCAACATGACGCTTCTTCAGGACTAAAATATATATATATATATATATATATATATATATATATATATATATATATATATATATATATATATATATCTCATCAAGTCACAGAGCTATTTCCTAGATAAGTTATCCCGTATGGATAGGAAAAGCTTGCTGATCTCGGGGTCCAACTTCTTGGAGCCCCATCAATCTTTAGAACCTTGCCCTGTATCTCTCTGCGGAGTCCTGTTTTGAATAGAGTAAGTGTACACAGGTTTGATCTTCGCCCATTCATTGTCTTTGGAACTGCCAGAAATTGCCAAGTGCTGTATTTAGCTTACTATTTGAGGATTAATGCCTTGTGCCCACGTTGCTTTTTTCCTACTTTGTTCCTTGCTTCTTTTAATCTGTAAAGGCAAGGAAAAAGCATCCCAGCAAAGTCTATGAGAATCCTGACTTGCTGCGCACATGCTTCTTCTTTTTTCCTGGCAGTTTTTTTGCTGAAAAAAAAGCAGCATGTCAATTTTGTGTTTTTCCTGCTTTTTTTTCACTAATTGACTTCAATGCACACGCTTATTTTTGTGTGCATTTTTTATTTGCTTTTTTTACATCACTGGGATTCCCTACAGCCATCTCCTCATCTCTTGGTCTTTACCGATGGATTTTGCTGTAGTGAAGTCTGGTGATGTCACAAGGTGACTCGAGTTCATGCCAGCAGATCACCGGGATTTCCTTCAGATACACAGGTATGAACTCAGTTCACCTTGTGACGTCACCGGGGTTCCCTGCACCTAGGCCTAGCAGTCTTTACCAGAGGACTTTGCTGCAGGGAACTCCAGTCCTGCCTCCTGAATGCTGCAATCGCACTAATCGCAGTATTCAGGGATTTAAACGGCCGGGAGTAGTGCGGGCACCGCTTCAGGCAGCAAGAGCCGGGTCCCTGCTCTAAGATCAGCTGGTGAACTGGGGGCGACCGCGGGGGTACAGCGCCTGAATCCCTACGGTTACCATGAATAAAAAACGCTGAAAAAGAAGCATGGAAAAAAACGTGAAAAACGCGCCGACGCAATAAAAAATGCACGTTTGTTTCAGCTACTTTTTTCCTGCCAAAACATGCGGTTTTATGTGCAGATTTTCTGCACATAAAACCGCAATGTGGGCATATAGCCTAAAACGTCAAAGAGAACTTGTCATTAGACTAAAGCTACTTTCACACAGTGCATTTTTAGTGCTTTTTTTTTTTTTTTTGCAACAAAACCTGATTGCTTGGCAGTGAAGAAGCCGCATTTTCTGCAGCATTTTTTTCCTGTGTGTTTGCCGCTTTTATTGTGTCATTTGTCTACAGTACATCTTTAAGACGATCCTGGCACCAGATTTGGTGACTATAAGCTGTGGCCACCACCAGTGGGTCCTTATATGCAGCATTCCAGAATAGTGTGTATAAGAGCCCAGGCATATATATAACATAAAAAACACTTTTATAATTCGCACCTAGGGGGCCGTCTGGTCCAATGGCCATTGCTGGTCTCCGGTCCAGCACCTTCTCTTTGCTACGATCTCCGTCCTTCTACCTAGACCACTGTGGATGATGTGTCCTACATCATCCACACTATCTGGCACACTTTGAACTGCCGTACTCAGGGCAGATCAAAGTACTGTAGTGCGCAAGCGCGAGGAAAGGTTAAAGACCGCATGCGCACTACAATACTTTAATCTGCCCTCAGCAGGGCACATCAAAGTGCGCCTGTGCAGGACCTCAGTGCCGGATAGTGTGGATGATGTAGGACATGTCATGCACACGGGCCTCAGAAGAAGGAGGACGGCACTCGCCGAAGAGAGGAGGCGCCGGACCAATGAGCAGTGACGCCCATCGGACCAGACCACCTTCTAGGTGAGTATAATAAGTGATTTTTACGTTCTACACAGCGGCCTGGGCTCTTATTCTGGAATGCTGTATATAAGAGCCCACTGGTGGTTATAGTCACCAAATCTGGTGACAGGTTCCCTTTAAATGGAACCAAACCTCAGGATTTTCATGTATAAGGTGCAGCCAGTGCAGTACTGGCACTATCAGGCACAGGCTGTACATACCATTAGTGGGCAGCTCGGATGTGTAGGCTGTGAAATCCATGTTTATAAAGTTTGAAAAATCATCATGTTTTTGACTGACGTGTGCACCTCTGCTGCTAATGTCCGGGCGGGTTCTGCACATGTATCCATGCTTCCCCCCCGTCGCCTGTTCCTCCCTCCCTCTGGCTGTATGTACATTTCTACTCTTCTGTTACATGGCGTCTGAGTTAGCGCCTGCGCCTAGCGCTCATCTCCGGCGCCGTGTTTCTGAAGCTCACAGTATTATGGTGCATGAGGGGGTGGCGCATGCGCCCTCGCTTCCTCAGATCTGTTGTGACCGTGCGCGCTCCCGCTGTCACAACAGGACTGGAGAACAGCTGATCTTACCGATTAGCTGCAGCAGACAATATCGTAGCAGACGTCTGCTGCAGCTAATCGGGGCAAAATCAGTTGTTCTCCAGTCCTGTTGTGACCGTGCGCGCTCCTGCGGTCACAACGAGCTCTGAAGAAGCGAGGGCGCATGCGCCGCCCTCTCATGCACAATACTAGGTACTGCGGGCTTCAGAAACATGGCGCCGGAGATAAACGCTATGCGCAGGCGCCAACTCCGACGCCATGTTTCTGAATAGAGAAATTTACATACAGCCAGAGGGAGGTAGGAACAGGCGGCGGAAGGGGGGGGGGATACACGTGCATAACCCACCCGGACATTATCAGCCGAGGTGCACACGTCAATCAAAAACGAATGATGAATTTTCAAACTTTATAATGGATTTCACAGCCTAAACACCCGAGCTGCCCCCTAATAGTATGTACACAATGTGCCTGATAGTGCCAGTACTGCACTGGCTGCACCTTATACACCAAAATCCTGATGTTTGGTTCCCTTTAAATATAGTTTCTTTAACTAAAAACCCAGCTGCGTTTTTATCATTCTTTATTGCCTTAAATGGTGAAAAAAAACTGCAAAAATGTTGAAAAAAAAATTGACAAGCTGCTTCTTTCAAAAATGCTGTTAAAACACAGCATTTTGCCATTTCAGTCAGGTAGAAAAGCATGTATGTGCATGAAATTTCTGTAATCTCATAAGTTTTGCTGGTACTGTAAAAAGAAGTTTTATATTAGCATGTATCAAATTAAAAAAACACACTGTGTGAACGTAGCCCAATACTGCTCAAACCATGGCAGGATGAATCGGAGCCTGGCTGCTTGATAGACCCCAGTGTTTCAAAGAAAACATAGAGGATCTGGTTCTGCTTCCAGACAGCATTTCCCAGCTTTGCTAGTTGTGATTGACACGAAAGGCCTGTTAATTAATCAGCTAGACAAAAAAAAACTGACGGCACTCTCAACATGTAGTGTGAACAGGTGCAAAACTGAACATGACATATAATAACAAAAACAGTTGCACTCTAATGCTAAAGCATGCAAACCA
Source organism: Anomaloglossus baeobatrachus (assembly GCF_048569485.1). Lineage (NCBI taxonomy): Eukaryota > Metazoa > Chordata > Amphibia > Anura > Aromobatidae > Anomaloglossus > Anomaloglossus baeobatrachus. The sequence goes on along the minus strand of NC_134357.1, from coordinate 415,673,228 downwards.
TGGATGTACGAATATAGACATGCATTACTGCTTAAGGATATCTAGGAAAAATTGAGATATTTAGCATACAAAAATGGCCATTTCTATATCTGCCCAGTAGCCACGTTGAGTCATGCCCTCTGAATGTGCATCCCTCCCCCATTAGCCACAGGGTCATTCCATGGTAACTTACGTTACATTTACAAGCCAAAAGTTGAGTTAATAATGGCTTCAGACTGTTCTTTGAAGGCAGCACAAAAATGAGTGAATGTATATTGTACATTGAACTATTCTCAATAGATTTCATGAAATTATTATTAAATTATTGAGAATAGTTCAATGTACAATATACATTCACTCATTTTTGTGCCTTCAGAGAACAGTCTGTAGCCATTATTAACTCAGTTTTTCGCTTCTGAATGTAACGTAAGTTACCATGGAATGACCCCACAGGGGATTTATTCTCTAATAACTGGTTCCTACTTGTCCGTACACATGGAGGTTTGTAACCCAGAGAGAGGCGTTAGAGTAGGTACCCAGTTATCCAAGGTTGTCTTGACGTGGCTACTGGGCAGATGTAGAAATGGCCATTTTTGTATGCTAAATATCTCAATTTTTTATTGATTTCCTTTAGCATGTCTATATTCTTACATTCATGGTTTCATCCTTTAGCATTTCAGAGTGCAACTGTCTGTTTTTGTGTTAATCAGCTAGAGCAGTCCAGGGGCAAGGACGGACTACAGCAGTCCCTACCTATGGTCCTCAGCTGGATCTTCGCACTATGGGGACAATTCATCAAAGCTTTTATGCGGGAAAAGTGTTGCAAAACCTGTGAAAAGTCAAACAATTTTTTTGTGCAATGGGCATGTGCGCTAAAACATTGCACAGCGTCACCAAATGGTGATCAAATTAATAAACTCCGTAGTTGTGTACCCCAGAAATGCTCCTTCAGTCGCTGAAGTGTACACAAGTGTAATACTGAACCATGTGTCCCCAAAAAGAAGAAATCCCTCCCGACGCGTTTCTACTTCAGTAGTGAGGAGTCATCAAGGGAATGTTGAGGGCAAAAGAGGAATAAAATGGATAAATGCCAAACTTGTGCCAGATTGACATATAGGCACAAGACAAACACCAGGTCCTGTAGTGACAGGTTAATCCTATCTGGTGGGCAGAGTGCTGCGTCATCCATCTATAATGGCAATTATAATTGGGTTTCCTCTTCAAGGAAGAAGTCAGGAGTCACCACTTATAATAGTGTTACATAGGACGCACAGGGAGAATACATGTCTGTATTCCAATATACTACACATGTCGTGTTCCTCTCTGCAGGTGCAGCTGGTCGGTCTGGATGAGGAGAGCTCCGAGTTTATCTGCAGGAACACCTTTGACCACCCGTACCCCACCACAAAGCTGATGTGGATTCCTGACACCAAGGGAGTGTATCCAGATCTGCTGGCCACAAGCGGGGACTACCTGCGTGTCTGGAGGGTGCGTACATCTCGCATACAGGGCAGCCATACTTTTACTTATGATTTGCTCCATGTGAGCCGCTCTACTTTCTACTGTAGGTTGGAGAGACGGAGACCCGCTTGGAGTGTCTGCTGAACAATAACAAGAACTCGGACTTCTGTGCACCTCTCACATCCTTTGATTGGAATGAAGTAGATCCCAATTTACTTGGTGAGTGTCCTGAATGTTCCCACTGCCGTATAAAAGAGGTGCCAGTTAGGTTTTACTATTGATCCTGATGTGAAAGGCGCCTTCCTGACAACTTAAGATTGAAAGAAAGAACAACTTGCTGTGGCAGCCATGTCTAAATAAATGATCTCTTGTTTAATTCAGGTTTTTGTGTTACATGTATTTTAAAAAAAGTTAATATTACTATTATTATTTATTTATATTAAATAAATATTGCAAAATTCACACTGACCACTCGGCTCTTTTAAGGCCCCTTTACACACTGAGACTTTCTAGCGATCCCACCAGCGATCCCAACCTGGCCGGGATCGCTACAAAGTCTCTGGTGAGTCGCTGGTGAGCTGTCAAACAGGCAAACCTGGAAAACGACGCAACAGCGATCCGGACCTGCAGAACGACCTAGCTAGTCATTGGGGACGTTGTAAAGCAGCTTTTTGAAAGGGAAGTCGCTAACGAAGTCGCTGTAAAGTCCCCTTTACACACTGAGACTTTCTAGCGATCATGCTGCACAGCGGGAAGCAAAGGACCAAAGAATGGTCCTGAGAGATGTGTAGTGTTCTGCAACTTCACAGCAGGGGCCAGGTCGCTGATGCGTTTCACACACTGCAATGTTGCTGGGGAGGTCGCTATTACGTCACAAAACCGGTGACGTTACAGCAATGTCGTTTGCAATGTTGCAGTGTGTAAAGGGGCCTTTAGACTACTGCTTTCTGGGTTTTCTTTTGGGAAGAGTTATCAGCCAGTTACTTCTCATTGCCAGGATTACAAGGACAAATAACCCCTCTATACACAGCTGATCACAATAGCCGATGTCACCGCTCACCCTGCTCTCCCTCCCGTTACAGTGACCTTTGCACAGGTTCAATAGATGCCTCATACAAAGGAGACTTGTAATGCTGCCTGTGGTCATAATGAAACTTCAGAAAAGTCTTTTGCAAAGAATAGTTACAGATTAAAATAAGACAAACGTAAAAAGTTAAAGGGAATGTGTTGTATTGTTTTTTCTTTGTCGCTCCATTGGGAGACCCAGACAATTGGGTGTATAGCTTCTGCCTCCGGAGGCCACACAAAGTATTACACTTTAAAAAGTGTAACCCCTCCCCTCTGCTATACACCCTCCCGTGCATCACGGGCTCATCAGTTTTTATGCTTTGTGTTGAAGGAGGCACACATGCACACAATGCTCCACATTTTAGTCAGCAGCAGCTGCTGATTATATCGGATGGAAGAAAAGAGGGCCCCTAACAGGGCCCCCGGCATGCTCCCTTCTCACCCCACTCAGGTCGGCGGTGTTGTTAAGGTTGAGGTACCCATTGCGGGTACACAGGCAGGAGCCACATGCTGTTTTCCTTCCCCATCCCTTAGGGGCTCTGGGGAAGTGGGATCCTAACCGGTCATCCAGCCACTGGGACCGGGCTCCCTCCGCAGCCCCTGGGGGAATCTGCTGGACAGGAGACGGAGTATCGTCAGGGACATGGCCCTGCATCTACAGGTACTCTGTGTCCCCGTTGGGACGGCGCATGAAGCACCTTGGCCTCAGACGCAGCTGCGACTGCGGTGTGGATTTTTTGTCTGGGACTACCGCGCCGACCGTGCCTGTTTGTCGGCCGCGGTTTATACTTTAGTCCCCGGCTTTTGCGGCCTAGTGTGTTAAACTCCCGCCCCTGAGCCTGCCAGTCAGGGAGAAAGGCGGGACGGTCGGTATGATGCCGACAGTGAGGGCTGGAGCACACTTCGCTGTCCTCCGCCCCCCTCACTGATCTCTATGGGCCACCAGGTTCCCGCACTTTTGCGGTTCCGCCCACGGCTCTCTCCTCCCCTTGGAACGCCGGCAGCCATTGTTATAATTCTGCCGGTGGAGGATCTCAGAATCTGCAAAGGTTTCCCACTGCTCTGGGAGAGGGGGATCCTAACCGGTCGCCATGCACTGGGACCGGGCTCCATCCGCAGCCCCTGGGGGATTCTGACGGACAGGAGACTGGACATCATCAGGGACAGAGCCCTGCATCATAAGGTACTCTGTGTCCCCTGAGGGACGGTGCATGCAGCATCTGTGTTACAAATGCCGCAGCGGTTGCTGAGTGGTTTGTGAGACTGGGACTACCGCGCCGACCGCGCCATGTTTGCCGGCCGCGTTTTTAAATTTAGTCCCCGGCTCTTGCGGCCTAGTACCATATACTCCCGTTCTCAGGCCTGCCAGTCAGGGGTAACGACGGGACGGCCGACTGGACGTCGGCAGGGAGGCCTGGAGCATACGTTGGTATCCTCCTTCCCCCTCACTGAGCACTGTGGGGCACCAGTTTTCAGGTGCTGACCCCCCTTGGTGCCGCAGTGTATATATATATGTTTATTTATATGGTATATGCTCTCACTGTTCGGCAGCATTATTTGCTTTTGGCTGTATACCCTCACTGAATACTCTGCGGACGACATGCTGTTGTCTGCTCTTAAAGAGTAAGGGTGCCAAGGCACTGGCTTATTTTACAACCTGTACCTCTTGTGCGGCTATATTACAGGCAGGTTCCACATACCCTCATTGTGTACAATGCTTGGCCCCGAGGGCACTCACTCAGCCGGAGCCTCCGGCACTGGTGGGACCCTCGGCCAGGTGGTACCGCCGGTTTCCACTGCACAGATGACAGGACTCAGTCTATGGACAGAGGGTCTGCTAAGATACTGGAAGCCTTGCAGTCCAGACCGATAACACAGGGCCAGGGAGCTGTGAGTTCATCGCTCCCGGGTCCCTCTGGGTCGGTACAACAAGGGGCTCCTGGGGTAACACCCAGATCCCACGGTGAGAACTCCGTCACGGACCGCGGCCTCTGATAGGCTAAGCGGGCCCGCTGGGAACCTTCCCCGACTTCGTCAGGAGTGCGTGTTTCGATCACTCTAACTACAGAGGGGCCGTCCAGAAGCACAGAACTTTACGGACAAGCGCTTACTAAGCGCCTTATTGACACGCGTTACCCTTTTCCCCCTGACGTTGTTAAGGGTTGGGCTCAGTGTCACAGGGTGGATTCTCCAGTCTCTAGGTTGGCGGCTAGATCCGTAGTATTAGTGGCAGATGCCATCTCTCACGAATGCCACTGACAGGCAAATAAAGCTTATGATGAAAACCATCTATGAAGCCATAGTCGCATCTTTTGCTCCAGCCTTCGCAGCCGTGAGGGCACTCCAAGCTATCTCAACTTCTCTGGCTGAGATTATTGCGGTTGCACATACCTCTGCCCCGCAGGTTGTGTCCTTCACTTCTCAGGCGTAGGTTTTTTCGTTCTACGCCATGAACGCCGTTCCTGGACTCTGCGAGCCGTACAGCGGTAGCATCCACCAATTCGGTGGCAGTCTGCAGGGCCATGTGGCTACGTGAATGGAAGGCAGGCTCTGCTTCCAAGAAGTTCTTAACCGGTTTGCCATTTTCTGGCGACCGTTTGTTTGGCGAGCAATTGGATGAAGTTACTAGACAGTCCAAGGGAAAGGTATCGTCCTTGCCCCAGTCCAAAGGTTTCGGTCATTTCGGTCCTCAGCAAAGTTCCGTTCCTCCACGTCCAACAGGTCAGAGGAGGGCTAGAGGAACTCTTCTGCATGGCGGTCTAAGTCACATGACTTCGGCCTCACCAAGACCGCGTCCTCGGTCGGTGGCAGGCTCTCCCGCTTTTGCGACGCCTGGTGGCCACATGTCCAAGACCGATGGGTGAGAGACATTCTGTCTCAAGGTTACAGGATAGAGCTCTGCTCTCGTCCTCCGACTAGTTTCTTCAAAACATCTCCGCCCCCCGAGCGAGCCGATGCACTTTTTCAGGCGGTGAACACTCTGAAGCCTCGATGTCACAAGGAGACTTCCTAGCATCAATTGACATCAAGGATGCTTATCTCCATGTGCCGATCGCACCCGAGCTTCAACGCTTTCTGCGTTTCGCCATCAGGGACGAACACTTCAGTTCGTGGCACTGCCATTCGGCCTGGCGACAGCCCCACGGATCTTCACAAAGGTCATGGCAGCAGTGGTGGCGGTCTTACAGGGCCACTCGGTGATCACTTACCTAGACGATCTTCTAGTCAAGACACCCTCCTGGGTGGCATGTCAACTCAACCTGACCATTGCTCTGGAGACCCTCCAGGGGTTCGGGTGGATCATCAAATTTCCAAGGTCAAAACTGACACCGACCCAATCACTGACTTGCCTCGGGATGGAGTTTCATACTCTCTCAGCGATAGTGAAGCTTCCGCTGCATAGTCAGCGTTCACTACAGACAGGGGTGCAATCTCTCCTTCGGGCCCAGTCACCCCTTGAGGCGCCTCATGCACTTTCTAAGGAAGATGGTGGCAGCAAGGGAGGCAGTTCCCTTGCGCAGTTTCGTCTGCGTCCGATTCTATCGGACCCCGCAAATGGGACAGGAGGTCGACGTCCCTAGACAAGAACGTCTCTCTTCCCTTGCAGCAAAACCTCTCTTCAGTGGTGTCTTCTTTCCACTTCCTGGGCGGAGGAAAAATCCTTCCGGCCCCCAGCTGAGGCTGTGGTCACGACGGACGCGAGTCTGTCAGGGTGGGGAGCGGTCTTCCTCCACCACTCGGCTCAGGGAACCTGGACTCCGACAGAGTCCTCCCTTCAGATCAATGTTCTGGAGATAAGGGCAGTGGATCTAGCCCTAAAGGTGTTCCAGCGGTGGCTGGAGGGCAGGCAGATCCGAATTCAGTCGGACAACGCCACGACGGCTGCGTACATCAACCACCAGGGCGGCACACGCGCAGTCGTCAAGCCTTCCGAGCAGTTCGGCGGATTCGGCTGTGGGCGGAAGCCACAGCCTCCACCCTCTCCGCAGTTCACATCCCGGGCGTAGAAAACTGGGAACCAGATTTTCTCAGTCGCCAGGGCATGGACGCAGGGGAATGGTCTCTTCACCCGGACGTGTTTCTAGAGATCTGTTGCCGCCGGGGAACGCCGGACGTCGATCTAATGGCGTCTCGGCACAACAACAAAGTCCCGGCATTCATGGCTTGGTCCAAGGATCACAGAGCTCTGGCGGCAGACGCGCTAGTTCACGACTGGTCGCAGTTTCGACTGCCTTATGTTTTTCCTCCTCTGGCACTACTGCCCAGAGTGTTACGCAAGATCAGGTCAGACTGTCGCCGCGCCATCCTCGTCGCTCCAGACTGGCCGAGGTGATCGTGGTACCCGGATCTGTGGCACCTCACGGTGGGTCAACCGTGGACACTCCCAGACGACCAGACTTGCTGCCTCAAGGGCCATATTTCCTTCTGAATTCTGCGGCTCTAAACCCGACTGTGTGGCCATTGAGTCCTGGCTCCTAGCGTCATCAGGGATATCTCCAGATGTCATTGCCACCATGAGACAGGCCAGGAAACCAACGTCCGCCAAGATCTATCACAGGACTTGGAGGATCTTCTTATCCTGGTGCTCTGATCAGGGTTTTACTCCCTGGCCGTTTGCCTTGCCCACTTTTCTTTCTTTCCTTCAATCCGGAATGGACAAGGGCTTGTCTCTCGGCTTTCTCAAGGGACAAGTATCGGCGCTTTCCGGTCCCACCTTACAAGCGTCCGTTAACACCCTCGGATCTTAACAGGGTGCTGACGACTCTTCAGAAGCCACTTTTCGAGCCGATGCGGGATCTCTCTATCTCGCCTTTCGCAAAGGGTGGCCTTCCTAGTGGCAGTCACATCACTCAGAAGAGTGTCTCAGCTAGCAGCGCTGTCATGCAAAGCCCCCTTCCTGGTGTTTCACCAGGATAGGGTGGTTCTACGTCCGGTCCGGACTTTCTCCCTAAGGTATCCCCGTTTCATCTCAATCAGGATATCGTCTCCCCCTCTTTGGGTCCACATCCAGTTCACCATTGTGAAAAGGATTTGCATTTATTAGATCTGGTGAGAGCACTCCGGCTCTACATTTCTCGCACGGCGCCCCTGCGCCGGTCTGATGCGCTCTTGTCCTTATCGCGGGCCAGAGTAAGGGATTTCAGGTTTTCAAGTCAACCTTGGCTCGGTGGATCAAGGAACCGATTCTTGAAGCCTACCGTTCTTTTAGGCTTCCGATTCCTGCAGGGCTGAAGACCCATTCTACCAGAGCCGTCGGTGTCCTGGGCATTGCGACACCAGGCTACGGCTCGGCAGGTGTGTCAGGCGGCTACCTGGTCGAGTCTGCACACTTTCATGAAACACTATCAGGTGCATGCCGATGATTCGGCAGACGCCAGCCTAGGTAGGCGACTCCTTCAGGCGGCAGTTGCCCACCTGTAAGAGGGGGCCGTTTATCGGCTCTTTTTATCGAGGTATTCTTTTACCCACCCAGGGATTGCTTTTGGACATCCCAATTGTCTGGGTCTCCCAATGGAGCGACAAAGAAGAAGGGAATTTTGTTTACTTACCGTAAATTCCTTTTCTTCTAGCTCCTATTGGGAGACCCAGCACCCGCCCCTATTCCCTTCGGGCTGTTGTTCTTTTGTGTACACATGTTGTTCATGTTGAATTGTTCTTTTGGTCCATGGTTTCAGTTCTCCGAACATCCTTCGGATTGAATTTACCTTAGACCAATTTATAAGTTTCCTCCTTCCTGCTTTGGCACCAAAACTGATGAGCCCGTGATGCACGGGAGGGTGTATAGCAGAGGGGAGGGGTTACACTTTTTAAAGTGTAATACTTTGTGTGGCCTCCGGAGGCAGAAGCTATACACCCAATTGTCTGGGTCTCCCAATAGGAGCTAGAAGAAAAGGAATTTACGGTAAGTAAACAAAATTCCCTTCTTTTTTTTTATTTATTAAGAATTGATTATATTTCCCATTATTTTTAATAGAAAATGAAATGTCGTGTTGTAATATTTATTTTTTCTGCAACCACTGGGCCTGCAATTTTTATTTGCTAGTGTGAGGGTGTCTGAGCATGGTACTCAACCAGCCACAAATGAGAGAGAGTGGGGGCATAGGAGACTGTGGTTGTTGGTGTCCGACCGATCTCCTATACTGTGGCTGCCTTAGCTGTGAACAGGGCATGACACCTGCTGTCCAGTTCTCAGATGTGATGGGTGCCAGGTATCATTTTGTTAGTGTTCTGCTGTGACAGGCAGGAAGGGAGAGTACAGATAGGCAGCATAATATTGTACTGCTATACTACTAATGTCATGTTACTGAGCTATTCTCCATTAGACAAAGTCACTGCTGTAGTCCTGCTCTGATATTGCCTATTTAGTCCCGACGCATGGTGCAACTGTGCCCCCGATCCAGTCCCCTCGTGGGGTGCAACTGTGCCCCCGATCCAGTCCCCTCGTGGGGTGCAACTGTGCCCCCGATCCAGTCCCCTCGTGGGGTGCAACTGTGCCCCCGATCCAGTCCCCTCGTGGGGTGCAACTGTGCCCCCGATCCAGTCCCCTCGTGGGGTGCAACTGTGCCCCCGATCCAGTCCCCTCGTGGGGTGCAACTGTGCCCCCGATCCAGTCCCCTCGTGGGGTGCAACTGTGCCCCCGATCCAGTCTCTGCGCGTAGTACATTGACCAACATGAAAATAATGTGGGCTACTCGGCACATCAAAAAATATAAAACAATATTCAGATGGGGTGCTACTGGTACCTTGCATGAAGAACCTATGAGAAGGGAAAAAGCAGCTGTACACCCATATTTGAAAATAATAAAGTTTTATTGATAAATCAATCACAGACAAGGACAAACCGTTTAGAAACAATTAAAAAAATACCACAAATATAATTGGTTAGAATGGGGTGGGTATAATAATCCACACATACACCAATAGTTAAGAACATTAAAATGCAACAATGAATGCAGAAGAGATACACAAGAAATATGCAGCTAAATAAGTTGCCAAATCTGGACACACAGGTGAAAAGCGCATCACTGTGCGGCAGCTTCGTCGGGTAGTCTGTATGTGTCAAGTCAAGGATATCAATAGCCGAGTTAATCAAAAGATAATTTTTGGGAATCGCATCAGCTGTGCACAGTGCGGATAAAGGTGACAATGTCCACATGGAAGAGAGTTTTGTAATCAGAAGGTTACATCGCTCGTACTGGAAACCGAAGCGCCAAAAGTCATGTGTGCGTTCCACATCACCCCTGCAGAAGAGATGTATAAGTTCCATAAAAAAAAATTCCATTTTTTTTTTTTTACTTTAATGTCATTCCGTCACCCTTCAATCATGCTCATTTTATTATTTCTCATATTTCATATTCATTGACTGATTACTTCTTATTGATATTATTCATAATGTTTTCATTTTGTGTTTTATTTCTTTGCACTTTTTGTCCTTTCTCTTCCCTTCCGCATGCTCTTTCACATCCTTCATTTGTCCATTGTTGTCCTTATGTATTTATTTTTTTAACTTATTCTCTATTCCTTTATTCCAAAATTACCGTATATTTTTCTTTGTTTGTGATTGTTATTGTATTTAATATCTGTGCTTTGTTCCATTTTGATACCTTGTGCCTTTAACGTCACCTTTACTGACTTTTCCAACGGACTACTGGTTATATGCATTCTCTAGCGTTCCTAAGTGGGTGGAATGCATTGCTTCCCGGTTCCATCTATTAATGGAATACACCGTTGGGTGATGTGGAAGTCATACATCACCACTGCACTTTCTTGCAAAAATAATACTGTAAAAAAACAAATTATCCGGTTAAAAATGGTTTCTTATTAATCTCAGGAACTTCAAGCATTGACACAACCTGTACTATCTGGGGTCTGGAGACCGGACAAGTTCTTGGCAGAGTCAACTTGGTGTCTGGTCATGTGAAAACACAGCTTATTGCTCACGACAAAGAGGTGAGACAAGTGTGATATTAGTAGAAATGTGACTGACAGGTGTGAACACACTGCTGTATGCAAGTCTTGTAGGATTCAATGGGTGCATGCACAAAAACAGTGGCATGGCGGTGCCACGCAGGAAGAACAAAGGGGCAAGAAATGAATATTTTTGACCCCCATTTGAGTGACTAACATGGTCTCCTACACCACTGCTTGTTGATAAGTTGCAGCTCATCTTGTTGTCAATGAAATATTAGTTGTCCTTTTGTCCCATGTATTACAGGTGTATGACATCGCATTTAGCCGAGCAGGCGGTGGCCGGGACATGTTTGCCTCAGTGGGAGCAGACGGGTCGGTACGGATGTTTGACTTGCGCCACCTAGAGCACAGCACCATTATCTATGAAGACCCGCAGCACCATCCTCTGCTCAGACTGTGCTGGAATAAGCAGGACCCCAACTATCTGGCAACCATGGCCATGGACGGGATGGAGGTAAGACGCCTCAGTAGTCCCCCATCAGTTTCTCTGGAGGACATTTGTAATACACACTATATGAAGAGGTCATTGTCAGATTTAAGCACTGTCCTGAAGCATCCACACTTCATCTGACCATCCACAGGTAGTGATTCTGGATGTACGAGTGCCCTGCACCCCTGTGGCCAGACTGAATAACCACCGCGCATGTGTGAACGGCATTGCCTGGGCTCCACATTCCTCGTGTCACATCTGCACTGCAGGTGAGTAACACTATGAAGTATTGCAATGCAGTGGGAGGAAAAATGTGCAATCTATGTATATATTATTTTTTTATTTACTGCATGCAAATGGGATTTTGTTTTGATTTCCATTTACTTGCATGAGTTTAGTTGTTGCAAATATGCCTTGTGAGAACTTGGCCTTAAAGAGACAGACCACTTGGTACCGGGCTGGTTCTCGAATGCTTTGTCATTCTGCTCTAATCTGCAGGACAATTCTTAAGCAAATCTTTAATTTCCCAGCTGAATTTTTTTAGAGCTTGGATAACGCCCTTCATTCCATAATCTGGTGTCTGAAAATCGTGCCTCTAAACCAGGCAACCTCTTTAATGTTTCTATGGTTGGGCAGCGGGACTGAGTGTAGTATTAATATCCCTTATATGACATTTGATTCATTGTATTGCATGTCTTATTTTAGCTGATGATCACCAAGCACTGATCTGGGACATCCAGCAGATGCCACGAGCCATTGAAGACCCGATCCTGGCCTACACAGCAGAAGGAGAGATTAACAATGTCCAGTGGGCGAGCACCCAACCAGACTGGATCGCCATCTGTTACAACAACTGCCTGGAGATCCTCAGAGTCTGACTTTATTTATTCCAAACTCCGTTTACTCCTTCCCTCCTCATCCCATCCCAGAATCTGGGGATTTTGTACATCATTAGTGTCTACTTTTAATCTCCATATATTCCTGTTGGGTTTTTGAGGTCATCTTATATCAGCAGCAGTGCTTACATATGGATGCCCGATGGGTAATGTAGTATCTGTCTAATTTATTGGCATCTCATGACTTATCCCAAAATACTGGTAAAATAAACAAGGCCCAAAAACAGGAGCCGGCAGATCATAATTCACTCCTCTAGGGTAATTTCTTATTTTTTTTTTTTTTTTTACTCCGTGTAGACTATGTGTTGGACATCAGTAACTTCTCTGTTTTAATTATATAATTTTAAAGGGTAACTATTTTTTATTTAATTATTCATCAGCTTTTGAAAATTATGACTCTTTCCAATATACTTCACTACCTTATTTTTCTTCCTTCCCTCTAACACCATTCTGAAAGCACTGTTTTAACGACAGAGTTCAAGCTCCTTTAGCAGTTGCTTTGAACTCCTGCTGTAGCAAGAATCTGTACGAACACTATTTGAAAACACTCACTGCCTGAAGATGGGAAAGGAGACCAGAAAATTTCAGAGGCAGAATGTTTGTATATGGTATTAGTGTAGGGATTCTTGCTAGAGAAGCAATTCAAAGCAGCTTCTGAAAGAGCATCAACTAAAGCAGATAAGGCTATGTGCACACAGTGCGTTTTTTGCGCTTTTTCCGGGTGCGTTTTTGGGCTCAAAACTGCATGACTTTGCTTCCCCAGCAAAGTCTATGAGTTTTCATTTTTGCTGTCCGCACACAACTTTTTTTTTTTTTTTTTTTTTTTTTTAAGCTGCGTTTTTTAGCTTAAAATAAATGGACATGTCAATTCTTTCCTGCGTTTTTCTGCGGTTTTCCCCCCATGCAATGCATTGGAAAAACGCGGTAAAAATGCATGCGTTTTTACCGGTACTTTTTTTTGCGCGTCTTTGTGCGTTTTTAGCGGGAAAAAATGCAGCGTCAAAAAAAAAACGCTGTGTGCGCACATAGCCTAAAATGGCACTTTCAGCCTGGTGCTTGAGAGAGGAAGCAAAAGAAGATAATGGTGTATATTACAAAGATTCTTAAATTTGCTAAGTTTGATCGATTATTAGATAACTAAAAGCTTATTTACTCTTTTTAAGAGCAATCCTTTTTATGTTGAATGCTTTACTTGTGATACTGCTTTTGTAGCAACAGTAGCATATATGTTTGTGGACTTTTAAAGGGTTGTCAAGAAGTAGAAAAACATGACTGCTTTCATTCAGAAATAGCGCCATCCCTGACCTTGGGCTGTGTCTTGCATTGCAACTCGGCTCTATTGAATTGAAGCTTTTCTAATCCTACATGACTCCTGCAAAAGCGCCCTTTTTGCTATGGGTGTGGGTATTATTTAATACGCAGGTGTGTGATGTTTTCATTTGTTATCCTTTAAAAAAAAAAGCAAAAAAAAAACCGGTGGATTGAAAAAAGTATTTTGGAGTATTGGCAAAAAGTAAACTTTGCACAGGTACAGCTCACTCTCATTCTGTGCCTCCAGCAGGCTACCTTTTGGCTTGGGGTAATTCCTATTTTGGTCTACTTTGCTTGGGATAGATCCACCATAGCCCTCAACTTTCCATGCTGAATGTGCTGTACCATGAATTGTAAATATTCAGCAGAACGGCTCCCCTAATAAATTTCAATTGACCTATCTGTGATATTGGAGTTTGCTTGTTTAAACGCCTTTTTATTGAAGCGTGCATGTGTTTTGAATGGTAGATGTTATGACTGCTGCCTGAGCCCCTCCAGCACAAAAGGATAACAGAATAAAGCCGGTTTCAGACGTCCGTGTTTAATCAGGTACAAGTCACACACATGGTTATGGTCATACGTCTGTCACGTGTGTGTCATCTGTGTCTGCATACGTGTCACATGTACCGGAGAAAACACGGGTCTTTTAAATAAAAAGATTTTCTATATTCACCTGTATCCAGCGCTATTTTCTTTGGCTCTGCTGCTTCCTGCTTCTGACCGCCGCTCATTATGCTCATAGAATATTCACTGCACTGAGGACCTGGAAGCCGGAACATTGAGGGGACTGCGCTGGGTACAGCAGGGTACAGCACCACGGGGACAGGTGAGTATTTACAAAGCAAGCAGTGTGTGTGCAGTGACGTCCAGGAGGTCATTGGAGTTCCCAATGAACTCTGATGACATCCTGATGACACCAGCGCGACACCCGCGCTACAGCGAGTGTCAGGATGGTGACTTCACGGGTTCATCAGAGTTCATTGGGAACTCTGAGTCCCCGATACTGTCCCCGCGATGCTCCGGCTTCCTGCTCCTCACTACGGTGAATATTCAGTGCGTATAATGAGCGGTGGTCAGAAGCGGGGGGGCAGCAGAGCCGAAGACATCAGTGCTGGGTACAGGTGAATATAAAAAATCTTTTTATTTAAGACACGAGTTTTCTCCGGTACGTGACACCCGTGTTGCCGCAGAAAAACCAGACATGTATCCGTGTGTGCGTGCGAGGCCACGACGAGGGGTCACACGGTCCGTGTAAAAACACGGCCGTGTGAGTAAAGGCCGCTTTACACGCTGCGACATTGCTAGCGATCGCCCCCGTCGTTTCTGCGTCATGGGCAAATTGCTGCCTGTGGCGAACAATATCGCTAGGACGTGTCAAACAGACTTACCTTCCTAGCGACGTCGCTGTGGGCGGTGAACAACCTCTTTTTTTTTTTTTTTTAAGGGGGCAGTTCGTTCGGCGTCACAGCGACGTCAATCAGTGGGCCACCAATAGAAGTGGAGAGCAGCCGCATTCATGTCACTCCCACCTCGTTGCCGGAGGACGCAGGAACGCTGTTTTTTCCCCTCACCCATGACAGCACCACGTGAGAGAGGGATCCGCCCAGCAAGGACAGGAAACCATTCTGAATAAAAGGGCGGTACTTCTCCCCTTCGTCAGTTGGTTTCCTGTCCTTGATGGGAGACCCCTGTTCTGAGAACCGGCGGTAAAGAAGAAGAAAAGTAAAGTCGCATACTTACCCAGCCCCGTCCGGTGTCCGGAAGAGCAGGGCGAGTCCTATAGCACCGTTCTTCGGGGCTGGAAGCGCCGTCCACCTGCCCGGGGGGTCCTGGTGTCCGTGCGGGAGCGGACGGCAGGAACCGCTGGGGGGCTCCCGGTCCGCCGCTCCTTTCCCCCCCGCTCTGCGCTTCATGCTGCCTGGAACTTCCGGGTGCGTGCACACGCGACGGGCATGCTGGGAGATGGAGGCGGGCCTTCCGATGACGTCACCGGATGAAGATGGCGGCGCCCATGCAACGCTGCGGTGCATGCTGCCTGCCGTTCCGGTTTACAGGCGCTCCTGGCCGTGCACCGTGGGGAGCGGGGAGGAGCCTCACCTGGGATCGGAAGGCGGAGGATTAGGCGTAAAAACGACTCTCCTGGCGCTGTCAGAGGCTGGTACCTGGGCTCTGCAATGGACACGGATGAGCAGCAGCGCTCTCCCGTGCGTCGTCAGCAGGGCAGGAAAACGGATGACCGGAGCGACACTGGTCGGACGGGCCGTGGCAGCCATGACAGCAGATCCTCCCATGACTCTACAGCTCCTGTGAGGCCTGTGGATGTTTCGAAACAGCCTTCAAAACCGGTACCCTTCATTCCTATGGTGGTGAGTGGATCTTCGTGAATGTCATCATACTCATGGCTCCCTTGGGGTTTTTTTCTCCCCTGCTTTTGTCTATCCTTCTTAGGCCCCTAAGAAATCCATGTCCAAAAAGAAGCATAAGGAATGCCCCCTATGCAGGGAACCCCTCTCAGAGGAGTGGCACAAGAAGTTGTGTCAGGGGTGTATCCGTCGCACAATTGCGGAGGAATCCCCGGGACTCTCAGCGGACGTCCGTTCGGCTATCCGCTCAGAGGTACAGGATTCCATGAAGGCTTTCTTGAAAAAGAAAAAATCGAAACCAGTAGACTCTGCCCCTTCTTCCTACTCCTCCTCCGGTAGGGCCTCGGACTCAGACTCCTCGTCCTCAGATGGTGATATGGGAGGCAGACCGTGCTTCTCCATTGACGATATAGGGTCCCTGGTCAAATCAGTCAGGGCTACTATGGGGTTGATGGAGGAGAAATCCTCTTGATCCCTGGAGGATGTGATGTTTGGCGGTCTGGAAGATAGGAAGAAGCGTACCTTTCCGGTCAACAACAAAATTGAGGCACTTATTCAGAAGGAGTGGAAGCGTCCGGACAAAGCAGGCTCTCTCCCCTCCTCCTCCAAACGGAAATATCCCTTTGATGAGGACAAGGCACCCCGGATCGATGCTGCCGTTGCGAAGTCTTCTCGGCGAGGAGGCATTCCCCTAGAGGACTCGGGTACGTTGAAAGATCCCCTGGACAAAAAAAGCGGATGTCATTCTTAAGCACCTATGGGAGACATCTGCGGGGAGCTTGAGGCCGGCCATCGCAAATACCTATACAGCCCGTTCTCTCATGATCTGGCTCCAACAGGTTGAGGATCAGTTGCGGGATAACACCTCCCGTGACAAGATCCTGTCAAAATTTCCGCTTCTCCAGGGGGCTGCAGCCTTTTTGGCAGATTCCTCAGCGGATGTTATTAGGCTGGGAGCTCGTTCTGCGGGATTGTCTAATCAGGCCAGACGGGCATTGTGGCTGAAGGGCTGTCCTGGACATCTGCAATCCAAACACAAATTGTGTGCGGTTCCCTGTGACGATCACCTGCTCTTTGGGAAACAGCTAGAGGATGTGCTGGACAAAGCGTCGGAGGGCAAAAAGTCCTTCCCGAGATTCCACTCTGGTTCCTCCCGCCCCTTTCGGAGGCAGAGATTCTCCAAAGGCAGACCCCCGGATAATCGGCGGTGGGAGCGCAGACCAAAGCGGGACTCCGGCTTCATGTTCGGGGGTGCCCCAACCGACTCCAAGAAGTCTGCCCAGTAACGCCAGGCTGCCGGTCGAAGGACGCCTTTCTCACTTTCTGGAGCAGTGGGAAAGCATTTCCTCCAACGCCTACGTTCGTTCCATTATCAGAGACTGTCTCCAGTTCCAATTTCTACTTCAGCCACTACAGCGTTTCGTCATCACTCCTCTTCGGGGGTCACAGTCAGAGCAACATGCTCTGGAATCGGAAATTCGGATGTTGATTGGGAAGGCAGTCCTGTGCGAGGTGCCCGTGGCGGAAAGGGGAAAGGGGTTCTATTCCCCCCTCTTTCTTGTAGGAAAGCCAGACGGTTCCTTCCGTACAATAATAAACCTCAGACGTCTCAACCAGTTTTTCCAGTATTTCCCGTTCAAGATGGAGTCTGTTCAGTCGGCCATAAAGCTGCTGTTCCACAACTGTTATATGGCAGTGATAGACTTGAAGGACGCCTATTACCATGTCCCTATACATCCTCATTCTCAGCAGTTCCTGCGAGTGGCGGTTCCCATCAACAACTTGGTCAGTCATTTTCAGTTCTGAGCCCTCCCCTTCGGGCTCTCTGTCGCCCCCAGGATTTTTACGAAAATAGTGGCGGAGATGACGGCTCATCTACGGATACGGAATATTCTGGTGGTTCCTTACCTGGACGACTTCCTGGTGATTGGGAACTCCAAGCAGCAATGTGCGGCTCATCTCCAATACCTTCTACAGTCTCTACAAGACCTGGGTTGGATGGTGAGTTACGAGAAGTCCCGGATGGACCCGGTCACGATTCAGTCATTTCTAGGTCTCACTCTCAACTCAGTGTGTCAGCAGTGCCTTTTGCCGGCAGAAAAGATTCGGAGGGTTTCAGCCTTGGCCCGGCGGGCGATCCACCATCCCAGGATGTCTCTGAAGCAGGCTATGTCCTTGCTGGGTACTCTGACATCTTGCTTCCCGGCGGTCCCATTGAGTCGGGTCCACTCCAGGGCTCTCCAGTGGCATGTTCTGTATGCCCAGAAAGCATTAAACGATTGTTTAGAAGGGGTCGTCACCCTGTCCTGGGCGGTCAGAAGCTCTCTCCTCTGGTGGACGTCCGTGTACAATCTGTCTGTAGGTGTTCCCTGGCTACCTCGGGACCGGAGGGTGGTCACTAACGATGCCAGCCAGTCCGGCTGGGGGGCTCACCTTCTCAAGCACATTTCTCAGGGATGGTGGTCGCCGCAGGGGGCGGCGCAACCCTCGAATCTTCGGGAGCTATGGGCGGTGGAGCGTGCCCTACACGATTTCTCCCTCACCTTCGCGGCGGCATGTTCTGGTCATGTCCGACAACCAGTCCACAGTCTCATATGTCAACCACCAAGGGGGCACGAGATCCCCCATCCCTCATGCAGGTGTCCTACAGACTATTTCTCTGGGCAGAGCAGCATCTTCTCTCCCTCTCGGCTCTCCACATCAAAGGAAGTCTCAATGTCACGGCAGATTACCTCAGCCGCCATCACCTGCGGCAAGGGGAATGGTCCTTGAATCCTCGGGTCTTTCGACAGATAGTGACTCTCTGGGGCTTGCCACAGATAGACCTCTTTGCCACCAGACTGAACAGGCAGGTAGTGCAGTTCTGTTCGCGAAGCCCCTCGGACCAGCCCTTCGCAGTAGACGCGCTACAGGTTCCATGGACCTTCAGGCTAGCTTATGCGTTTCCTCCGATTATTATGCTGCCGACCGTTCTGCAAAAAAACAGGGAGGACCAGGCGATGGTACTTCTTATCGCCCCCTTCTGGCCCAAACGACCATGGTTTTCTCTCCTAAGGGAAATGTCTGTCACGGATCCCTGGGTTCTGCCGGAAGTTCCGGACCTGTTAGTACAGGGACCAGTATTCCACGCGCAAGCGAAAGGATTCCATTTAACGGCTTGGAATTTGAAAGGTCGCTGTTGAGGAGCAAAGGTTTTTCCCCTGACCTTATTTCTACTTTGTTGAAAAGCCGAAAGCCTGTTACCACCAAAATATATGGGAGAGTGTGGCAAAAATTCCTGCAGTTCTCTGATCGTCCCTTTGGTCCGGAGGCTCCTGTTGAGTGCATTTTAGAATTCCTTCAGAAGGGGTTTGATCTGGGGTTAGCGGTGAACACTCTCAAGGTTCAGGTCTCTGCCTTGGGGGCCCTGTACAATTGTAACCTGGCGGCCAACAAATGGATTAAACGATTTATTATGGCTAGTGGTAGGACTAGGCCAGTGGTCATACCAAAGGTTCCTCCCTGGGACCTGAACTTAGTCTTGGATGCCGTCACGGGACCCCCCTTTGAACCCCTGAAATTGCTTACCCTGAAAACCGTATTGCTAGTTGCATTAACCTCGGCACGGCGGATCAGTGATTTGCAGGCCCTGTCAGTTGTGCAGCCTTACACTCAGGTCCTTGAGGATAGAGTCATCTTGCGACCGGACCCAGCATATCTCCCGAAGGTCGCTTCTCATTTTCATAGAACGCAAGAAATAGTCCTGCCCTCGTTCTGCAGCCGTCCCACTAATGAGGGGGAACGTAGATTTCACACCCTAGATGTACGCAGGGCCCTCCTACACTATCTTTCGGTCACACAGGCAGTGAGGAAGACACAGTCGTTATTCATCTCCTTTCAGGGTAGTACCAAGGGTCAGGGGGTATCCAAGAGTACTATCGCTAGGTGGATTAGCGAGGCCATTACTTTATGGCATCTCACCAAAATGCCAAAGTACTCCCCTTCAAAGCCTGATACTGCGATTCACACGCAATAGGCTCCAACGCCCTGGTCCTTCCATGGTCGCAGTTTAGTCTCCCTTACATATTCCCTCCACTTCCTCTCATTCCAAAGGTGATCAAGAAGGTCAAGGCGGAGGGAGTCTCGGTGATATTGGTAGCACCAGATTGACGCAGGTGGGCCTGGTACTCGGAGCTCATCCAGCTACTAGTAGACACCCCCTGGCGGCTTCCAGACCACACAGATCTTTTGTCATAGGGGCTGATTTGCCACCAGAACTCCACACTGCGTTTGACAGCCGGCTCTTGAATCCTGGATTCTAGCTAGAGCCGGTCTCCCGCCCCCAGGTCATTTCCACTATGATAAATGCTAGAAAACCCTCCTCAGCTCGCATTCATCATATAACCCAGAGATCATTTCTCTCATGGTGCGAACAACATGGAAAGTTGCTGCTTACCTTTTCCTTCTCCAATATCCTGACCTTTTTACTGGTGGGACTTGATTCTGGGCTAGCCCTCAGTACCCTCAAGGAATAGCTTTCCGCCCTTTTTGTTTTTTTTCCAGAAGCAGCTAGCGTCTCGGTCGCAAATACGTACTTTTCTTCAGGGTGTAGCTCATCTGGTTCCCCCCTATCGTCAGCCCCTGGTTCCATAGGACCTTAATCGGGTTTTGGGAGTCCTCCAGCAATCGCCTTTTGAACCACTGTGAGAATCCTCGCTCTCATTACTCTCCTGGAAGCAGGGCTGTATTTTGCCTTCGTTCTGCCCTAGGCACTTTAGGTGGTCGCGCCCCTTACTGATAACGTAAAACTATGATTTTGTGCACACGACATCTGTGTAAGGCCGATCTACTCACATCTGTGTAAGGCCGATCTACTCTTTAAGGCCCCTTTCACACGTCAGTGATTCTGGCACGTTTGTGCTTATTTTTAAACGTACCAGAATCCCTGACATACGCAGACCATTATAATCAATGGGTCTGCTCACACGTCAGTGATTTTTCACTGCACGTGTCTCCGTGCGGCGTACCCGCGTGTGCGTGATTGCCGCACGGAGACATGTCCATTTTTTTCTGGCATCACTGATGTTCCACGGACCACGCAGTGGTGTGGTCCGTGAAACACGTGCCAGAAAAAAACGTGCTTTTAAAATAAAAATCATTTTTACTCACCCGGCGTCCAGCGATGTCCTCTGCAGCCCGTGCAGCTGGCTGCTTCTGAGCCGGCTCATTATTGTAGCGCATATTCATTATGCGCGACACAGCCGACCCGGAAGCAGCTGCTGCGGGGGTCACCGCCGGCCGGATGCTGCACCGCGGGAGCGCGCACAGGTGAGTAGTTTTCTAAGTGCAATCATGGGCCACGGAGAACGGAGCCCAGATTGCACTTAGACAACCCACGTGTGCCATGAATCACGGCACACGCAGGGACATGTGCGTGTTTTACACGCCAGTGAAAAATGTCACTGTTTTTCACTGACGTGTGAAACGGGCCTTACACACTTGAAAAACTGCTAAACCCTATAAGAATGAAGATCAGCACTTGCTGCGCACACCTTCAGTTTGATTTAGCTTTTAACAGCTTCAGGTTTTCAAAGACACTAAAGGGTACTTTACACGCTGCGATATCGGTACCGATATCACTAGCGAGCGTACCCGCCCCCGTTGGTTGTGCGTCATGGGCAAAACGCTGCCCATGGCGCACAACATCGCTAACACCTGTCACACGGACTTACCTTCCCTGCGACGTCGCTCTGGCCGGCGATCCGCCTCCTTTCTAAGGGGGCGGTTCGTGCGTCATCACACGGCAGCCGTCCAATAGCAGAGGAGGGGCGGAGATGAGCGGCCAGAACATGCTGCCCACCTCCTTCCTTCCTAATTGCCGGTGGACGCAGGTAAGGAGATGTTCGTCGTTCCTGCGATGTCACACACAGCGACGTGTGCTTAATACGATTTCAATTTAAAAAGATGCCAGTGTTTTCTAACCTGTCCTCCGCCTGAAAAACTCAAAAAATTCACAGATGTGTAAAAGCCGTGGTGTGCACATATCCTAACCGTTCACATGCCCAGTGCTTGTACACAGATTACAGTTGACAGAACCCAGAGATAAACAGGCTCGACCGATAGTCTGATTGTCAGATAAATGATGATCCAGCAGGTCTAATTTTGGATTGTGGATCCTTTTTTCTCTAAGAGACGAGCCACTGCCAGAGATGTGTAGTAGCGTCTGTCTCATAGCGAACACGAGCACTCAACAAAGTAAGCGCTCAGGGAGATAGCTGCCTCTTGAGTGATGGGACACCTTTCTATAGTGTATGGGAGAGTCAGGGAGACAGCTCTCAGCCGAATGATGGGACACCTGT
Source organism: Anomaloglossus baeobatrachus (assembly GCF_048569485.1). Classification (NCBI taxonomy): domain Eukaryota; kingdom Metazoa; phylum Chordata; class Amphibia; order Anura; family Aromobatidae; genus Anomaloglossus; species Anomaloglossus baeobatrachus. The sequence continues at coordinate 415,651,411 of NC_134357.1, read as the reverse complement.
CTATAGCATATGGGGGAGTCAGGAAAGATAACTACCAGCCGAATGATGGGACAGCTGTCTATAGCATATGGGGGCTTTGGTCAAATACTTGTTTGGCAGACGTATGGCCTCATTAAGACAGATATTTATTTAGCCTGGCACAATGACCCTATAATGATCTACTATCAAATCTAATAAATTAAATATTGATACATCTACACGAATATCACCAGAACCAACCTCAAATCACGATAACATTACCAGAACCATCAGCTGTACATGACAAGATCTCCAGAACCAACCTCAAATCACTACTACATCACCAGAACCACCATCTGCACACTGCTACATCACCAAAACCCCCATCTGCACACTGCTACATCACCAAAACCACCATTGGTACGAGACTGCATCACTAGAACCAAGCTTAAATCACTACTACATCACCAGAATTAAAGCCAGCCCAACATAAAATCGTCTGGCGTGAAACTGCAGCTCCTACTATGTCTGTAACAATGGTAAGGAGATACCAGGAGTTGTTACCGGCCATCATCAGACTGTGGACCATACAGGAACCACAGTACTGATGGTGCAGGCAGTAGCACTATTAAACATTTAAAAAATACCTTAATTTTTGGGAGATATCTTCTATGCTTTAGGTCCATTAATTCTGAGCACATTGGTGTGGGTCTGGGTCTGGAGACCCCGTAAATTGCTCAAGATCCCTTAGAAGTGCACAGCTCAGGAGACAGGACTGTGACTTTCTACATGATCCGCTCTGCGCTGTGTGCGCTCTTCTAAAAGAGCTTTTCAGTTTTAGTTAGGAGTCTTCGGACAAGATTCCTCACCAATCTGCTCAGAATTATTGGGATAAAACAAAAAATTCTCCCAAAAGTTTAGTTACTCTTTGGAGTTGCATTTACAATGCTGCCAATAATCATAAATAAATTGATCTATCTAAACCGGCTGTCAGATCACCAAATGCACAAGCAAAATGTTTGTTTGTCGAGTGAAATGATTTTTCCTTTTACATAAATAAACATTTATATAAGGGACGATTACGCTACAAAAATCAAACAGTTTAGCTTAAAAGGGGTTGTCCGGTCTGGATTGACAAGTCTGCATGCCGTCTGTGTCCCTGTATGATTGCAGACTTGTAAATCCTTCCGCGCACTCACGATGGTCAAGAATGCAATATGCAGACTCCCAGCCAGAACTCGTCTAGTGAGTACGGCCTCGCTTAATGCACTTGTGTGGCGCCCCTGAGGCTTCCGTCGCCACAGAGATATTGCACCTCACCCAGAGGTGTGGTATCCCATTTCGGGTAAGAATGGGGTCATTACCGGTTCACAGACAAAACTTGCACACACCAATTGGTAGGCATACACCGAGTCAGGGATAGTGGCAGGACCCCATTGAGGATCGGATCAATGGGCCATAAGTCCCATCCATTTGTCCCAATGGTGTGGGGTGGGGCCTAGTCAGAGGGAGTGTGAGAGGAGTCAGGGAGTAGAAAGAGGAATCAGAAAGTTCAAGTCAGGCAGTTTGGCAGAGAGAGTGAGTGGAGGAACAAGTCAGTCAGTTCCAGAATGGAAAGAAAGAAGGAGGTTCCTGGTGGAGATCCTGGAGTCTTGCTAGGCCCTGGTGACACCGAAAGAAGGGATTCCAGGGTCACGGAAGGGCAATTGTCCCGTGACCTGTTCCACTAGAAGATCGGGTGGAGGGATCCGGCTGCAAAATCAGGGATGATCCCTAGACTGAGGGAAGAAAGACATTTCCTTAAAGTAAAACCAAAGGCCTGGGAGATCGTTGCAGGCACCCAGGGCCACAACCCGCCACAGATCACCGGTAAAGGCGAGCAAGATACGACTGAGGTCAGCCACCTTTGTACAGGCCCTGTGGTGGAGGCGCAAGACAATCCAAAACAGTTGAGCGCTGAGAGACAGCCAGAGAAAGGACACATAGTGGAGTGCACCGGTACTGACCCTTGACCTATCCGGGATCGGTGGCGACCCACAACAGCGGATCCTGACATACTGCGGGTAACCGGTCAGCGCAACTGTGAGACTAACAGTGAGTAAACATCTTAACTGCAAGCTCTGTGTTGTCTGCTTTATCCTGCATTACATCAACAAACACCATAGACTTTACCAAGCACCAAAGGTTGCCCCGGGGTACCCACTCTACCTGTGGAGAGCAAGAAACACCTCAACTGCCATAACATTAGCCCCGGAGGTCCCTTCCAGCAACTGCGTCTCCATAGCTGCAAATTACCACAGGTGGCGTCACGAATTAAACTAAAACTTTCATCATCATTTCCCCCATACTACCGCCATTTTAATTGACTCCACAAGGGTCATGGAGTCGGGCCCCGCCACCGCTGACTATCCCGGACTAGTCCGGCCCGACACCGAGTCACCTAAGGCCCTGGGGCGGGCGAGTCACTTGTATTGAGCGAGGTGGCGCCTCCTAGACGGATTCTAGCTTGGACTCTGCATATCGCATACTTGACCGCCATTCCCGGTGCAGACACCAGAGAATCCTCGTAGCGCACAGTGAGTGCACTTGGAGGAATCACAAATCCGCAGTCACACAGAGTGACACACACAGTGACTGCAGACTTGTCATTCTAGACTGGACAGCTCCTTTAATATTTGCTTCAACATCTATTTTTTAAAATGCAAATGAGGGGGCTTCGGTGCACCCTTGGCGTGACTTGGTGCACTCTTATATTTGCATATGAAAGCCAGTCCCTCCTGTTGATTGACAGCGCTCACTTAGTAAGAGCGGTAAAATCAGACATACAAGCTGATATCAGACGGCACTCACTTTTACTATTGGAGCGCTATCAATAAAAACAAAAGACTTTAAAATACAAATATGAGGGCGTAACGGTGCACCGAAGCAAAGACCACCCCAACGGTGCAACAAAGCACAGACCACACCAACCGTGCACAGAATCAGAGACTACACCAACCGTGCACAGAAGCAGAGACCAAACCAATGGTGCACCAAAGCACAGACTACACCAACCGTGCACCGACACAAAGACCACACCAACGGTGCACCAAAGCACAGACAACACCAACCGTGCACCGACACAAAGACCACACCAACAGTGCACCAAAGCACAGACCACACCAACCGTGCACAGAAGCAAAGACCACACCAATGGTGCACCAAAGCACAGACTACACCAACCGTGCACCGACATAAAGACCACACCAATGGTGCACCGACACAAAGACCACACCAATGGTGCACCGACACAAAGACCACACCAATGGTGCACCAAAGCAAAGACCACACAAACGGTGCACCAAAGCAAAGACCACACCAACTGTGCACCAAAGCAAGGACCACACCAATAGTGCACCAAAGCAAAGACCACACCAACAGTGCACCAAAATGCCCTCATTTGCATATTAAATAAATGTAGATTTTTCTGCTACTATTAAAGGGAGCCTGTCAGCTGGCATTGTGGTCCTGCGCAGGTGCACTTTGAGCAGGGCAGATCAAAGTATTGTACTGCACAGGACCTCAGTGCTGGCTAGTGTGGATGACGTAGGATGTGTCATGCACCCACGCTTTTGAAGAAGGAGGACAAAGATGGCCGAAAGAGGAGGCACCGCACCCGGAGAACGGAGACACCCATCCGAGCAGTCTGCACAGCACCACCCTCTAGGTGAGTATTTTAAAGTGATTTTTACATTCTACACAGCGACCTGGGCTCTTATATACAGCATGTTAGAATGCTGTATATAAGAGCCCACTGGTGGTGGCTGCAGCTTACAGGCCCCAAATCTGCTGACAGGTTCCCTTTAAAGAAGCACTCCGGGCATTTTTTCCCCTAAACCTGTGAAAATGTTAGTGCAGTGTAAGGTCTGTGATAATTCACTCACCGATCGATGTTCTCATGTCCCGGACTCCATGATGACTTCACGTCCACATCTCGTCTCTGCAGACTTCCCTCTTCTCCGGTCTTCTGCAGCACATCTCACCATGGTGCCCTGAAAAATAACAGTGTCATTATAATGTTCCCAAATAACAATAACCACAAATGCTGTGCCATAAATAAGCCCTATGCTGTGGACTGAAAAAAATAACTGCTCCTCACTGCGCTCCCCACAAAAGAATATTACTCCACACAATCCCTCTTAATGTACATGGCCTCCACACTATCCTCTGCTATAAAATATTCCCACCACACCGTCCCACTTATATACTATGACCGCCACACAGCCCCCTAATAAACGAAAAAGCCTCATTGTCCTCCCTTATAAACTATACCCACCACAACTTCCACAATTATGAAATATACACATTGTCCTCACATCATGCTGCCCCCTCCTCACAATGTCCCTCTCCATATGGAGCTCTCACTGCCCTTCTCCATACCGAGCCTCCCATGCTGCCCCTTTTTAATGCGCTAAAAATGCTGCCTGCCCCTTTTCCATAATGAGACCACCATGCTCCCCCCCTCATCATACAGAGACCACCATGCTGCCCCACTCATCATACAGAGACCACCATGCTGCCCCACTCATCATACAGAAACCACCATGCTGCCCCACTCATACAGAGACCACCATGGTGCCACACTCATCATACAGACACCACCATGCTGCCCCACTCATACAGAGACCACCATGCTGCCCCACTCATCATACAGAGACCACCATGCTGCCCCACTCATCATACAGAGACCACCATGCTGCCCCACTCATCATACAGAGACCACCATGCTGCCCCACTCATCAAACAGAGACCACCATGCTGCCCCACTCATCATACAGAGACTACCATGCTGCCCCACTCATCATACAGAGACTACCATGCTGCCCCACTCATCATACAGAGACCACCATGCTGCCCCACTCATCATACAGAGACCACCATGCTGCCCCACTCGTCATACAGAGACCTCCATGTTGCCCCACTCATCATAAAGAGACCACTATGCTGCCCCACTCATCGTACAGAAACCACCATGCTGCCCCACTCATCATACAGAGACCACCATGCTGCCCCACTCATCAAACAGAGACCACCATGCTGCCCCACTCATCATACAGAGACCACCATGCTGCCCCACTCATCATACAGACACTACCATGCTCTGCACTCATCATACAGAGACCACCATGCTGCCCCATTTGTCATACAGAGACCTCCATGCTGCCCCACTCATCATACAAAGACCACCATGCTACCTCACTCATCATACAGAGACCTCCATGCTGCCCCACTCGTTATAAAGAGACCAACATGCTGCCCCACTCATCATACAGAGACCACCATGCAGCCCCACTCATCATACAGAGACTACCATGCTGCCCCACTCATCATACAGAGACCACCATGCTGCCCCACTCATCAAACAGAGACCACCATGCTGCCCCACTCATCATACAGAGACTACCATGCTGCCCCACTCATCATACAGAGACTACCATGCTGCCCCACTCATCATACAGAGACCACCATGCTGCCCCACTCATCATACAGAGACCACCATGCTGCCCCACTCGTCATACAGAGACCTCCATGTTGCCCCACTCATCATAAAGAGACCACTATGCTGCCCCACTCATCGTACAGAGACCACCATGCTGCCCCACTCATCATACAGAGACCACCATGCTGCCCCACTCATCAAACAGAGACCACCATGCTGCCCCACTCATCATACAGAGACCACCATGCTGCCCCACTCATCATACAGACACTACCATGCTCTGCACTCATCATACAGAGACCACCATGCTGCCCCATTTGTCATACAGAGACCTCCATGCTGCCCCACTCATCATACAAAGACCACCATGCTACCTCACTCATCATACAGAGACCTCCATGCTGCCCCACTCGTTATAAAGAGACCAACATGCTGCCCCACTCATCATACAGAGACCACCATGCTGCCCCACTCATCATACAGAGACTACCATGCTGCCCCACTCATCATACAGAGACCACTATGCTGCCCCACTCATCGTACAGAGACCACCATGCTGCCCCACTCATCATACAGAGACCACCATGCTGCCCCACTCATCAAACAGAGACCACCATGCTGCCCCACTCATCATACAGAGACCACCATGCTGCCCCACTCATCATACAGACACTACCATGCTCTGCACTCATCATACAGAGACCACCATGCTGCCCCATTTGTCATACAGAGACCTCCATGCTGCCCCACTCATCATACAAAGACCACCATGCCACCTCACTCATCATACAGAGACCTCCATGCTGCCCCACTCGTTATAAAGAGACCAACATGCTGCCCCACTCATCATACAGAGACCACCATGCTGCCCCACTCATCATACAGAGACTACCATGCTGCCCCACTCATCATACAGAGACCACCATGCTGCCCCACTCATCATACAGAGACCACCATGCTGCCCCACTCATCATACAGAGACCACCATGCTGCCCCACTCATCATACAGAGACCACCATGCTGCCTCACTCATCATACAGAGAACACCATGCTGCCCCACCCATCATACAGAGACCACCATGCTGCCTCACCCATCATACAGAGACCACCATGCTGCCTCATGCCTAAAGCTGAGCCCCACACACACAATCTCACGTTTCATACCGAGTCCCCTACATTGCTCCACTCCATACTGAGCCCACGCATGCTGCCCCCTTTCCATACTGAGCCCACCCATGCTGCCCTCTTTCCATACTGAGCCCACCCATGCTGCCCTCTTTCCATACTGAGCCCACCCATGCTGCCCCCTTTCCATACTGAGCCCACCCATGCTGCCCCCTTTCCATGCTTAGCCCTCACACTGCTCCTATTCATACTGAATCCCCATGCTACCCCTTTTCCATAATGAGCTCCCAATGCTTCCCCCCCTCCATACTTAGTGGGTTGCTATACACGGCACTTCTGGGGGGGCACAAGTAGGGTCCAAAACCATCTCAAGTAGATGTAGAAACTTGGCACTCAAGATCAATGTGAATAGTGGTTTTTATTGTGAAGAACGTGTAGGACCAGCACAAGCACAGCATTGCCACATAGATGGCGGTGGACACCACATCATACCCAGCTACACCGCTCGCCACGCTACTATACTGTCTGAGGACCCTATGCACGTAATGATGAAGGTCTTTTGAACAAAACATCTGTGCTTGTGCTGGTCCTACAAGTTCTTCACAATAAAACCACTATTCACATTGATCTTGGTGCCAAGTTTACCTCTCTCCATACTGAGACCCCCAACATACTGAGTCCTTACACTTTTCCCCATCGATTTTGTCCCTTGCACTATCCCTTACTCTGTAATCCCCCTCTACAGCAATAAGCTCCCTAAACCCCCCATCTACAGCAATAGGCCTCCTAATCCCCAGACTATAGCCTCTGCCTGCCCCTCCCCCACAAACATCACGTTATGGTCTCTGGCTGCCCCTCCCCCACAAACATCACGTTATGGCCTCTGCCTGCCCCTCCCCCACAAACATCACGTTATGGCCTCTGCCTGCCCCTCCCCCACACACATCACGTTATAGCCTCTGCCTGCCTCTCCCCCACAAACATCATGTTATAGCCTCTACCTGTCCCTCCCCCACAACCATCAGCGTTAGTTGTGGGGGAGGGACAGGTAGAGGCTATAATGTGATGTGTGGCACATCACATTATAGCCTCTGCCTGCCCCTCCCCCACACACATCACATTATAGCCTTTGCCTGCCCCTCCCCCACACACATCACGTTATGGCCTCTGCCTGCTCCTCCCCCACACACATCACATTATAGCCTCTGCCTGCCTCTCCCCCACACACATCACTATAGCCTTTGCCTGCCCCTCCCCCGCACACATCACGTTATGGCCTCTGCCTGCTCCTCCCCCACACACATCACATTATAGCCTCTGCCTGCCCCTCCCCCACACACATCACATTATAGCCTTTGCCTGCCCCTCCCCCACACACATCACATTATGGCCTCTGCCTGCTCCTCCCCCACACACATCACATTATAGCCTCTGCCTGCCTCTCCCCCACACACATCACTATAGCCTCTGCCTGCCCCTCCCCCACACACATCACATTATAGCCTCTGCCTGCTCCTCCCCCACACACATCACATTATAGCCTCTGCCTGCCTCTCCCCCACACACATCACTATAGCCTTTGCCTGCCCCTCCCCCACACACATCACGTTATGGCCTCTGCCTGCTCCTCCCCCACACACATCACATTATAGCCTCTGCCTGCCCCTCCCCCACACACATCACGTTATGGCCTCTGCCTGCTCCTCCCCCACACACATCACATTATAGCCTCTGCCTGCCTCTCCCCCACACACATCACTATAGCCTCTGCCTGCCCCTCCCCCACACACATCACATTATAGCCTCTGCCTGTCCCTCCCCCACACACAGCACATTATAGCCTCTGCCTGTCCCTCCCCCACACACATCACTATAGCCTCTGCCTGCCCCTCACACACATCACTATAGCCTCTGCCTGCCCCTCCCCCACACACATCACTATTGCCTCTGCCTGCCCCTCCCCCACACACATCACTATAGCCTCTGCCTGCCCCTCCCCCACACACATCACTATAGCCTCTGCCTGCCCCTCTCCCACACACATCACATTATAGCCTCTGCCTGCCCCTCCCCCACACACATCACATTATAGCCTCTGCCTGCCCCTCCCCCACACACATCACATTCTGTACACAGTACAGGGTCAAAGGCGCCACCCTCCCGGGAGGGGTGGAGGCTCATTCCACCCGAGAGGTGGGAGCTTTTTGCGCTGTATGCCATCAAACTTTGGCGGCTCAACTTTGCAAAGCCGCTACCTGGTCCAGCGTCCACACATTCACCAGGTTCTACAGAGTACCATCGCAGGCCTCTGTGGATGCTGCCCTGGGGGAGACAGGTGTTGCAGGCGGTGGTGGCTCACCTCTGACTTAGAGGGACCCATCACAGTTTTACTACCTTTATAGTTAACGGTCAGTTTATTTGTTTGACCTTACCAGTTGTTAATGGTTTTGGTCTTACCCAGAGACTGCTTTCAGAAGTCCCATGGTCCTGTGTCACCCAATAAGGCGAGAGAGAAAGGAAGATTTTTGTGCACTCACCGTAAAATCTTTTTCTCTGAGCCTTCATTGATGGACACAGCACCCGCCCTGTTTGGATGAGTAATTTTCTTATTCCTTGCATAACTGCAGCTACAGCTTCTCCTACTACTTGTACACTAAACTGGCTTGGTTCCTAGTCAGTCACAGGGTGTACGCTGTGGAGGAGGAGCTAACTTTTTTTCTTTAGTTTTCCTAGTGTCAGCCTCCTGGCAACAGCAGCATACACCCATGGTCCTGTGTCCCCCAATGAAGGTTCAGAGAAAGAGATTTTACCGTGAGTACACAAAAATCTTCCATTTCATAACCATGGACAACAATACTCCAGCTCATCAAGGTTGCATCATTAAAGAATGGCTGCTGGAGACTGGGGTACCTACAATGGAGGGTCCTGCACTTTCTCCAGATCTGAATCCCATAGAAAACCTATGGGATTAGCTGAGTCTCCGTGTAGAGGCTCATTATTCTGTACGTCAAAACCTTATTGACTTGAGGGCTGCCCTTCAAGAAGAGTGTGATGCCATGCTTCAGCAGACAGTAACTCCACTTGTGAACAGCATGAGAAGTCATCGTTGAACTGTAATTGATGCCTAACCCCTTTACAAACAAGGATGTACCGGTACGTCCTTGGTCGTGTCGTGGTAATCACCGCCGGCTGCTGTGATGATCCCTGCACATGTGTGGTGATTTGAACAGTAGACATGTGGGGCTTACAGGCGTGGGTGGATCCGCCATCCACTCGCACCTTCTTGCCACTTAGATTGCGCTGTCAAAATGTTAAATGGCTGCGGCGGGGATTGCGCCATTCCATGCCACCATTGGAGGACCCAAGACGCGATCACAGGGAGCCGATGGTTGCCATGATAGCGACAGGTCATGTGATGACCCGTAGCTATCATGACATACTTCCTGTAAGAGCCAACAGAGCAGCGGCTCTTAAAGGAACAATGCATTTTTGCTGATCAGAGCTGTGCAGCTCTGATCAACAGAAATTCACAATCGATCAGACTGCTGATCCATAAAGTCCACTAGGGGGACTAGTGAAATAAATAAAAAAATGTAAAAAAAAGTTCTTTCTAAAAAAAAATATGAAAAAATAAAAATAAGACCTAAAAGTTCAAGTCACTCCCATTTCACCCAATCGAAAATAAGTTTTAAAAAAAATACACATTTGGTATCGGCGCGTTCAGAAATGCCCAATCTATCGAAATATAAAATCAATTAATCTTATCTGTATACGGCATTGCGAGAAAAAAAATTCCAAACGCCAAAATTATATCTATTCCTGGGAGTGTGCTTATACTGCGGTCTGCACTGAGGTGTAACTGGTACCCTTTGTTCACCATGACTATGTCAGGATATTAATATAGACATACCAGGGGTCTTTTTGTTTGTTTATGTAAGAAAATTGTAAAAGTAGGCCTCATACACATCCTTAAAAAAATTATGAAGAAGGGTATCATGCACACCCTGCAAAAATTAAAAACAAGAGTTGCATGATGACCCTCAAAAAATTGAGTGAGGGCTGCCTGTTTACTGTCTAAAAATTTGAAGCAAGGCTACCAGATGACCGGGCCACATGATATCGTAGAGGAGGAGCAGGACAAGAAAAAGAAGAAACTATGAATCGTATACTTTTTTTTTGTTTTGTGTGGGAAGGGGTGCATGAGAATACACCAGAAAAAAAGAAGGAACATTTGAATTGTCATTAGGTTCCACTGCTGTCATCCGGTGGGGTTGAGAATGGATGCACCTCTCAGTTATTATGCCCCTGGGTAGCAGTAAAAACCTGCTGTAATAAAACGCTAGCGGCAGAGCAGGCCAACACCTCAAAGGCACAGAGGGACAGTTCATGCCACACATCCAGCTTGGATACCCAATAGTTGTACAGAAAAGAGGGATCACGTAGGACGCTGGTACAGTCGGCTAAATACTCCATCTTACAAAACTTTCCCTCCTTGTCAGACTATCCTGCGCATCAGGGCCTGGACACTGGGAGGGTTTAATGAAAATGTCCCAGACCTTTGATAGTGTTCCCATGCCTCTGTTGGACCTGGTGTGTCTTCCTCGTCTCACTTTCTTGGTTGCCCAAGGAACTATGACCTCTGTCACCAGCATTGTCAAATGGGAATTTGTTCGACTAGCACTTTCTAGTATTACACCATTTACTATACCTTTACGCCGTAAGAAAGGGAAATTAAAAGTTCTCTTAGTAGCCTGGGTCGAGGAGGGTGAACAACCAGTAATTAGTGTTGGTCAAAATGCGTATAACACAAGGGTCACCAGAAAGGCAACGGGACATAAAGTCAGCCATGTGTGCCAGACTCCCAACAGACAAGACTTTCCTGTCCCCAGCAAGAGAACAACCGTCCATCTCCTCCCTGTCCTCTTCAGTCAAGCCATGCTGAACAGACGGGATGAATCTGGTGTGGGTAGTACCCTCTGTAACGCAGGCACCCATCTCCTGTTCCGCCTTCCCCTCAGCCTCCTCTCCCTCATCACCAAATCAACACCGAGAAGATGAGGCTGGATTAGGTAGTATCACCCCATGTACTCTCTTCCTCCATCTCTACCTGGTCCACATGCAAAGCTTCCTCTTTAATTGTGAGCAATGAGTGTTTGAGTAGACACACAAGCAGGATGCAGTGGCGTACCGTCAATAGAGGCAGGCCACGCCACTGCTATGAGGCCCGTGACCAGAAAGGGGCCCCGTGATGGCTGCCCGCTGTGTCTGCGATTTCACTTTCCTCATTCGCAGCACAGGATGCCTGGTCACCAAGCAGCTTATTAAGGCCGCAGGGGGCCTGCACTGTTTGCACAGGTGCAGTCCACCGCAACAGAGGAGCAGACACACCCACACTGCACACGCGCGGCCTCTGCTGAAGAGGAGTGGACAGGCAGCATCTTATTCCAATCAGAGAGGTGTAAGAGATGCAAGGAGGAGAACAGCCAATCAGGAGAGGGGGCGGAGCTTGTTCAGTACAGCGCGGGAGATTGAAAATATGAAAGGGCAGAAGGAGCAGAGAAAACGAGGAGAAGCGGGAACAGAAAGAATAGAAAGAAAAAGGACAGGATCTGAGCACAGCCAGGATGACTGACAGGAAGTGCAGCATGAGGCCAGAGGCTGCCACTAACGTGATCTCTCACAGGAGCAGGTGAGTATAATAATGTGAAAATGTCTGCCTGTAACTACAGAAAGAAAGTGTCCTGTCACATCCCTGTGTGTTAACCCTGTACTGTGACATCACTGTGTGTACTATCCCTGTACTGTGACATCACTATGTATTACCCCTGTACTGTGACATCACTGTGTGTTAACCCTGTACTGTGACATCACTGTGTGTGTTAACCCTTTACTGTGACATCTCTGTGTGTTAACCCTGTACTGTAACATCTCTGTGTGTGTTATCCCTGTACTGTGACATCATTGTGTGTTAACCCTGTACTGTAACATCTCTGTGTGTGTTATCCCTGTACTGTGACATCATTGTGTGTATTATCCCTGTGCTGTGCAGTGATTTATTATGATACCTAAGGCTATAAAGAGGGTCATAATCATTACTATTATATGGGAGAGACATCTGAAAATGTATATTGTGTGTGTGGTGAGGGGCACAAAGGAGGACATCCCTACTTTAGGCCAAGTTTACATACTGCAGATTTTTGGGGGGATTTGTCGTGTGAACCCACTGGTCTTTGTGCAGTGGCCTTTGCTCAGTAACAGGACGGTGGTTATATTCAGACTCTATGTGGTGCTAATATTTGGTCATGATGTGGCAGCATTATTTTGCAATGTATAGTAGTATTATTGGTCTTGGTATGGTGGGTGCTGTTCAGGAACACTATATAATCTGTTATTTGGTAATTGTATGACTATTTTGTTGCAGCGTTATTCAGCGAGCGCCAGGCCCTGCAGTGCTCAGCGAGCGTCAGGCCCTGCACTGCCCAGTGACCGTCAGGCCCTGCAGACGAAGATGCGCTCGGTAATAGTCTACTTACTGGATTGGAAGATGAATAGCCTGGCCTAGGATAAAGATTAATTCATAATGTGTATATGCGTCCCCAATAACGTTTATTCCCCCCCCCACAGGCTCCCCAGTAACTTGTATAGCCCCCCAGTAACATATATGCTGTTTATTATGTTACCATATTTTTCAGACTATAAGACGCACCGGACCATAAGACACACCCTGGTTTTAGAGGAGGAAAATAGGAAAATTAAATTTTAAGGAAACAATGTGGTCATGACACACTGTTATGGTGCAAGGATCTACTGCTGACACTGTTATGGGGGTAATGTCCCCAAATTCTCTACTAAGGTACCCCAGCCCGGAAATGTTCCTCCTGCCTTGTATATACAGTATAAGTCCCTCATCTTGGTATAGCCCCCATCCTGCTATATACCATCATCCTGGCATATGGCCACATCCTGCTATATACTAGCATACGGCCGCATCCTGCTATATACCCCATCCTGGCATATGGCCCCATCCTGCTATATAACCCATCCTGGCATATGGCCCCATCCTGCTATATACTTCCATCCTGCTATATACCCCCATCCTGCTATATACCCCCATCCTGCTCATGTACTCCCATCCTGCTCATATACCCCCATCCTGCTCATAATATAATCTATATATATAATTGCCTTATTCTGTCTGTCTGTCTGTCTATCTGTCTATCTGTCTGTCTGTCTGTCTGTCTTGCTCCAAAATTGTGTCCTTACGGTGACACAAAGCGGATTGGCCGCTGGCCTCGCCATGGCCCCGCCCCCCCCGCACGGATTGGTCGCTCGCCCTGGCTCCCCTCCCACACGGATTGGCCGGCCGCTCGCACAGGCTCCGCCCCCACACGGATTGGCCTCTCGCCCCGGCACCCTGCACGTATTGGCAACTCGGCCACGCCCCGCCCCCCCACGCAATGCACGCTCGCTCTGGCCCCGCCCCCCGCACGCATCCCCCGAACTGACACGGAGACACGACTCCCAGGTGAGTACTGTACCCCCGGGAGCCCACACCAGCATACGCCGCCAACCCAGCCGACACAAACCCTCGCATTGCTGGGGTTTGCCGCCGTATGCTGGTGTGGGCTCCCGTGCGAGTGGGGGACGGGATGCGCTGGTAACCATGGTAGCATAGTTACCAGCGCATCAAGGTCCTGCAGCGGCGGAACATCCACACACACACACACACACACACACACATCAGATCACACTCACACACACATCACACTCACTCTCACACACACCTCACACACACATCAGATCCCATCCACACACTCACAGCATCCGGAGATATCGCTTGCTTCTCGGCCGCGATACTGTACTGTGAGCTTCCAGGACCTGCCGGAGGATCACATGGCCGGAAGCATGTGGTATCTCCGGATGTTGTGAGTGAGCGCGTATGTGCAATATCGTCAATGTGTGTGTGTGTGTGAGTGTATGCGATCGGGTGTGTGTGAGTGTATGCGATCGGGTGTGTGTGAGGGTATGCGATCGGGTGTGTGTGAGTGTATGCGATCGGGTGTGTGAGTGTATGCGATCGGGTGTGTGTGAGTGTATGCGATCGGGTGTGTGTGAGTGTATGCGATCAGGTGGGTGTGTGTGTGTGTATGAGTGTATGCGATCGGATCTGTGAGTGTTGGCAGAGGAGCACGGCGTGCTGGAGGAGGCTGGGAGGAGAGAGCCTGATCCTGGGGAAGGCTGGGAGGGGGAGGCTGATGTTGGGGGAGGCTGGGAGGGTGTAGGCTGATGCTGGGGGAGGCTGATGCTGGGGGAGGCTGGGAGGAGAGAGGCTGATGCTGGGGGAGGCTGATGCTGGGGGTGGCTGGGATGAGAGACGCTGATGCTGGGGAGGCTGATGCTGGGGGAGGCTGGAAGGAGAGAGGCTGATGCTGGGGGAGGCTGATGTTGGGGGAGGCTGGGAGGGTGTAGGCTGATGCTGGGGGAGGCTGATGCTGGGGGAGGCTGGGAGGAGAGAGGCTGATGCTGGGGGTGGCTGGGATGAGAGAGGCTGATGCTGGGGGAGGCTGATGCTGGGGGAGGCTGGAAGGAAAGAGGCTGATGCTGGGGGAGGCTGATGCTGGGGGAGGCTGGGAGGAGAGAGGCTGATGCTGGGGGAGGCTGATGCTGGGGGAGGCTGGAAGGAGAGAGGCTGATGCTGGGGGAGGCTGGGAGGGGGAGGCTGATGCTAGGGGAGGCTGGGAGGAGAGAGGCTGATGCTGGAGGAGGCTGGGAGGAGAGAGGCTGATGCTGGGGGAGGCTGGGAGGAGAGAGGCTGATGCTGGGGGAGGCTGGGAGGCGGAGGCTGATGCTGGGGGAGGCTGGGAGGCGGAGGCTGATGCTGGGGGAGGCTGATGCTGGGGGAGGCTGGAAGGAGAGAGGCTGATGCTGGGGGAGGCTGATGCTGGGGGAGGCTGGGAGGGGGAGGCTGATGCTGGGGGAGGCTGGGAGGAGGGAGGCTGGGAGGAGAGAGGCTGATGCTGGGGGAGGCTGATGCTGTGGGAGGCTGGAAGGAGAGAGGCTGATGCTGGGGGAGGCTGATGCTGGGGGAGGCTGGAAGGAGAGAGGCTGATGCTGGGGGAGGCTGGGAGGTGGAGGCTGATGCTGGGGAAGGCTGGGAGGGAGGCTGGGAGGAGAGAGGCTGATGCTGGGGGAGGCTGATGCTGGGGGAGGCTGGAAGGAGAGAGGCTGATGCTGGGAGAGGCTGAGGCTGGTAGGAGAGAGGCTGATGCTGGGGGAGGCTGGGAGGGGGGAGGCTGAGAGAAGAGAGGCTGATGCTGGGAGAGGCTGATGCTGGGGACAGAGAGGCTGATGCTGGGAGGAGAGAGGCTGATGCTGGGGGCAGAGAGGCTGATGCTGGTGCAGCATGGGGGATAGAGCACGTTTGGGAGTGCGCAGCATGGCGGATGGAGCACGTTTGGGACTGCGCAGCATGGCGGATGGACCACGTTTGGGAGTGCGCAGCATGGCGGATGGAGCATGTTTGGGAGTGCGCAGCATGGCGGATGGAGCACGTTTGGGAGTGCGCAGCATGGCGGATGGAGCACGTTTGGGAGTGCGCAGCATGGCGGATGGAGCAAGTTTGGGAGTGCGCAGCATGGCGGATGGACCACGTTTGGGAGTGCGCAGCATGGCGGATGGAGCACGTTTGGGAGTGCGCAGCATGGCGGATGGAGTACGTTTGGGAGTGCGCAGCATGGCGGATGGAGCACGATGGGGGGTGCGCAGCATGGCGGATGGAGCACGATGGGAGGTGCACACCTCCCCCCAACACACACACAACACACCACGCACACACTGGGAACAACACACACCGCCCTACACAGACACCCACACACACAGACAACGCTGCACACACACAACACCCAACACACAAACACCGCGGCATACATAAATATACGCACATACCACGCAACACACACATTGCACAAAACATACCTCCCCCCAAAACACACCACACACACACAAACCGCGCAACACACACACACACAACGCTACAGACACACAGCGCTCCACAAACAACGCAACACACGCAACACACATACAACACCGCTCTCACCCCCCGCCACACCCAGACAACACCCAGAACATGTACAACCCCTACACAAACACTTGGTAACTACACACAACAACATCTATATATATATATAACAAAAATCATACATGAACTACACAATACGTAAATTCTAGAATACCCGATGCGTAGAATCGGGCCACCTTCTAGTAATATATAAATATAAATATTATTATTATCCTGCTCATATACTCCCATCCTGCTCATATACCCCCATCCTGCTCATAATATACCCCCATCCTGCTCATATACCCCCATCCTGCTCATATACCCCCATCCTGCTCATAATATACCCGCATCTGGTCATATAGCCCCATCCTGCTATATACCCCCATCCTGCTATATGCCCTCATCCTGCTATACACTCCCATCCTGCTATACACCCCCATCCTGCTATATGCCCTCATCCTGCTATACACCCCCATCCTGGTATACGGCCCGCATCCTGTGGCACATAAAAAAATAAACATTCATACTCACCTTACCTCACTCCCTGCAGCATCGCTCCTCCTCCCGTCTGTGTCAGCAGCAGCGTTGGAGTGTGTGGAGCCGGCCACGATCCCTGCAGCATCGCATGTCCTCCTGTCTGTGTCGGCGGCTGTGCGTGGACACGTGCGCACAGCGATGACGTCATCGCTGTGCGCACCGCTAGTCTCCACACAGCCGTCTCCAGCACAGACAGGAGGACATCGCGGTACTGCAGGGATCGTTGCCGGTGAGTTATACTGATTCACTGCACTGATAATGATGCGCAGGGGGCAGTGAATACAGCCGCACATGATCACTCCAGGCTGTAGTTGCCAGGGGTGATCATGTGGGCAGGCTGTTTAATATGCGCGCATTCCACGGCCATCACCCCGCCCACCTGTCAGCGCCGGCTTCAGCGCTGAGAGATGATGGGCAGGATGATGGGCGTGCATATTAAATGAGCGGGTCCACATGGCCACGGCAGGCTGCTACAGCCTGCTCGTGCCGCCGATGACCCGCTCCACCGCAGCACCCTCATTCCCCGCAGCCCTACATTCAGACTATAAGACGCACCCCCCACTTGCCCCCAACATTTGGGGGACAAAAAGTGCGTCTTATAGTCCGAAAAATACGGTAATATTTTATTTCTATTTTTTTTTTATTTGGGGTGGGCCCATTCAGACTTTTGCTATGGGGGCCCATGATTTCTATGTATGCCCCTGGCAGGATGGTTACTCTGATTATGGCGTCATCACCGCTCAACATCTTGGTTGATTCCTCAAAGTTTTGTAGAACCTCACAGATGTCAGATATCTATGGCCACTTGTCGGTCGTTATGTGCGGAAGCTGACCGAAATAGCGATGGGCATGTTGTAGCTGGTATTCAACTACTGCCCTCTGCTGCTCACAAAGCTTTGCCCACTTGTATAATGTGGAGTTCAAGCACTTGGTCATGTCGCGCACCAGATGGTGAGCTTGGAATTTGCAAGGTGTGCTGTAGCACTGCCAGACAGGTGGCAACTGTAGCTGACTTGCGCAAATGGGCATATATGTGGCGAATCTGGGTAGGTTTTTGTTTTTTTTAACCAAAGTTTTATAAAAATAAAGTAAAATAGGGTACAGAATGAAGAAAATAAGGGTCAACAAATCAAAATAGCTAATAACATAATCTCTACAATTTATCAACCAAATATCTGTCACTGTCATCAAATTTGCTCCTTCCCCTTCTTCGTCAGTATATATTTCCATTATTCAGTCTCCGCTACCCCCCTTCAGCTTTCCTTCATAACTTGTTACAAACATCTATATATATAATTGCCTTATTCTGTCTGTCTGTCTGTCTGTCTTGCTCCAAAATTGTGTCCGGGGACATGTCCTTACGGTGACAAACAGCGGATTGGCTGCTGGCCTCGCCATGTCCCTGCCCCCCTGCATGGATTGGCCGCTCGCCTCGCCTTGGCTCCTCCCCCCCGCACGGATTGGCCGCTCGCCTCGCCTCGGGTCCGCCCCCCCCTCGCACGGATTGCCCATGTCGTTACGGTGACAAACAGCGGATTGGCCGCTGGGCTCGCCATGGCCCCGCCCCCCCGCACGGATTGGCCGCTCGGCCTCACGGATTCGCCATGGCCCCGCCCCCCCGCACGGATTGGGCGCTCGCCTCGGCTCCTCCCCCCGCACGGATTGGCCGCTCTCCTCGCCCAGGCTCCGCCCCCCCGCACGGATTGGCCGATCGCCCAGGCTCCGCCCCCCACACGAGGTGAGCGCATCAAGGTCCTGCGGCGGAACGAACACACACCACACACCACACACACACACACACACACACCAGATCGCATCCACATACTCACAACATCCCGTGATATCGCTTGCTTCTCGGCGGCGATACTGTGTAGTGATCTTTCAGGACCTGCCGGAGGATCACATGGCTGGAAGCATGTGGTATCTCCGGATGTTGTGATTGTGTCAGCGCGTGTATGCGATCGGATGTGTGTGAGTGTATGCGATCGGATGTGTGTGTGTGAGTGTATGCAATCGGGTGTGAGTGTGTGTGTGTGAGTGTATGCGATCGGATGTGTGTGAGTGTATGCGATCGGATGTGTGTGAGTGTATGCGATCAGATGTGTGTGAGTGTGTGTGAGTGTATGCGATGGATGTGTGTGAGTGTGTGTGTGAGTGTATGCGATCGGATCTGTGAGTGTCGGCAGAGGAGCACGGCGTGCAGCACAGCTGCTGGGACCGCCCACCGGTGGGCACAGGGAGAAGTGAGGTGTGTGTGTGAGTGTATGCGATCAGATGTGTGCGTGTTTAATGTCTGATGTGTGACTGTGGAGCACGATGGGGAGTGCGCAGCATGGGGGATGGAGCACGATGGGGGGTGCGCAGCATGGGGGATGGAGCATGATGGGGGTGCGCAGCATGGGGGATGGAGCACGATGGGGGGTGCGCAGCATGGGGGATGGAGCACGATGGGGAGTGCGCAGCATGGGAGATGGAGCACGTTTGGGAGTGCACAGCATAGGGGATGGAGCACGATGGGGAGTGCGCAGCATGGGGGATGGAGCACGATGGGGGGTGCGCAGCATGGGGGATGGAGCACGATGGGGAGTGCGCAGCATGGGAGATGGAGCACGTTTGGGAGTGCGCAGCATAGGGGATGGAGCACGATGGGGAGTGCGCAGAATGGGGGATGGAGCACGATGGGGAGTGCGCAGCATAGGGGATGGAGCACGATGGGGAGTGCGCAGCATGGGGGATGGAGCACGATGGGGGGTGCGCAGCATGGGGGATGGAGCACGATGGGGAGTGCACAGCATGGGGATGGAGCACGATGGGGAGTGCGCAGCATGGGGGATAGAGCACGATGGGGGGTGCGCAGCATGGGGGATGGAGCACGATGGGGAGTGCGCAGCATGGGGATGGAGCACGATGGGGAGTGCGCAGCATGGGGGATAGAGCACGATAGGGAGTGCGCAGCATGGGAGATGGAGCACGTTTGGGAGTGCGCAGCATAGGGGATGGAGTACGATGGGGAGTACGCAGCATGGGGGATGGAGCACGATGGGGGGTGCGCAGCATGGGGGATGAAGCACGATGGGGAGTGCGCAGCATGGGAGATGGAGCACGTTTGGGAGTGCGCAGCATAGGGGATGGAGCACGATGGGGAGTGCGCAGCATGGGGGATGGAGCACGATGGGGTGTGCGCAGCATAGGGGATGGAGCACGATGGGGAGTGCGCAGTATGGGGGATGGAGCACGATGGGGGGTGCGCAGAATGGGGGATGGAGCACGATGGGGAGTGCACAGCATGGGGGATGGAGCACGATGGGGAGTGCGCAGCATGGGGGATGGAGCACGATGGGGAGTGCGCAGCATGGGGGATGGAGCACGATGGGAAGTGCGCAGCATGGGGGATGGAGCACGATGGGGAGTGCGCAGCATGGAGGATAGAGCACGATAAGGGGTGCGCAGCATGGGGGATGGAGCACGTTTGGGAGTGCGCAGCATAGGGGATGGAGCACGATGGGGAGTGCGCAGCATGGGGGATGGAGCACGATGGGGAGTGCGCAGCATAGGGGATGGAGCACGATGGGGAGTGCGCAGCATGGGGGATGGAGCACGATGGGGGGTGCGCAGCATGGGGGATGG
Source organism: Anomaloglossus baeobatrachus (assembly GCF_048569485.1). Lineage (NCBI taxonomy): Eukaryota > Metazoa > Chordata > Amphibia > Anura > Aromobatidae > Anomaloglossus > Anomaloglossus baeobatrachus. The sequence continues at coordinate 415,630,625 of NC_134357.1, read as the reverse complement.
AGCACGATGGGGAGTGCGCAGCATGGGGGATGGAGCACGATGGGGAGTGCGCAGCATGGGGGATGGAGCACGATAGGGGGTGCGCAGCATGGGGGATGGAGCACGATGAGTGCGCAGCATGGGGATGGAGCACGATGGGGAGTGCGCAGCATGGGGGATAGAGCACGATGGGGGGTGCGCAGCATGGGGGATGGAGCACGATGGGCAATGCGCAGCATGGGGGATGGAGCACGATGGGGAATGCGCAGCATGGGGGATGGAGCACGATGTGGAATGCACAGCATGGGGGATGGAGCACGATGGGGAATGCGCAGCATGGGGGATGGAGCACGATGGGGAATGCGCAGCATGGGGGATGGAGCACGATGGGGAATGCGCAGCATAGGGGATGGAGCACAATGGGGAATGCGCAGCATGGGGGATGGAGCACGATGGGGAATGCGCAGCATGGGGGATGGAGCACGATGGGGAATGCGCAGCATGGGGGATGGAGCACGATGGGGAATGCGCAGCATGGGGGATGGAGCACGATGGGGAATGCGCAGCATGGGGGATGGAGCACGATGGGGAATGCGCAGCATGGGGGATGGAGCACAATGGGGAGTGGGGATGGAGCACGATGGGGGGTGCGCAGCATGGGGGATGGAGCATGATGGGGGGTGCGCAGCATGGGGGATGGAGCACGATGGGGGGTGCACATCTCCCCCAAAACACACACACACACACACACTGCCACACACGCACTGCACAACACACCACACACACACTGGGAACCACAAACATGCCCTACACAGACACCCACACACACAACGCCGCACACACACAACACCCAACACACAAACACCGCGGCACACACAAATATACGCACATACCGCACAACACACACATTGCACAAAACATACCTCCCCCCAAAACACACACACACACCCACACAAACCGCGCAACACACATACACAATGATACAGACACACAGCGCTCTACAAACAACGCAACACACAAACAACACCGCTCTCACCCCCCGCCACACCCAGACAACACCCAGAACATGTACAGCGCCCTACACAAACACTTGCTAACTACAGACAACAACATCTATATATATATAACAAAAATCATACATTAACTACACAATACGTAAATTCTAGAATACCCGATGCGTAGAATCGGGCCACCTTCTAGTCTATATATATAATTGCCTTATTCTGTCTGTCTGTCTGTCTGTCTTGCTCCAAAATTGTGTCGTTACAGTGACAACTTTCGGATTGGCCGCCGGGCTCGGCTTGGCCCCGCCCACCCCCACGGATTGGCCGCTCGCCTTGGCCTGGCCCCGCCCCCCGCATGGATTGTCCGCTCGCCCCGACCCTCCGCACGCATCGACCGCTCGGCCACGCTCCTTCCCCCGAATTCAAACAAAGCCCCGACTCCCCCAGCCCAGACATAACCTTCCGATGCTGGGATCGTGACGGAGCCGGTGTACGCTGGTAACCATGATAAACATCGCGTAACTATAGGAAGCGCTTCCCTTAGTTACCCGATGTGTATCATGGTTACCAGCGTACACCGCCTCCCGGTACACATGTGCAGGGAGCCGGCATACGCTGCGGTCAATAATGAAGTGTCATGCAGCGGTGAAAGAGTTAAAGACACTGCAAGACACTTCATTATAGGCAGTGGGCACCCCCAGAAGAGAGAAGAAAGAAGACCCCACAGTCATACTCACCAGACGCTGACCGGGAGCAGGTGAGCGCATCAAGGTCCTGCAGCGGCGGAACACACACACACACACATAAGAACAGACACACACACATCAGATCACACTCACTCTCACACACACCTCACACATACATCAGATCGCATCCACACACCCACAACATCCAGTGATATCGCTTACTTCTCAGCGGCGATACTGTGCGTGCAGTGACCTTCCAGGACCTGCCGGAGGATCACATGGCCGAAAGCATGTGGTATCTCCGGATGTTGTGAGTGTGTGAGCGCGTATGTGTGATATTGTCAGTGTGTGTGTGCGTGTATGCGATCGGCTGTGTGCGTGTATGCGATCGGATGTGTGCGTGTATGCGATCGGATGTGTGCGTGTATGCGATCGGATGTGTGCGTGTATGCGATCGGATGTGTGCGTGTGTTCTGATGTGTGAGTGTATGCGATCGGATCTGTGAGTGTCGGCAGAAGACAGAGGAGCATGGCGTGCAGCACAGCTGCTGGAACCGCCCACCGGAGGGCACAGGGAGAAGTGGGGTGTGAGTGTATGCGATCAGATGTGTGCGTGTATGCTGTCTGATGTGTGACTGTGGAGCACGATGGGGAGTGCGCAGCATGGGGGATGGAGCACGATGGGGAGTGCGCAGCATGGGGGATGGAGCGCAGCTGCTGGGACCGCCCACCGGAGGGCACAGGGAGAAGTGGGGTGTGAATGTATGCGATCAGATGTGTGCGTGTATACTGTCTGATGTGTGATTGTGGAGCACGATGGGGAGTGCGCAGCATGGGGGATGGAGCACGATGGGGGTGCGCAGCATGGGGGATGGAGCATGATGGGGGGTGCGCAGCATGGGGGATGGAGCATAATGGGGGGTGCGCAGCATGGGGGATGGAGCACGATGGGGGGTGCGCAGCATGGGGAATGGAGCACGATGGGGAGTGCGCAGCATGGGGGATGGAGCACGATGGGGAGTATGCAGCATGGGGGATGGAGCACGATGGGGGGTGCGCAGCATGGGGGATGGAGCACGATGGGGGGTGCGCAGCATGGGGGATGGAGCACGATGGGGGGTGCGCAGCATGGGGGATGGAGCACGATGGGGGGTGTGCAGCATGGGGGATGGAGCATGATGGGGAGTGCGCAGCATGGGGGATGGAGCACGATGGGAGGTGCGCAGCATGGGGTATGGAGCACGATGGGGGGTGCGCAGCATGGGGGATAGAGCACGATGGGGGTGCACACCTCCCCCCAAAACACACACACACCGCCACACGCGCACCGCACAACACACCACACACACACTGGGAACTACAAACACCGCCCTACACAGACACCCACACACACACACAACGCCGCACACACACAACACCCAACACACAAACACCGCGGCATACACAAATATACGCACATACCACGCAACACACACACATTGCACAAAACTTGCCTCCCCCCAAAACACACACACGCACCCCACACAAACCAAGCAACACACACAGCACCACACACAGACAACACTGCAGACACACAGCGCTCCACAAACAATGCAACACACACACCGCAACACACAAACAACACCGCTCTCACACACACCCACACCCAGACAACACCCAGAACATGTACAGCGCCCTACACAAACACTGGCAACTACACACAACAACATCCATATATATAACAAAAATCATACATTAACTACACAATAAATTCTAGAATACCCGATGCGTAGAATCGGGCCACCTTCTAGTTACTTATAAACACTTTCCCTCCCACCCCCACCCCCCCTCTCCTCTCCATGTGACACGACCCACCAGACTCTAGCCAGCTATACTTTCAGCTCGCACAGGGACCCTGACAGGTCTTCCTTCATGTACCATTCCGTAGACATAAATGTGGACATTATTTGTATTATTTCTTCTCTAGAACATATAACGCTTATGAACTTTCTTCATTTACTAAAAAAAATTTGCTGTCATCCTTTCTTTACACCTCTCCACCATCACCTTCTCCAACATGAGCGTTTTTTCAATTGATTAACCAGTTCTTCTTTTGTTGGTACTTCCTTCACCAGCCACTTCTGAAGAATAGCCCTTTTACTTATCATTGCTATATCATGGAAAAGATTCGGTAACTTGTCTCCCCCTTTCTCTCCCTCCTCCCGATGCTGATAGTGAAATAACCAGACCATTGGATCCAACTCCACATTTCTATTCCAGATTTTCCTCACTACCCCCTGGACTTGTTTCCAAAATCTTTCAATCCTCTCGCACTGCCATATCCCATGATATAGATCTGTTTTTTCCAGACCACAATTTGGACAACTCATCATCTTATCTGGATGTCTTGCATTCAGTATATTAAATCCATATACAGCTCTATGTATGATCCTGAATTGGGTATCTCTTAAGTTCTCATTCACAATCTTCTTTCTCATCACCATCCAACCATTCAAAATCTTCTCCTCCACCTCTTGATCTCCCAACTGCCTTGCCTAATGCCTACCCTTCCAACATTCTTCCTGATATGTTAGGGACTAACACTTCTCTCATACTTCCATAAAGACTTGATATATTTGTGGCATGGATGTCCCTTAATATGATCTGGGTAGGTTTTTAGAAACCACTGAACCCTTGCCAAGCTTCAAAGACGCCAACAGGTTACGCCCATTATCACACACAATGATGCCTGGTTTGTAGCTTCATCAGCAAGAGTGACAGTTTGGTCTGTTATAGCTTTCCAGAACTCTGTGGTGGTGTGCTGTTTGTCACCTAAACAAATTAGTTTTCTCTATCGCCTTCATTGGGGGACACAGGACCATGGGTGTATGCTGCTGTGACTAGGAGGCTGACACTAAGTGAACATAAAAAAAGTTAGCTCCTCCCTGGCAGTGTACACCCCAAGCCGGAGGTGGTACTATGCCAGTTTTTTACTTAGTGTCGTAGGAGGCTGATGTGGGCCCATATCTCTGTGGGCCAACCTCAGCCTAGGCTATTTCTTTTTTTTTCCGTTTTTTTCAACAATACGGCGCCGCTCAGCGTTCTCATCCTTTTTACACTTTTTATCTCTTCTGCAGGGTTAAAGATCCTGCATCAGAGAGTATCCTCGCCTGCTCTTTCCATACAGGGTATCGTCCCCACTCGAGACATAGCCCTTATCCCCCTCCGGCCCCATGGTACCACCCCAGGGGCTGATTGGGGTCCCACGCATCTACGTTTTTATGGGCTCACTCCCCGTCGACCCCTATGGTACCGTCCCAAGGGGTATTTCGGATGGAGACGGCGAGGAAACATCGCAAGCGCAGGAGCGCTCACAGCCCCAGGCCTCCCCCAGCGTTCTCCCCTGTTTCACTGGGCCCAGGCAAAGGATCACACACTGCAGCGCAGGAGCGCTCTGCAGTCTTCCATCACAGCCCCCCAGCAGCCTCCCCTGGCACTTGCCAGCACAAGCCTGCACTCACCGGGGGCCTTCAGCAGCCAGGATGGGACCAAGGGACCTGGACACCGTGCAGGGACGCAGGTAAGCCCTGCTCCGCGCGCAGCGATGCGCTCCCGGCGGCTGCCGCTCACAAATTTAGTCCCCGGCTTCGTGCCTACCATTAGGCCGGAGCTCTCCGCCCCCCCCCCGTTTGCGCGCACGGCTTCCGGGCCCGCCCCCCGCCTTTTCTGCCCAGCAACAGCAGAGATCATCCATAGCACGCCCCCTCAGTAAAAAAAAAAAAAAGAGGCAAAAGCCCGCGTTTTCTTGCAAACGGCCCACCTCAGCACAGACAGATCACTGAGCAGCAGCATCTCTTTTCCGGTGGCTGCCCCCAGCTACTCTGAGCCTCCTGCTGACCTGGGAAGGACACAGGCCTGGGTGAGTGCTGGGTTCTGATTAGGACCAGCAACTTTTCTTAAACTTTTTTTCTTCTCACTTTTTTCCTGCCTATCTCCTGTCTCCTCCCTAGTGTCTCTAGTAGGAGCCCCTTGAGCAGCCATGCCTAACTCTAAAGGCTGCTTTACACGGTACGACCGATTGTGCGATTTCACAATCGATCGTACCCGCCCCCGGCCTTTTTGCGTCACGGGCAAATCGCTGCCCGTGTCGCACAAAGTTAGTTACCCCCGTCACACATACTTACCTCTCGTGCGACCTCGCTGTGGGCGGCGAACGTCCACTTCCTGGAGTGGGAGGGACGTTCGGCGTCACAGCGACGTCACACGGCCGCCGGCCAATAGAAGCGGAGGGGCGGAGATGAGCGGGACGTAAACATCCCGCCCACCTCCTTCCTTCCACATAGAGCCGGCGGCGGCCGCGGGAGGCAGGTGAGCTGCTCATCGTTCCCGTGGTGTCACACGGAGCGGCGTGTGCTACCACGGAAACGATGGTCAACTAAATCAAACGATATTATGGAACCTAGCGAGCAGTACCCGACTCACGATTTGTGAGCGATACTGCGTCGCTAGGAGGTGTCACACAGGCCGGCATCGCCAGCGATGCCGGATGTGCGTCACAAAAACCGTGACCCCGACGATCTATTGCACGATAGATTGTCTGGTGTAAAGCACCCTTAAGTCTTCCCGATCCAAACAGGTCCCGTTCATAATGCATTTTGCGTGCTCGTCCTGCAACGAAAAATTCTCCCAAGGCCAGGCAACCCCCCTCTGCGCAGCTTGCGTCCCTGACCCACAGCCCACGCAGATTGCCCCAGACGCCGCCGACACCCCTATCTCACTCGCTACCTCAGCAGTACAGGATGCACCGAGCCCCAATGCGCTCCCTCCCCCGGAGTGGCTGACTTCTCTCTCCCAGTCGGTGGATTCCCTGTCGAGGGCATCTCAGACCATCGCGCAGGCTTTGCAGTCGCTCCCTACGCTCTGCCATGCCCTGCAGGTCCAGCCGTCGCAGGATGACAGTCGGTCTGACCCAGAACCGACTACTGGAGCGCGGAAGCGGACCCGCACGGTCTCGTCTTCCGATTCCTCCCAGAGGTCTCTCTCCCCTCCAAGGCCCGAGAGCCACTCGTCTCCGAGACCGTGTGATGATCCAGAGGAAGAGTCGGATGCAGCTTCCCTTATGGACTCGGATCAGGCAGCCAACATCAGGCGTATGGTGGACAGCCTGGTCGACGCGGTGAATACGACGCTGAAGCTACAGCCTGACTCTGCCACCACCCAGAGCTCACAGGTATCTTTCAAACGACTTAAGCGTGTTCACAGGTATTTCTGCGATCATCCGGAGTTCACTGAGATCTTACGCAAGCACAGACAGCAACCGGACAAGACGTTTAACAACGGTAAGTCGATTGATTTACACTATCCCTTCCCCGAAGATCTCAGGAAGGAATGGGCGGGCTCACCGGTGGTCGACCCTCCGGTCTCCCGTCTGGCCTCGCATACAGTTCTATCTCTGCCGCAGGGAACATCGCTCCGTGATGCCACGGACTGTAACATCGAGAGATTCGCCCGTTCGGCTTTTGAGGCGGCAGGCGCGGCACTGTCTCCGGCCTTCGCTGCCGTCTGGGTAGCTAAGGCCATGGTGACCTGGGCCGACACCCTCCGCAGAGGGCTTCGCTCGCAGTCGGGCGATCCCGAGCTTGTCAACATGGCTGCACAGATTGCCCTGGCGGGTGAGTACATCATCAACGCATCTCTGTCTACAGCCAATTGCGCAGCACAAGCGGCCAGCAACACGGTGGCAATCCGACGGGCAGTCTGGCTCAGAGCCTGGAATGCAGACGCGGCTTCAAAGAAATCACTTACCGCCCTCCCGTTTGCAGGAGGCCGACTGTTTGGGGACAGGCTCGATCAGATTATCGCCGAGGCTACGGGAGGAAAGAGCACCTCCCTTCCACAGCTGAGACCAAGGCGTTGCCCACGCCGCCAGCCGACCTCAGGTTTTCGCCCCTTTCGCAGCTTCAGTTCCCCGGCACAGCCTAGGAGGAACAGATCCCCGCAGAGAAGCAGGAAGAACCCGTCTTTCAAAACAAATCCCTCCTGGCGTTCCAGACCACGCCAGCCTGCCAAACCAGCATCTAGATCTCAGCGATACTCCTCCAAATGACTCCTGGTCTTCGCGCGTCAGCGCAGACCAGGTGGGGGGGCGCCTTTCTCTGTTCCAACACGTCTGGCTCCCTTTGATCACAGACGCTTGGGTCAGAGAAATCCTAGTCTCGGGTTACAAGATAGAATTTACGTCAATTCCTCCAAGCCGCTTCTTTCTTTCCCATCCTCCAGAGTCGGACGCGCGAGCTCGCCCCTTTTTTCGCGCCATCAAATCTCTGCACCGCTCAGGGGTTGTGATTCCGGTTCCAGATGCGGAGCGGTTCAGAGGGGTTTACTCCAACCTCTTCGTTGTCCCCAAGAAGGATGGCACTGTGCGCCCTGTTCTCGACCTCAAGATCCTCAACAGGTACGTCAGAACCTGAAGATTTCGCATGGAGTCACTCCGATCGGTGATTGCCTCCATGGAGGTCGGCGAATTCCTCGCCTCTCTGGACATACAGGACGCATATCCCAATTGCACACCAGCACCAAAGATTCCTACGCTTTGCCGTAGCACACGATCATTATCAGTTCACTGCCCTACCGTTTGGTCTTGCTTCCGCGCCTCGAGTGTTCACGAAAGTCATGGCCGCTGCCATGTCGATCCTGCACTCCAGAGATGTTTTGGTAATTCCATACCTGGACGACTTACTGATCAAAGGGTCCTCTTTCAACGACTGTTGTCTAAGTTTCCAGGTCACCATCGACACTCTATCCCGTCTCGGTTGGCTCATCAATCGGAAGAAGTCCTCGTTGACCCCGGCTCGCCGGATTACCTTCCTAGGCATGGAGTTCAATACCATCCAAGGACGCGTGTTCCTTCCACAGGAAAAGATTGTCTCCCTCCGAAAAGACGTCCAGACCCTCCACCACTCCAGGGCGGTGTCCATACGATTTGGTATGAGGGCCCTAGGTCGGATGGTGGCGGCAATAGAGGCGGTTCCGTTTGCCTGCTTCCACCTTCGCCCAATTCAGCTATTCCTGCTACACAATTGGGACAAGTCTCTATTCACCTTGGATCGCAAGAAACGTTTGTCCCCGAAAGTCCGCCACTCGCTGCGCTGGTGGACCAACAGCCAGAATCTTGTCAAAGGAACGTCGTTCTTACCAGTGCACTGGAAGACGGTCACCACCGATGCCAGCCTTCTGGGCTGGGGAGCGGTCTTCTAGCACCACACGGCTCACGGTCAGTGGTCCGACCAGGAAAGCCGGCTCCCGATCAATGTTTTGGAGATCAGAGCAGTCCTACGAGCCCTGCAAGCTTTTCAACACCTTCTCCAAGGGTCTCCAATCAGGATACAATCGGACAACGCCACGGCGGTAGCATACATCAATCATCAGGGCGGCACGAGGAGTGTCCTGGCGATGAGAGAGGTGAAGAGGATCATACATTGGACAGAGTCTCACAACGCCAGGATCTTCGCGGTACATATCCCCGGCGCGGAAAACTGGGCGGCCGACTACCTCAGCAGACAGTGTCTGGCGTCGGGCGAATGGTCTCTAAACAGAGAGCAAATTTGCCACAGGTGGGGGACTCTGGATGTGGACCTGATGGCCTCGTGGTTCAACAATCAAGTTCCACAATTCATATCCCGCTACTACGACCAGCAGGCGCTAGGAGTCGACGCCCTCATTCTTCCGTGGAAACAGTTCAGACTACCGTTCATCTTTCCGCCGCTGCCACTGATCCCAAGAGTCCTCAAGAAAATCAAGGCAGAGGGCAGTCCGGTGATTCTCATCGCTCCAGAATGGCCCAGGCAAGCATGGTTCGCAGAACTCGCACAGCTCGTCGCAGACACCCCATGGCGGCTTCCAGATCGGCCGGACCTGCTGTCTCAGGGTCCGCTCTTCCATCAAAATTCAGGGGTTCTCAATTTGACGGCATGGCTCTTGAATCCTGGCTGTTAGCCCAGTCAGAATTTGCTCCAGAAGTGATTCAGACTATGATTAGGGCTCGAAAGCCCTCATCATCAAAGATCTACCACCACACCTGGAAGGCATTTTTTCAGTGGTGCGAGGTCAACGGCAATCTCTCCCCGCTAGTTCTTTCACTACCGACGCTTCTAGCGTTCCTTCAGGCAGGGTTGCAAGCGGGTCTCTTGCTGGCAACCATCAAGGGGCAGGTTTCGTCTTTGTCTGTTCTTTTCCAAAGAAACCTAGCATCACGTCCGCAGGTCAAGACGTTCATCCAAGGAGTCGCTCATCTGAATCCGCCCTATCGGGCTCCGCTAGAACCATGGGATCTTAATCTGGTTTTAGGATCCCTCCAACTGGCTCCATTTGAACCACTCAGAGAATCGTCATTCTCACACTTATCCTGGAAAGTGGTCTTTTTGGTGGCGGTCACTTCAATCAGGAGAACGTCCGAACTGGCAGCTCTGTCGTGCCGCTCACCTTTTATGGTTTTTCACCAGGACAAGGTTGTCCTGCGCCCGTCTCCGGAGTTCCTGCCGAAGGTGGTGTCTCCTTTTCACCTGAATGAGGAGATCGTGCTTCCATCCTTTTGTCCGGCACCCACTCACTCCTTGGAAAGGTCACTACACACTCTGGACTTAGTACGAGCGCTCAGGACTTACGTCTCGAGAACTGCGCCTTTCCGCAAATCAGACAACCTGTTCATCCTGCCTGCTGGTTCCAAGAAGGGTATGCCGGCGTCCAAGGCTACCATTGCCAGATGGATCAGATCAGCCATTGCGGAGTTCTACCGAATCAGGGACAAGTCCCCTCCGAGGGGAGTAAGAGCCCATTCCACCCGTGCAGTTGGGGCATCTTGGGCAATCAGACACCAGGCTTCAGCCGAGCAAGTCTGCAAAGCCGCAACGTGGTCCAGTCTTCATACCTTCACCAGGTTTTACAGGGTCCACACCCAGGCATCAGCAGATGCCTGCCTTGGGAGAAAGGTGTTGCAGACGGCCGTCGCACACCTCTAAAAAGGTAGTAAACATTTGTACAGAGCTTTCCCACAGAATTTGTTGTTTGCTTTGGTTCTGTAGGACGGCTTATGTACCCACCCAGGGACTGCTTTTGGACGTCCCATGGTCCTGTGTCCCCCAATGAAGGCGATAGAGAAAGAAGGATTTTTGTGTACTCACTGTAAAATCTCTTTCTCTGAGTCTTCATTGGGGGACACAGCACCCACCCTGTTTCGATTGTGAGGTCTTCATTTACCGGATGTTTCCCGATGTTGTTTGCGGGTCACCTTTGTTTCCATCCGGCTACTGTATATTTACGTGCCCATAAGGCACTGTGTTTTTTTCAACACACATTTTTCTCTTGTATCACATTGTTTAGTTATGGTTGTTCAAGGCTCTCCTACTACTGCTTTTACACAAAACTGGCATAGTACCGCCTCCGGCTCAGGGTGTACACTGCCAGGGAGGAGCTAACTTTTTTTATGTTCACTTAGTGTCAGCCTCCTAGTCACAGCAGCATACACCCATGGTACTGTGTCCCCCAATGAAGACTCAGAGAAAGAGATTTTACGGTGAGTACACAAAAATCCTTCTTTAGCAAAGCCTGTTGCCACTTCACCAAGGCAGTGCTTACAGCTTGCGACTGATATGGACAAGGTGCTCTGAGATGACAATTCGGAGATGGAGGATGAAGAGGAGGAGGGGGTGCAGGAACCTTGATGGAACTAGGGCCCTCAATCGTCGGTATCGGTAGCGCATGTGCAGTCCCAGGTTTTGATCCGAGTTTTACCGATTGTGCCGTCAGGGAAATAACTCTACAGTACAAGCACTTGTCCACATGTCGGACGTTAAGTAAACCTTCCCAGTAACTGCGTTGGGCATGTTCACACATTGCGTTTTTGCTGTCTTTTTTGTGTTTTTTTCATGAGGTTTATACAAATTAAAAGCTGCTTTTTACAGTACCAACAAGACCTATGAGATTTCAGAAATCTCATGCACAGGATTGCTTTTTTTTCCTGACTGAAGTGGAAAACTACTGCATTTTTTAAAGAACAAAATCCTATAAAGAACATAGAGTAAACAGCCGAAATAGGGATCAAATTACATCTTTATTTGAAACGGAAATAAAAAAAAAAACAACTAAAAAATCCCCCACAAAAATACAAAAGGGGATAAGCCATGGAAAATATTTTCATCCAAATGCATCCTAAAAGCACATGTATCCCAATGAATATTGAATATATTAATTGACCACTAGGGGTCCTCAGTGCAAAAAAATATAATTAAAATTTTATGTAAATATTGCACACCCACTAGAAAAAAAGTTTTAGTTGTTAAATATTGCACTCTCCAAAGAATTTTTTGCACAATCACACAAAAAATATATATTTTTGGCACTCTCAAGATGTCATACTTAAAAATTACCAGAAAAATATATATATATATATATATATATATATATATATATATATATATATATATATATATATATATATATACACATAACCTCAAACAGTGCATATAATAGATGGATCAGGCATATAAAACAAGCCCACCTGTGCAAAATATACAAAAATAAAGGGAAAAGGCAATATATGAGTTGTATTTGAATCACTAAAGAACCAAAAGTTGGTATAAATAGCGTTGCCCAATATTTATTGCACAGACCCCAATATAATAATAAATAGCAGCAGAATGGGCAGAAAATAGCAAAAGGATTTTTAGATTGGTATATGTAATATAGCCGAATATTTATTGCACTGACCCAAAATACCTGAATAGCAGCAAAAAAATGATTATTGCACTGACCCAAAGTAACAAATAGCAGCAAATAGCAGCAGAAGAGGCAAACAATTATTACATAGGTCCAAAGTCCCAGGATAGCAGCAAGAGAGACATGGAGAGGCAAGGGGATACAAACGCAGCCTCACAGATCATTGTCAGGCTGCAAGATAAAGGTGCTAGGAGCAAGGAAGAAAATATAGAATACCCTAACGCGCGTTTCGCCAGGGGCTTCTTCTTCTTTTGCAGAGGTCGGCTTGTTTTATATGCCTGATCCATCTATTATATGCACTTGCTTGAGGCTATGTATATATATTTTTTTCTGGTCATTTTTAACTATGACATCTTGAGAGTGCCAAAAATATATATTTTGTGTGTGATTGTGCAAAGAATTCTTTGGAGAGTGCAATATTTAACAACTAATACTTTTTTCTAGTGGGTGTGCAATATTTACCTAAAATTTGAATAATATTTTTTGCACTGATGACCCCTAGTGATCAATTATTATATTCAATATTCATTGGTGATACATGTGCTTTTAGGATGCATTTGGATGAAAATATTTTCCATGGCTTATCCCCTTATGTATTTTCGTATTTTTTGGGGCGTTTTTTTATTTCTGTTTCAAATAAAGATATAATTTGATCCCTATTTCGGCTGTTTACTCTATGTTCTTTGTAGGATTCTGTTCTTATTCTAGAGTCAGCCTCTATATGATTTTGGCCATTCATTGGTTGTTTGCATTTTTGAAAGACGTAGCATGTCAATTCTTTGTGGGGGGTTTTCACTATTGAGAACAATAAGAGTGCAAAAACACAACAGCTGTGTTTTTGAAGCTTTTGTGGTGACTGAAACTAACTTTATTTAAATATGTACTGTAGACAAATGACACACCAAAAACGCAGCCAAAAATGGCAGCAAAACCTGCTTTTTGGAAGCAGCTTTTTTTACTGCCAAGACATCAGATTTTATCTGCAGAATAAAACGCAGCAAAAACGCAAACATGTGAACATAGCCTTGGTAAGAGCACGGGTGATGTTTTGGGACACGTGCTGGTGTAAGGCGGGGACGGCACACCGGGAAAAATAGTGGCAGCTGAGGCCCAAATACTGAGGGATGGCAGCTGCCATGAGGTTGTGATAAGCCTCAGTGTCCACAAGCCTAGATGGCGACAATTCCATGGCAAGCAGTCTGGAAATGTGCCCGGTTAGTATGTGGGCCTGTGGGTGGGCATTTACAGGCCTGGGGTAGGGACAGCTGAACGCTGTGCTGCGAGTAAAAATTGGAAGTGGTTGCTGATGGTGCTTGCGAATGGTGCAATGACAGGTGCAGAGCAGGAGGCATCCGAGCCTGCATCCTGGACAGGGGATTGGAAAGCACATAGCACAGGGGAAGAGGCAGTGGTGTCACCCGCAGCCACTGATTGTGGACCCATGTATTCAACCTATCTAGTCAGTTACTTTGATGATGAGCCTGTGCATGCTGATGGTGGTCAGGCCTCAGCTGACCTTGGTACGGTTTCAGATGCAATGACCATTCTTTTATCGTCAGTACCTTCTTGAAAAAGTCCAAGGCTTGGGAACACTTAACCTTTCGCCTGGGAACTCGCTGCATGTGAGTGCTCTGGGAAGGGATAGGCGATCCCGAACTGTAAAGATCGGGGATCGTACCGATCACATAGTGATCGTGTACACGAGCCCGATCACAAGCTTTCCTGAGAAGCTCGTGTTACAGATCGGGTCCAGATTGGGTCCAGGGACTGAAAAAAAGCACATTATTAAAAAAACATTATGATCATACTTAAAGGTCCCGCGACGCGTCCTGCAGACTCTGCCTCCCGACGCTTCTGCTGCCGCGTCCATCTGATCATTGCTGTGCCCAGGGCCGGCGTTAGCACCCGGCAAACCCGGGCAAATGCCGGGGCCCTGGACACCCAGGGGGGCCCACTCGCGAGTTCCGGGGACCGCAGTCCTCGACAGGAAACTGCGGCTGCCATCTCTTTAAGGCGCTGCATCCTCCTGGTTTGAACTTCATCTGTGGGCGGAGCTACACGCGACGTCCTGTTCCAGTCCCACAGCACAGATTAAGGAGGCGCAGTGTCAGCCAGCGACCCCCAGCACAGCACTGCCCTCCGGCGCTGTGTGGGCCCCCTCTCCAAAAGTGATTTGAGAGGTATGTGCTACACCCCTCCCCCCACCCGATCTGTATGTGCCCTCCCCGCCCCCCGATTTATGGGCCCCAATGAGCTGTATGGGCCCCAGTGAGCTGTATGGGCCCCAGTGAGCTGTATGGGCTTTCCCTCTCCGAGATGTATGTCCTGGCTCCCCCTCCGGAGATGTATGTCCTGATCCCTAGAGCTGTTTGTTCGGGCCCTCCAGAGCTGTGTGTCTGGGGTCCCCAGAGCCGCGTGTGCACATTTCTAGATTTCCCATCATAAGCTACAACCCCCTGCTTTGAAAGAAGATAACTACAACAGTGTGTGTGTGTGTGTGTGTGTGTGTGTCTGGGTGCAGCAGAGCCGAGTGCGTGTCTGGGTGCAGCAGAGCCGAGTGCGTGTCTGGGTGCAGCAGAGCTGAGTGTGTGTCTGGGTGCAGCAGAGCCGAGTGCGTGTCTGGGTGCAGGAGAGCCGAGTGCATGTCTGGATGCAGCAGAGCCGAGTGTGTGTCTGGGTGCAGCAGAGCCGAGTGCGTGTCTGGGTGCAGCAGAGACGAGTGCGTGTCTGGGTGTAGCAGATCCAAGTGCGTGTCTGGGTGCAGCAGAGCCGAGTGCGTGTCTGGGTGCAGCAGAGCCAAGTGCGTGTCTGGGTGCAGCAGAGCCGAGTGTGTTTCTGGGTGCAGCAGAGCTGAGTGTTTGTGTGTCTCCAGCAGAGCTTTGAGTGTCTGCAGCAAAGCTGTGTGTATGTGTGTAGTAGAGCTGTGTGTATATACTGTATACTCTTTGGGCAGCAGAGATGTGTGTAGTAGAGCTGTGTGTATATATACTCTTTGGGCAGCAGAGATGTGTGTGCAGTAGAGGTATGTGTATATATACTCTTTAGTAAGCAGAGTGTGTATTTACTCTGGATAGCAGAGATTTGTAAATATGTGGTGTTTGGGCAGTGCAGCAGAGGTGTGTGTGTAGCAAAGCTGTGTGTATATATAGTCTTTGGACAGCAGAGATGTGTATGTGTGCAGCAGAGCTGTATATATATATATATACATATATATATATATACAGTCTATATGCAGCAGAGCTGTGTGTGTTTGTGTCTGTACATATGCAGCAGTGATGTGTGCAACAGTGCTACCAGGGTGTGTGTGTGTGTGTGTGTGTGTGTGTGTGTGTGTGTGTGTGTGTGTGTAGCAGAGCTGTGTGAGTGTGTATATATGGATCAGAGCTGTGAGTGTGGCCCCCATAGCCGTCTGTGCAGCCCCCCAGAGCACTATGCAACCCACCCCAGATCTGTTTTCTACTCCAGTAACATCTATGCCCTCGAGTAATGTCTATGTCCCCCTGCCCCTCCTGTGATGTATATATTGTAGCCCCCAGCCCCACCTGTGATGTATATACAGCAGTGTCAGTGTGCACTGTGAGCGGCCATGTCTGTTAGTGACGGCCATCATGCAGCACAGCCACATGCCCAGGAGGAGCTGGTTGGAGACAAGCGGGAATGTGTCTGTATGCATGTATGATGTGTATCTATGTATGTCACTGTAAATTACTCTGTATAGATTTGTCTGTTTATATGTATTTTTGTGAGTTTGTCTTCAAATATGTATATGTACATGTACGTATCTGTGTATGTGCGTGTCTGCGTGTGGATGGAGCCCACTGAGAGTCTTCCGCCCGGGACCCACAAAAACCTGGAGCCGGCCCTGGTTGTGCCGCTCATTAACCAGCACTGACTACTAAAGGACCTTCAATGACGTCATAGCCATGTGACCCAGTCACCTGTGAATGCTGTATTACCTCATTGCCTACAAACTGGTCACATGACTATGAAGTCTCGACGGTCCTGGTAACTGAACTTTGACTGTCACTGTGCTAGTGTCCCATCGGCATCACCTGGTACGGCCGCACACTCTCCTGACCGGAGCGGTCGGCGCTCGTGTCCAGAGAGTCTGTTCGAGGAGATGCCCATGCGAGACTGCACGTGTCACAAGTAAGTGGAACTCCAGCCTCAGTGTCAGCCTGCATCTCACTCTGTATAGCCGCTGCTGTATAGAGTGATGTAGCAGAGTTGATATTGTTCATTGCTCTCTCTGCTTCTCACACTGTATAGACTGTCTGTACAGAGTGATGAAGCACAGGTGACATTGCTGTACCTATTGACTACAAATTTTTTATAATAAAGATGGAGTCTCTAAATGTTTTTTTTTGTTTACTTTCTAATAAAAAAAAAGTTTCTCTGTGTTTTGTTTTTCTTTTACTGTTTACTAGAAATTCATGGTGGCCATGTCTAATTTGGCGTGACACCATGAATTTCGGGCTTAGTACCATCTGAGAATACAAAGCTGGTATTAATCCCTTTATTACCCAGTGAGCCACCTGGCACCAGGGCCGCTGGACGAGCCGGGTAAAGTGCCTGGATATGGCACTAACAAGCAATGCACCATTTCTAGGGGTGGCTGCGGGCTGCCGCATACCCCAGCCCCCAGCTGCTTTGCTTTACCTGACTGACGATCAAAATACGGCGGGAGCCCACGCTTTTTTTTAAAAAAGTTTAAATAAAAAAAATTAATGGACTTACCTATATTTTGATTGCCAGCCAAGATAAAGCCAGGCAGCTGGGAGCTGGGGCTGCATACAGTGTATACACAGTATCATACTGTACACACACATCAACACTATATACATGTAGTATATACACATAATATAGTGTGCACCTGTGTATACAGTATGGTGCTGTGTATGAGCCGAAAGACACACACAGATTATACTGACAAGCTGCGGGCGGCTCCGACACTGAAGACACAACGTTCAGATGGAGTCCTGGCGCTCGGCGGTGATTGGAGAATCCTCTCTCCTCACGGTGACATCCTTCGTCTTCCGGGACGGTCTTGTTTGTACTGTGTACAGCAGCCTCTTTAGCACATGCACAGTACAAACGTCACAATAATGAACAGAGGAACAGAGGGCGGCCGGCAGCGTCAGATGTCACTGATGAGGTCACACACGGCCGGCCCGCCTTTCAGCGGCCATACCTAAGTAGCTGCAGCCATGACTGGGGCCCCAGGGCTTAAAGCTAAGCACCATACTTTTTGGACTATAAGACCCTCTTTACCATTAGACGCACACAGCAGAAAATAGAGAAACACGTTTTTCCTATTAAAACTTCCCTGATCGTGAATTACTAATTTTAATGCACTAGGGTAGAATAGGGAGGTAATAAATCTATTGTTAGTGTTTATCTGCAGTTTATATACACACACAGCTCTGCTACATGCCCGTAGACATACTCTGCTCTGCTACATGTACCTATAGACAAACACAGCTTAACTACATGCACATGTGCACACATAGCTCTGCTACACCCAGAATACATGCTCGTATACACACATAGCTCTATTACACGGAGAATTCATGCACATATACACACACAGCTCTGCTACACCCAGAATACATGCACATATACAAACACATAACTCTGCTACACGTAGAATACATGCTTACAGGGGCGGACTGGCCCACCAGGAGGTCGGGAGAACCCCCGGTGGGCCCCTGCTATTGATGGCCACGCCCCCTAGGCCCCGCCCCCTACCGCCCCTGGGCCCCTATGGATGTGTGTGAGAGGGCCCCCCGGCCGGTAATTTCACTAATCATATCGGCACATTGCCGATATGATTAGTGACAATCCCATTCCCTCTGGAGCGGCAAGCAGGCAGAGCGATCTGCCTGCTCTGCCTGCTGTCACTGTCAGTGCCGCGCGGCTCTGACTCATCTGGGCAGCGACACTGCAGGAGGAGGCAGTCTCAGAGCGATGACTGCTTCCTTCCTGTGCAGTTGCTGGCAGCATCGCGCAGCGGAGGACGGACCCAGCGTCACCCCACTGGCTGCAGCAGCACGTGAGTATAGAAGGCGGGGGCCCCGGGGGAGGGTGCGGGGGTCCGGGGAGCGAGCAGGGGCCCCGGGGGGGGGGGGTGCGGGGGCCCGGAGAGCGAGCAGAGGCCCCGAGGGGGGGGGGTGCGGGGGCCCGGACAGCGAGCAGGGGCCCCGGGGTGGGAGTGCAGGGGCCCAGGAAGGGTGTACGGGGGCCCCGGAGGGGGAGTGCGGGGTCCCGGGGAGTGAGCAGGGGCCCTTCATACTCACCTGTCTGCAGCCTCCCGGTGCAATGTCCGCTCCCGGTACCGCGGCTCCGGCTGTGTGCAGACGGCCGGGACACCTCCGATAGCTGCAGGACCTGGCGCTGATCACCTGTTGCGGTCACCTGATGGAATCAGCTGACAGTGATAGTGACAGCGGTGACGCCGGCTTTTTACTACAGGCCGGCTAAACTATCAGCTGATGCCGTCAGGAGACTTTATCAGCTGATTACCGCCGGGTCCTGCATTGATCGGTCTGACAGGAGTCTGCACTGAAGTGTGTGGGGTTTTTTCTTTTTTTTTTTGCACTTATGCATCATCTGATTGTATAATCGGCTTTTATACAATCAGCTGCTGTGTCATGGAATTCACATCCTTGAACCTGACACATCATCTGATCGCTCTGCCTTCCAGCAAACCGATCAGATGATATTGGATCCGGATTGGACGGCGCGGGACCCTGACCCAGGATTACTGCGGAGGGGGGTTCTTTATTTCAATAAAGATGGAGTCACTAATTGTGTTGTGTTTTATTTCTAATAAAAATATTTTTCTGTGTGTTGTAGGTTTTTTTTTATCTTTACTAGAAATTCATGGTGGCCATGTCTAATATTGGCGTGACACCATGAATTTCGGGCTTAGGGCCAGCTGATAATATACAGCTAGCTCTAACCCCATTATTACCCAGCGAGCCACCCGACATCAGGGCAGCTGGAAGAGTTGGATACAGCGCCAGAAGATGGCGCTTCTATGAAAGCGCCATTTTCTGGGGTGGCTGCGGACTGCAATTCGTAGAGGGGGTGCCCAGAAAGCTTGGGCACCCTGCACTGCGGATTCCAATCCCCAGCTGCCTAGTTGTACCTGGCTGGACTAAAAAATATGGTGAAGCCCACGTCATTTTTTTTTTAATTATTTAATGAAATTCATGAAATAAAAAAAAAAGGGCTTCCCTATATTTTTGGTTCACAGTCGGGTACAAATAGGCAGCTGGGGGTTGGGGGCAGCCCATAGCTGCCTGCTGTACCTGGCTAGCATACAAAAATATGGCGAAGCCCACGTCATTTTTTTGGAGGGCAAAAAACTCCTGCATACAGTCCTGGATGGAGCATGCTGAGCCTTGTAGTTCTGCAGCTGTCTGCTCTCCTGCATACACTAGTGGAGAATGAAGAACATATTGAAGAAGGAAATGACATCAGATCTTTTTTTTCAACAATCTTTAATGGCATTGTTCACTGATAAAAAACGCATAAAAAAGCAGTGAGCAAAAACGCAGCCAAAAACGTAAAAACGCGTTTTTACCGCGGGTGCATTTTTGTGCGTTTTTCTGCGGCCAAAAACGCACAAAAAACACCTAGTGCGCACATACCCTTAGTGTGCAGAGAGCTGCAGAGGAGGACGGAAGACAGAGGAGAGGCCACCGGTGCTTGCAGCAGATAAGTGCTCAGTGACCCGAAGATGCAGGGAGAGGGGCCACATAAGATGGCAGCTATATGTGGCTATATGGGGAGAGGGGCCACATTAAGATGGAAGCTATATGTGGCTATATGGGGAGAGGCCACATAAGATGGGAGCTATATGTGGCTATATGTGGAGAGGGGCCACAATAAGATGGCAGCTATATGTGGCTATATGGGGAGAGGGGCCACATTAAGATGGCAGATATATGTGGCTATATGAGGAGAGGGGCCACATTAAGATGGCAGCTATATGTGACTATGGGGAGAGGCCATATAAGATGGGAGCTATATGTGGCTATATGGGGAGAGGGGCCACAATAAGATGGCAGCTATATGTGGCTATATGGGGAGAGGGGCCACATTAAGATTGCAGCTATATGTGGCTATATGGGGAGAGGCCACATAAGATGGGAGCTATATGTGGCTATATGGGGAGAGGGGCCACATTAAGATGGCAGCTATATGTGGCTATATGGGGAGAGGGGCCACATTAAGATGGCAGCTATATGTGGCTATATGGGTAGAGGAGCCGCATTAAGATGGCAGCTATATGGGGAGAGGGGCCACATAAGATGGGAGCTATATGGGAAAAGGAGCACATGGGATGTGATCTGCTGGGGAAAGAGGCCATAATGGGATGGGACCTGCTGGGGAAAGAGGCCATAATGGGATGGGACCTGCTGGGGAAAGAGGCCATAATGGGATGGGATCTGCAGGGGAAAGAGGCCATAATGGGATGGGATCTGCAGGGTAAAGAGGCCATAATGGGAAGGGATCTGCAAGGGAAAGAGGCTATAATGGGATGAGATCTGCAGGGGAAAGAGGCCATAATGGGATGAGATCTGCAGGGGAAAAGAGGCCATAATGGGATGGGATCTGCAGGGGAAAGAGGCCATAATGGGATGGGATCTGCAGGGTAAAGAGGCCATAATGGGAAGGGATCTGCAAGGGAAAGAGGCTATAATGGGATTAGATCTGCAGGGGAAAAGAGGTCATAATGGGATGAGATCTGCAGGGGAAAAGAGGCCATAATGGGATGGGATCTGTAGGGGGAAAGAGGCCATAATGGGATGGGATCTGCAGGGGAAAGAGGCCATAATGGGATGGGATCTGTATGGGGAAGGTCGTCCATTCCAATTTTAGCAGGGCTCCTTTAGTAATAATTTTTAAAAACTGTAGAAAAATCATTTAATACAATAAGACTGACAGTGACTGGAGCAACTGCTGCTGGAC